>NC_044013.1:39409328-39710449 GCF_900496995.4 Aquila chrysaetos chrysaetos
AACAACCCCTCTTCCTCCGCGCTCTGTTAAAACCACCCTCGCTAGGGTGAGCAATGTGTAACCACGGTGGGGTTGAACTTCAGCCAGGGCTGGACGAGCCAACCGCGTGCTTCCTCGCTGCTGGTAGCTGGGTCGGGCGATGGGAAGCGCAGGCAGCGGGTCAGGGCAGGGCACGGAGCTGGGAAGCCCGGCGAGGGTCCTGTGCGCTGCTGTGGGCAGCGCGGAGGAGCCCAGATGTGCAGCGCAAGGTGCTTGCTGCCTGCCCTGAGCCAGGTAGGGGGGCCGAGCCTTCCCAAATCACTCCCGCGGACCCTCGTACCTCTCTCCTGCTTTGCCGCGGTTCCGTCGGCCGGTGGGTTGGAGGGTTGTCCTCCTCTTCCAGCAACGACGGAGGATTCATGGGTCTGTTTGCGGTCTCCCGTGAACTGCTGCCGGCAGTGGCGGAGCCGCTGCCTGTCTCGGCCCCTCTCATCGCAGCATGGCGGTGGCCAAGACAAGCTGGCCCCATTGGCTCCAGCTGTCGGTCTTGCACAGCATGGCAGCGTCAGATTTCACCGGCACTGCTCCGCCAGGCCAAATATAGCATCCTGCCTTGGCCCACGGCAGGGCAGGGGAGGCAGAGGGGACCCACGGTGCAGACCCTCTCCTGCACAGAGCAGGAGGTGGGCTGAGGAAGCCCATGGGACAGAGCAAGGCAGGCTTCCTCTTCTCCCCAGGCTCCCACCCCAAAACTACCGGGATTCTGAGCAGGGCAGTCTGCCACATCCTCCCTAAAGCTGGGACAAAGGCTGCTGAGGTCGAGGTTGATGGCTGTTTCAAGCTCCTTTTGGTCACATCTTTTCATTGCCAGCACCGCGTGCCACGTACCAGCTTTATGTGGTATTTACCTCCACCGGCTGAGCACGTGCCACACCGCAGAGGCAGTCGCCTCGCTGCTGTCGCACCGCTGCAGGTAAGAGCCTGGGACAGGTTGCAAGGGCAGGGGCATTTGCATTAAGATATACAGCAGTTCCCTGATGGCTCTGTAGGGTTGTGCACCACACCACCCTCTCCCGTGCAGCTCAGCAGTGGCGTCAGAGCTTTTGTACTTGAGGGGAGCAGCGTGCTCTGTGACCCCGGTTAAAACAAGCCCCTGGCTGCCGCTGCACCCAGAGCCAGCCCCAAACTGCAGGGCCGGGAGGCTGAGGCTATGCCCCGTGCAAGCCTGTCGTGCTGCACAAACCAGGCACACATCTCTCCTCTAACAGCTCAGTCACGGCGATGACCCGGGTCATGCTCACACCATGTTAACAGCCCAACATTTACTCAGAAAACTTTATTGTATCAAAATCCCACCTTACAAAAGTGCAAAGAAGAGTTGCTTTAGGCCCCATGCCTGCCCCACAGCAGGGAGAGCAGGGCCAGCAGCCAGCACCCAACGCCCCGGCAGCAGTCAGAGAAGTCGGCCATCTTCCAAACAAAATCAGCCTTGCTCTGCGCTGCTGCAGCAGTAGGAAGTGGGCTCTGCCACGTCAAGATACTGGCACAGACTGGTGCGTGAGGAAACGTGCTGTGGGCAGCAAGAGCCTCTGCCATTAGCAAACATGGGCAAATGTCCCCAGGGAGTAGGAAGTGGGACAGCAGCACAAGGTCCCTGTCTCGTTACCGGGCCAGCCCCAGGATACACTCCCGCCTATCATGAGTGACATCCCAGTGCAGGGTAGGAGAGGGACCAGTTCTCAAGCACTTTCTTCCCAGGTGCCACATCCTCACCCCCTTTAAGAACTCTGCATGTGGGATAAAACAGTGTGAGTTAACCAGAAACTGAGCAAAGTGACTCTTTACAAGGAACTGAGGGGGAATTCCTTCCCCTGCACCATCCTTCTGGGCCATTACCACGTGCCCTCCTGCTTTGTGCACAGTTCCCCAGGGTCACTGGTTCTAGCCATTGCCAGTCAGGAGCCGGACCAGTATGCCCACCAGCAGGACAGCAATGGCAGCAGCAGTGGCCAGCACACGGCGGATGATCAGGGCCCTCCATACCACAGCGGGAGGAGCAGGGACGACAGCAGGTGCCTCCTGTGTGATGAGCTGGTGGTCAGGTTGCCTCTCACCCGTCACGATGCTGTCAGGCAGGACCATAGTGTCCACGGTGTCTGTGTCAACAGAGATGTAATCTGTGTAACAGAAAGGTGAGTGCTGCAGGGAAGCCAAGCTGCAAAGTCAGGGCATCGCAGGCTGATGCTGCACAAGTGCTAGTGACAGTCCCCTGAGGGTCCTTTCCCAAGTCTCAGGGACACTGGGTGGGACATGCTGCAGCAAAGTGGCAGGTGTTCCCAGGTAAGGCAGACACTGGCTGGCAGTCCAGGCTCTTCCCTGGAGCAGCCACGGTGGTGACAGGGGTAATGGGGTATCCTGTACCCCATTACTAAGTACAGGAGAAGTGCCACTGGCCTGGGACCAGCACCAGACACTGTGCTCTTCCCAGCTTTCTGGGCCTGCAGGACAGACACAGCTGCTATGACTGTGAAGGAAAGGAAGGGTTGGGTGGAGAATTCAGGCTCCCTCCCTGTTGTCAGGCCCGGTTACATACCCACAGCAGATGTTTTGTTAGCAACTGTGCCATTGGAGTTCACATCTTCCAGTTGTTTTTTTGGTCCAGCTCGGACTTGAGCCTAAAAACACACAGAAGGAGTTGCTCTTCTCAGAGCAAGGGTGTCCTGCCCAGCCAAGCAAACCTGAGCCTCCTCCCTCCACTCTCCCAATACAAGCATGCTCAGCACAAAATTGCTCTTCCACTGCAGAAGAGGGACAGATCCCGGTTCACTTTTGCCTGCCCCAGAGAGCTATGGCATTGTACTGGGACAGGAACTCACTTAGCACCTTTTAAGAGTTACTAGAGAGAAGCACAAGTCTCACCTCTTCTGCAGCTTTCTTCCAATCCATGCGCATGACAAAAGCCGAGAAGGAAAGGGCTTGCAAAGAGATGCAAATGATCATCCCCACCCACAGACCTGCAGCAATGGAGAGTTACTTCAGGGAGGGCTTAAGGAAAGCCTGTTTTTGCCAGCCACTGCCAAAATGCCCAAGGACTTCAGTGGGGTCAGATTATGGCCCCATGTCTAACCCAGTCTTGATGGGAGAGCTGCCCTGAGGGGCAGCAAGAGGAAACAACTCCTGGGGGGGTCCTATGCTGGGAGCAAGCCTGGGTTTACTGGGATGTCTCAGCCCCCATTTGATGGAGGCTACTCGGAGCCTGCATGAGCTAAACACTTGGGTGTGCAATCCAGCCCCACTAAGCTGAAGGAGGATCTGAGCACAAGTTCCAGGGCTGAGCCTTTGCTCAAGGCGCAGGGTTTGGCCCAGAAGCAGTGCTGGCAGCTCATACAAAGCCAGGCTCTCAACGCCAAATGGAGGACACATGTACCTAACACTCCCATCTTAGCTGCAAACATCAGTGAGATGCCGATGGGCAGGCCGATAGCATAATAGCCGATGGCATTGGCGATAGCACCCATCTTCTGCTTTCCTGTGCCCCGCAGCACACCACCACAGGTTGCCTAAGGAAAGCAGACAGAGGAATCAATATATACAGCACATGCTATGGAAGGTACCACAGGAGCTCCGGGGTATGGCACGGCCCCATGAATAAGGGAACCCACAGCACTGTTCCGCAGAGTCAAGAGAGACCAAAGCCACATCACAGAGCACACAGAGCAGGGCTCCTCTCGTTCCAGCTGCCAGCCCAGGTGCAGAATGTGGAGCTGTCTGCAGACAAGGAGAGGCATGCCAGCAGACCCCATAGTGCTTTCCACATTGCCTGGGTCCCTCTCTCAGGGACATGACAGGAGACAACAGGCTGAAATTACAATCTAACCATCTAACAAGGTGTATGAGCACTGCCACTACGCTGGGAGTACCTGGTATCTCTGAAGTTCCAGCTGCTCACTTGTGTTGCTCTGACAAGCTAGTAGAAAGCTGAAGCCTTGCCAGTGGAAGAGAGGGAGAAGCTGGGTTGCTCTGCAGCAATGCCAATGGGCAACTACAAGCACAGGGGACGCTGAGGTGCTATAGGTAATGCAAGCAGCTGCTTTGACAATTTATCAGTTTGCTTCTCTCTATCATTTTAACAGATCAAGAGTGAGCTAGAGGCAGCTTTGCACTCTCCATTGCACCCCCACCTGCAGAGAGGAATTGCTCCACATGCTGGAATACTCACTGCTGCTGCATCAAACAAGTGGAACGGAGCAAAGATGATCATCACTTTGGACACCAAGATAACGATCTCCCTGTTGGGAAGATGTACGTACTGATCAGGGAAAGCAGCACAGCCTGGTCTCAAGGGACTGGACTCATCCAGCTGCAAAGCCTGATCCCAGCCCATAAGACTTGAGGGGATGCGTGCAGCTTGGGTACCACCATGGTAGTGTCCCAGTGTCAGAAGCATCTGTGCTGCCCAGTGACACCAGGCAGTTGGGAGGAACCTTTGGGGAACATGTTTGCCAGGAGGAGGTTTATGAACTCTGTCAGCTGCTTCTGAGCAGCTCCTGGGATATAAATCATACCCTCCAAGAAGGTAATAATATTCAAAAGAAAGTTGTTAACCCACTTGTCACTGGTGAAGATGTATCCCACCACATCCTTTAGGGTTCCCAGTAACGTTGCAACCACCACAGCAAAAACTCCTGAAAGAAAAAGAAATAGTCAGATTGCTTGCCTTGAGGGCAGCATGTCCCACTCCTGACCCAGGCCCAGACCTCAGGGGCTTCATGTGATGGGGACTGGACTTGGCTGACCCCCAAGTGATACTGCGGTAGAGGACAAGTCTGTTTTCCTCACTTTCTCCCTAGATACTCCCTCTACCTTCTGGAGGTGGAAGACAGAATGCTAAATTGTATTTTTAACTATCAAAGCCGTTGCAGCAGGTTTCTAACAGAAGAGAGGAGCCAGGATCTCACCTTTCCCAAACAGAGGGTCCAAACAAGTGGGTCTGGGTTCCTAGGGTGGGTCCCCATCCCGTTAAGAGGGGAATTGAACCATTTGCTGATAATTTATTCCACTCTGCAGGACCTGGACTGACCTGTGCACAGCAGGGCAGTAATGCAAGAGGTCTTGGCTTGCATCACATCCCCCGATCCCAAGGCATTGCCCACTCTGACACTCACAGCCACGCTGAAGCCCAGAGGCACCTGAGTAGCAGGAGAGAAGAAAGAGGTGAGTGGCAACAGAGCCTGTAGCAATTTTCTTCCCCAGGAGGGAATTTGGGGCAAATTGGCATTGCTGCAGTAAAGGGATTTTCCATCTGCAGCACAGCCCTGGCTGTGCACCTGCACAGCAGGCCTGAGAGTCATCACCTGCCTGGCACCGACTCCTGCTTCCCACCCCTGCTTCCCTCCCCAGCCTTGATCTGCAGGGCCATCGTTTGGGGGCTCCTCCCAGGCTGATCTTGGTTTAACACACTCAGCCCTTACCATGTATGCCGCAGAGGAGAGCTCATAGATGACAGACTGTGCCCCCAGCTCCACCACGCTGAGCAGCCCTGGAAAAGATTCATCGCTTCCTTCATTAGGTCAGAATTAAATTCCTCCTTTGCTGACAAGGAGGCAGTGACTAGAGAGTTCCCATCTAACAGATGCAGCATCCTGCAGAACCAACCCTGCAGGCGAGGAGGCTGCTGGCAGCAGGTGCTCTGGGGACATACTCAAAAGGCAGCCATCAGAGCCGGCATGACTGGAAGACAACCTGTTGAACCAGAGGAAAAAGAAGATTTGGACTCACCTGCCAAGAAGCTCCCAATCTCAAAGGTCCACCATTCAATACACATCATGAGCATGCCGGGCACCGCCAGCCGGATAAAGGATCCCCAGTCCAGGAGGCAGTCCCTGGTCCAACCTGCAATGAGGAGGTGAAGCAAAATGAATGCATGTTCTCCCTCTCCTCCCCTAAAGGGGGGAGCCATATGCTCTTCTGGACACTGTCTGACGACAATCACCACCGCAGCTCACAGGGCATCAGCCTAGTCTTGCTGCTGTACCATGATGCATTCCCGAGACAGGATGATCAACAAGAATGTACTTGGAGCTACAGCGAAGGCCTTGAGGACATAGCTACAGCATCTTCCCGCCGTGAGGGGATGATAATCCCTTTGTCAGGTGCTGGTGACAGTGCCAAATCCCCAGGGCCAAACACTGGTATTTTGAAGGATTAAGCTATGAACAGTACCTCCCCAGGTCTCCACATGGATCTTCTTACACCACACGTAAAGGAAGAGGAGGATGGCCTGGGTGTACTGAGACACAGTGTTAGCCCAGGCAGAGCCCCTGGGGAGAGAGACAGGCAAATTACAAATTACATCCTCCCCAACCTTCTCGGCTATAGCAGAAGAGACCTGGTGGCACCCATGCAAGCCTTGCTGCAGATATGGGGCAGATCCCCCCAGCCTTATCTTTGCAGGCTGGTTGGCTGGGGACAGAGGATGGCAGAACTGGGCACCCAGGACACCCCCCACAGCCCTAAGCAAACCCCTGCACCCAGGGGGAGAGTCCGTCACCACCTCTGCTCACACTTACACCATGCCCAGCTTCAGCGCATATAGGAAGAAGGCGTTCATGGCCACATTGAGGATGTTGGCTGCAATCCCCGTCAACACCTGAGGCAAAATGATCGCCTGGAAGCCAAGGAGGGACTTTGGAGTTTGCTTTCCCAACACTACCCAAGCCCCATCCAGCAAATGCAGGGGAGACCTTCAGCAATGCCCAAGGAGAAAGCCAGGAAGACAGCTCCTGTTTCAGGTAGAGCTGGATTGTGTTAAGACATGCAGAAGGTAGCATGCAGGGCTCAAGAGCTGGTGCAATCAATAAAATGCAGAGTTGGGAGGTAGCAGTGGGGAAATGGAGCAAACTAAGGGTGGTTCCCATGAGCTCTCCATGCCCGGCAGGGCCGGCTGGGGGGCTGTGCATCACACATTCCTCAGCCCAGCTCTTCCCGGAACAGGATGAACTTAGATCCCCAACTTTATCCATGTTCCTAGGATTACCTTTAATCTATGGCCCTGAACCTGGCTAGTTATACAGTACCTGACTTAGTAAATATCTTGTCTGCAGCTGGTACAGAAACGCCGCCTGCAAAAGTCAGGATTCATTTCATCAGCACTGCTGCACTATGGTTCAACAGCCAGCTACCACTTAACGCTCACAGATGGGTCCCTCCCTCAGGTCCCTGCACTGCCTTCTCAGGGTGCCCCAGCCAGGCACGCTACCCAGCACCCTGCTCCTGTGGTCTGGTTGAAGCATGGTATCTGCCAGCAGCGGCTGCGCCCCAAGCCAAGAGTAACAAAAGGCACCTCCCATTCCCACTGGGAAGAGAGATCAGTCTCCAGTTGGGAAATCTCCTTTGCTTTCTCATCAGCACAAGAGAGCCTGGAAACCTTGGAAGAAAGGATTAACCTACAGACCTTATTCCCCAGGGGTACTGCTCCCCATCTTGGAGGAGCCAGAGTAACTAGCCAAGAGCCCAGCAGCTATGAGTGTGTGCAAACAGCAAGCTGCAGCCTTTATCTCAGAGCTAAGAGTGAGCCCTGGAGCCCCTGGTTCCAATGTCCGTCACCAGTTACCTGTTGTGCAGAGACGTGCCCTGCAGTAAAAGGCTTTGCACAGTGAGATGAAAGAGTGTATGTTTGCTGGTCCAGCAGCTGCTGGCCAATACACATCTGTTAAGGCCCAAGATCAAGGGGCACATCATAAAACCCTAAACCATGTTGCCCTGTGATCCACACAAAGACACTCCCTCCTTTCCACTAACGTTACTGAGGGGTACAGAGCTTTTAACAGCTTTAGCAGCAACTTACAGGAAGCGCTGGAATAAAGATCATCACGTAGACCTGAGTTAACCTGGAAAGAGAGTTGTTTCCCCAGTTAATGACACAGCAAAGCAAGAGCCAAGCCGAGCAGTGTTGCACTCGAGCTCCACAGAGCCTCAATTTCAACACTACGTGGCAACCCAGCCACGGCCAAATGCCTGATCCAGAAGGGCTCGATCTCACCCCTGACCTGGAGACCTCGGGGTCCTGGCGGATGAGCAGGAGGATCTGCTCAGTGTTGATGAAGAGCGCCCAGCAAGGGAAGCAGCACAGCAGCAGGATGAGGATCCCCCGCTGCAGGATGGTGCCCACCTGCTTCAGGTTCTTGCTGCCATACGTCTAATCGGGAGAGAGGACCAAGGTGAGCATTACAGGGAACCAAAGTGTCTGGGCAAATCCTCAGGACCCAGGGCAGCAACGGCCTGATTAAATGCATTTCCCACACCCTGCAGTGGCTAATGCCAGGCTGTTTGGGTATAACTGGCTCTCGGGCAGATTGCACATCCCTTTTCTACCCAGGCATGACCCAGGGCTCCTTGGTGCAGCTGCAGGAAGGGAGCAGGCTCCAGCCAGTGCATCTGTAGCCCCGTGCTGGCTGAAAGCTGCCATCCTCCCACCCTTTGTGCCCAGATCACGCTGCACAGGAGGTGAGATGCCACCAATCAAACCCTGTCAGGCACAAGAAAGGGGGAGCTGCTACTGACCTGGGACATCAGTGTGTCGCATGCTGAGGCTAAACCAGAACCAATGGAGATGCCTGTCACATTGATAACCTGGAGGAGAGACAAGGGACTCAAGTTGCAATGGAGGGTGGCAGGGGACCTGGCCCAAAGCACTGTGTCCCTCCCAACTGGGTGGGGAGACAGTTCTGCTACGACTTTTGGGTAAGTTTCCAGCCCTTCTCTGTTTCTCAGAATAACACATTCCCGTTACCTAAATAGCCGCTTCTCTCCCCTGATGTTGAAAAGGATCCTCTAGCAAGGGGTGAATACCTAAAGGACCACAAACAGTGCTGCTCCTAGCCACATGCACACCCCCAGGTCAGGTGGGTCCAGAGAGCTGGTCACAGGCTCCAGCTCCCTGCCCAGGTGCTGGCCCTGCACTGGCACAGTCACTGACTGCTCGGTTCCTCTCTCCTGCCCGTGCTCAGGGCAAAAGAAAGAACAGTTTGGTGGATGCGATGTTTGCATTGCATCACGCTGTGCTTACACGCAGGGTCCTCACGTATACGTTCCCACAGGTTTTGAGTTTTTTCTTCTTTTTTTTGGTGACGCATAATTTACACGTTTTAAATCAGAGGGGAATCAGAGTAATACGTACGGACACAGCCAGCGTCACAGCATCCAGCTCAGCTTTCCCTAGGTGGCCACAGAAGATGGAGCTGACCACACTGATCAGGAACCCCAGCAGCTGGGCGACAAACTAGGATGGGAGGAGGAGGAGACGGTGAGATGAGGACCAATTAAGACTTTAGGAACACCACCCTTCCCCCAGGAGTTGGACTATGAACTCGGGTTTCCTGGTGTCAACGCAGCACCTCGCCACGAGGCCAGGGCTCTGCTGTCCTGGGAACATGTCCTCTGGGGCAGAGGAGCCAGCTCTAGGGCTCGCACAGGCTGTCGGTGTCTTTGTCTTTCAAAGCTGGCCTCTACCTGCCCTGTGGTATTTTGGTGTTATGCAGCCAATCTGCCAGATGACCTTGTTTACATGTGGCTTAAGGGCTTCACTAGAAATCCTCTTTTCCAGGATGAAAGATGCATAGAGAGGGAAAATAAAAAATCCCAATGTTTTTCGGCACGTCTGTGCATCTGGGGAAACCTCTCCTCCCAAACTGCAATGTCCTCTCCTCTTGGAGAGATGCCAAGTCCAGCCTGCTTGTTCCTCGCCAGGAGCTACAGCAAGGCTTAACGATGCTGCAACAGAGATCACACTCCAGACCTCATTTTCCCTTGGCAAGATGACGGCCCCCTCTACAGGCATCCAAGGCACGGAGTCATGGCACAGCTAGAACCAGATGGTAAGAGTTAGAGACATTTATACCCCCTGAGGGGTGGGCATGGCTGGGGACTATACCCAGGGTCTGCTCACGCTCCTTTTCACCCAGCAGCTGGCAAGCCAAGAGCCCAGCGCTGCTGAAGAATCAGCTCCTGTGGGGTCAGGGGAAGAACAGAACAAAACCTTCTCCTCTCCAGACGTCCCACCGCTGCCTGCAGATGTAGTCCTCCTGCCAGGTGTGAGCATGTTCGACCTGCTGCTGTGAGTAATCCCTGCAGCAGGGATCCATACCTCCACAATTGTTCTAGTACAGGGTTTGACGTGAAATGGGCATTAACTACTGGCAGCTGCAGGTTTGGTTTTGAGGTTATCTGTGCACACAGAGAAGCAGGCTGTGCCACCGGTGGAACGGTTGAGGGGACTGAACTAGGGCTGATGTATTCAGCTGCAGAAACCGAAACCCGTCTATACTTCCTCTGCTGCCCGATCACAGCAGGTCAGTGCTTTGATGTCAGGGAGGACGTTTCCGAGTTCATCACTTGGTACTTATTCACCAGATAGAGTCGAAAATTCAAAGCACAAAACTTCACGCACAACGGATTTAGACCAGGGCTGTGACGCATGCTCCCTTTTGCGGAAGCCTCTGCGAAACACGCTCGGTGCTGCACCGTCGGTCCCTGACTACCAAAGGATGCATCTCCTTCCAGACTAACAGCAGCCCAGGGAGGATTTCGGGACTACGAGCCATGGGGCATCTTTGCACCCAGAGTCTGCTGGAAGGGCTGGCATCAAGCAAAGCGACTTGCTTGTCACCCAAGGGGTACGCGGCAGTGCCGGGGCTGCAAATGGGTTTCCCAGAGCAATTTAACAGCTTTTCCCCCCGCTCCCCAAGTGCAACGCTCTCCTTTTAAAGCCCTGCTGCCAGGCCCTGCCGGAGCAGGGCACCCGGACCAAGCTAGACAGCAACAGGAATTCCCGTGGCGAAGAATAAGCCCTCGGATGACAATTAAGGAACGAATGGTGCCGTTTTAATTCTAGCCGTGCCTTCAGCGGGCACGGACTGCAGGAGGGAGGGACCGGGCCGGCCCCTGTCCGGCCGGGGAGGAGAGGTGAAGCCCCGGGGAAGCGGAGCCGTGCCCGGGAGGCTGAAGGGAGATGAAACAGCAGCGGCACGGCCGGGCAGGGCTCCGAGCCCGCTGCGGACGCCCTTCCCGGTGTCAGCCGGGGCCCGAGATCTCCTCCACAGCCCGGGTTGGCCGGGGCACGCTGCCAGGCTCCGGGCGGCCCAGCCGCGGGGCGGCGGCGGCCCCTCACCTCACCTCACCTCAGCGGCGGCGGCCCCTCACCTCACCTCAGCGCCGCCGACCGTTACGCTCCCCCCGCCACCGCCACCTCGGCCCGGCGCCGCTCCGGCTGGAGGGCTGCCGGGCCCCGTCTCCATCCCCTGTGTCCCCGTCCCGTCTCCCTTCCCCGGTTCTCACCACGGGCCCCGCCAGCCGGGCCAGCTCACAGCTCTCCCGCCGAGCGCCCGCGGGCAGGAGGCGCCGGACGCCCCGTAGGCACCGGGCGGCTGCTGCCGCCGCCGCCGCCATGGACCACGCCGCCGCTGCCGCCGCCCGCACGCCTTATGGGCACGGCCGGGGCCGCCTCCCCGCCCCCGGGGCCGCGGGGCTGCCGGCTGTGGGCGGTGCGGGCCGGCACGGCACGGCACGGCACGGTACGGTACGGTACGGTACGGCGGGGGCAGGGTCCCCTTCGTGCAGCGGGTTGGGGCTGGGGACCCTCCGCCCCACTAAGGAGGGGGCCCCCCCCCAATCTCTGGCCGTGGGTCGGGGACCCCTCCGTGGGGAGGCAGGAGCTGGGGAGTCCCCTCGCACACGTGTTGGCCAGAGCCAGAGCCCATCGTGGGGTTTTGTGGTTTTGTTTTTTTTTTGGGGGGGGGGCGGGGCAGGACCATGCCGGGATCCCATGGCTGGGGACCCCGCTATGTGTGTCGGCGAGGGACTTGGGGTCCTGCTGTGTGGGGAGCAGGGGACCCCCCTGTTAACCGACATCTAGAGTCCTCCTACTCGTCGGCTATGGGATGGGGAACCCCTCGGGATCCCACACACGTGTTGATCAGGGACCAGATGTTCACCAGAGGTCCAAACACCCCCACCCCAGGTGGTGGCTACGGACTGGGGACCTCCTTGTGGGGTGACAGCTTGGGACCCCCCCGTGTGCTGGCTGTGGGCTGGGTCCCCCAACACAGGGGTCTGCCAAAGGCAGGGACGTCTCAGCCCATCCTCCAGGACCCTCCAGATGTCCCCTCTGCCATCAGCATTACGATAACGGTGGGGGGCAGCTGGCTCTGGGCAGCCTCCCCCTCTCCTCCATCCACCCACCAGCACCTCATGAACAGGGTGACCGGGGGATCGTCCCCCGAAACCAGGGATTCCCACCCGGGAGGCTGGCACCCAGCTGCCTCCACAGTGCTGCAACTGGCAGGGTGTGAAGGTTTGAAGGGGGGGCTGCTGGACCCCATGTCTGGGCTGGGGGTGCCTGTGGCCGTGTTTGCCTAGCACCTGGCAAGAAGGAGCTTTGGTTTGAGTGAGAGCTTGGGTTGTTATGGGAGTGAAATTCTACCTAAGTGCTGGTGCTTGAAACCAAGTAGCTGTAATCAAATCTATTTCTAATGCACGGAAAATTACAGTGGAAAGTGGGGCTTGGTTTTACAGCTGTTTAAATGCTGCCTCGGTGCCTTATAGCTGCAGGGTCACCACCGAGAAATGTAAAATCTCTTTAACGTTTCACTCACTTACCCCCTTGCTCCTTCAGGCTTAATGTGACATCATGAAAAATTGTGTAGTAGCAGTGGTGAGTCATAGCCGCTCTGATTTTATGTGCCATGATGAAATCAGGGTATCTCAGGACAAAAGAGTGCCTGATGCAGCTGTGGTCTGGTCTTGAGTTCCTCCTGATTTTGGTGGTAGTCAAGGGGGAAAGAGCAACTTGCAAAATTTACCTGAAGCTGTTTCTTCGAGTGCATGTTTCAGTGTAGCCAGAGGATTTTATTCACCTATCACCAAAACCTTTTCACAAACAAGGAAAGAACAATGTAAAGTTCAATGTAAAGTTTGGGAGCATATTTTAACTTTGAAACAGTTTTTTCATCCTTCCCCGGTGTTCACATCACCATGACCCACCCCGGGTGGCTCGGGCCACCCCTATGTGCTTTGTAGCTGGCACAGGCTGAGCTCAGGTAAACGCTTTGCTCCTCTCCAGTGGGGGAAGGAGAGGAACAAACTGACCTGCAGAATGGAAATGTCCTGGGCCAACATTTTCAGACACTTCAAGTCAGATTCTTAGTTTAATGTTTCAGAGACTCGAGGCCTTTCTTGCCCTGGATGCTCAGCGCTCTCACCATCCACTGTGCTCAGCTGCAGATAGGGCTGCTCAGCACCACTGAAAAGCGGCTAAATAGAGATTTTCATGCTGACGTTAAGATAGCCAGTGTGCAAACCTCTGCTACATCTTCTGAGGGTGGAAAACAGACTGGAGAAATGAAAGAGAAGGTGTCATTCCAGTCTCGTGCCAGGTAAAAGGCAGCAAGCGTCACTGGTTTTGCTCCAAATGGCATGGCTTTGTGCAGGGCTTGGCAAGCTGGGGCTGCTGCTTCTCTCCATGATCCTTCCGTCCCCTGTGGCTGGCAGAGCAGCGGGTAGTTGGGTGCACGTGCCGGAGCCTGCGCTGCCCACGGGATGGTACTGCAGTGGGAGCTATGAAGAAACAGAAGTAGTTAGCAGCAAATGATGTGTGTCCTGGCTGGTGGTGTGACTGCTGTCGCCAGCCTGGCTGTGTGATGGCCAGAGGGTTCCTGTGGTGCCGTTATCTCACGTGGAGGCAGGAGGGGAAATGATAAGGCTCAGACGGTGCGGTTCGTGGTCCTCAACAAGCAGCGCAAGTGTGAGTCCCTTTGAAGTTTACTTGTGACCCTGCTGAGATCAATACCCTGGGCTAGCAAAGGGGAGGGAGAGAATCAGGCAGAAACCTGGAAAAAAGGACTTTGAAAATAATAAGCCCTGTCTCTTCAGCCTGAGGGGAGAAATGTTACCTCTCAGCCCCAGGAACCAGGTACTGGACTAGCCCCTAGAGAACCAAATACACATAGAAGGGCTGTGATTGAAACCCCCCTTCTTGTGTTTTGCTGCTGCTGTTCAAAATCAACTATATTTGCTTCCAGAAGAGCTGTTTTGTGTTTCTGTGGTGACACATGGATCCCAATCTTACCGGGAAGCAGCAGAATGGGCACCCCAGGACCTGGTCTGATGAGTGGGGGTGCCCCAAGCTCTCCCCCGTCACTGGCACGACAGACCTGGCTCTGCTTCAGCCTCCCCGCTCTCAGATTAGCCTGTGAGCTGCTGCGAGGGACGTGGGTCAGTGCAAACTTGCAGGCTGAGCCCTGCACTGGCACTGGATGCCGGCACGCTTGCTCCTTCCCTTTCTGTGATGGGGGCAAGGACCTTGCCAGCTGCTCGGTGAGATTTGGTGGGGGGTCATCTGCCGGAGCCCCCAGACAGATGGGGAGGGTCAAAGGTACAGCTAGCCTCACACCAAGCTGCCCTCAGCAATCCGGATATTAACAGTATTGCAACACCAGTTAGAAGAATTTGAAGGGTCAAATTCCTTCAGAGCGTAACGTTGTTGAACTCGGTCGGTTTAGACCTCCAGTGAATTTGGAGCAAGGTTTTGGAAGGCTGATACCTTAACACAGACCTGTTTAAAGGAGTTAATGTGTAACGGGCTACAAACCATCTGGAGCAGACAGATGGCCTGCCCTGTTTCAGCAGCTGGTTTTGGCAGCTGGGACCCTGTGCGGTTCTCAGTGATGCTGATGTGAATCCAGAAGAAAGCAGTGGAGGGGGGGAAAGGACTGCAGTTGCTTGCATCATCTGTAGAGCAGAATTAGGCCTTTTTCCTGCAGATTTCCAGCAGGATGACTACCCAGGGCTTTCTCTAGATATGTATGTCCATATTCTGAAACGCAGCCAACATCCCGCTACTAAAATAAACCCCACAAATGTACCGTGTCTGGAACCATTGCGATTAAGAGCTACCAAATAAGAAAAATGTCAGAACACAATCGATTTATGTCAAATGCTCAACTGTTTGAAGAGTGTCCCTTTCTTTTAAGAGACCTTGCAGCTGGCTGATATTCAGATACCGTGGAAAATCCACTCCCCTCTGTGCACCATGGAGTTCAGAATACAGCTAAATTAAAAACTAAAGAGCCTTTTGCAATCAAATTAGTTTTTATTTAAGTGCCGCACCATAGGATCAGATGATCAGAGCCGCCAGTGGATACAGCGCAACAGTTTGGGGCTTGTCAACACAGAGAACAAACCAGAATAGCTGTCTTCAGATAGCTCCCCTTGTGTAATGATCTGACTGCAAAGAAAGTTACTGTATTCTGGAGTAGTAAGTGCATTAGCAAAACATGCTAATAATCTTAGACTATAGTGACCCTTACTGCAGGGTAGCCTCTCTTCTGGGTGCACAGGGATGGTTTTTCTGTTCAATCCCACGTAAGTGTTCTCAAGTCCACCCTGCTGGTTGATGTGGCTTCCTTGGACCCAGGAGAATCAGTGTTCCACTGCTGCCTGCATCTCCAAGGTACAATTAATGTTCAATAAAGTCAAAAAACTTAATGTGTGATAATGTTTCAGATGGTGCTGGCTGATGATGCAGCTGCTGTACTGAAGCGGTTACAGGACCTGCAGTTACATGGCTGCCAGAAAGGATGAACTCAGGAGTGGGCAGCTCTCAGCAGTCTCTAATCGTCCTGGGTGTTCTTACTGCCTGTAACTGCTATTTTTTGGCATGGACAGTCACATAAACAGGACTGTTCACACCATTATTTGTCCCAGCTTGCTAGTGCAGACATGCCTCTGTAAGAAGGGTTATAGAGAAGCTCGAAACCAATGTTTACAGTGGATGGAATTTGTCCAAAAGGCAGTTGCCTCTTTAAAAAAAGAGCAATGAGAAATCCAGTGTCTCACTGGCACCCGCAAGCCTGGCATGGCCTGCGTGCCTCTGCATCGCTGCGCATCCGCCACTGTGTGCTCCTGCTTGCCGGTGCCATTGCAGCGCTGCATGTGCTGGGAACTAACGTGGGGCAACTTTTGTGTCCTGGGAAGCTGTCTTCCCAAAGATTGAGACTAACCAGGCTGTTTCTCTCTGCTGTTCGTAAATGGGAGTTTTCTTTCATAGAATCATAGAATCGTTTAGGTTGGAAAAGACCTTTAAGATCATCGAGTCCAACCGTCAACCATGCCCACTAAAACATGTCCTGAAGTGCCTTGTCTATGTGCTTTTTGAATACCTCTGGGGATGGTGACACCACTACTTCCCTGGGCAGCCTGTTCCAATGCCTGACAACCCTTTCAGTAAAGAAATTTTTCCTAATATCCAATCTAAATTCTGTGATGGCTTCTTTTACGCTGTGGCTTTAGGGTGACTCAGCTACCACTGTTTAAAAGACACCCTGAGTGTACCTTTCTGTTCTTCTTTTCACTGCCACGGGTTTAATTTGCTCAAGCTGATGGGCTTATATCCCCACAGCTCACCATCATCAGCTTCGGGCAGAACCCGCAAAGCCCGCCGACCTTCCCCAACCGAAACCTTAAGCGTGAACTCACCCCAATTTCCCATTTCTGCTCCCAACCCATTTCTGGGTGACGGCTGGCTCGGCCCCCCCCCGGCCCGGCTCTGTAAGCACCCACAGCAGGCCGGGTTGAGGGTTCGGGGAGGGTGCCTTTGCCCCCCTCCCCAGCCCGCAGCCCCGCTCCGGCACGGCTCCGGGCTCGCCGTACGCGGCCGCCCCGGGAGGTGGCGCTGGGTCCCCGCGTGTTCCCGCTCCGCCCGTGGCCCGCTCCCGGCAGAGACGGCTGCAGCACGGAGCGGGGGGGGGGGGGACGGGACGGGAACGGGCCCCTTCTCCCAACCGTCCTGGTCTTCGCCTGGCAGCACCCTCGGGCTCGGCGCTTTCACCCCGCCGCAATTCGTCAATATTTCTGGTTTTTTGTGTTTTTTTTTTTTCCTTTTGCCGACAAGACCCTGATGAACACTGGTTGGGGGGGGGGGGGGGGGGGGGAGAAATGCAGGCAAACGCAAACATTTGCCAAGTCCTGTGGCAAAATATTTGCTAAATATTTTAGTGGAAAATACAATGTATACTAGTCAAAGCGGATGCAGTGTGAAAAATAGTGCTTGGGAAAAATTAATAGGAGTTAGGGAAACGCAGACTGGCACTGTCTCTGTAGAGACAAGAAACTGCTTATTAAAAGCCCTGTAATGCCTTTTGAAAACCAGCTTGAGATACTGGAATTAAAATGGGCATCCCGAATCCATGATTCTGCTGCGGAGCCTCCACGTGAGCGGGCATCCACCAACAACGGGAGGCCTGCAAGGGTTCGCATGGTTTAACTTCAGTTTACTCACACCTCACGTTGTGATGTTGTTTGGTAAGAACAGCTGTTTCCTCATTCTATTTTATTGTTCTTTAAGAGAGAGGAATGCTTTTCTACTTGTTCTGTATTTCAGAGCATCTTACTTCTGCTTTGTTCACTAAAAATGGGGCCAGACGAAATAACTGCAGCCATAAATATTGTTTTTACAACAGAATATTTATATTGCCACATGGGTTGGTCAAGTTTGGGGCTGCAGACTTAAAAAACAGCTTCCCTGCCCTGAAGAGCCCAAATACTTAATTAAGGCAGATAAGGCAGGACAAATAAAAACAAGACAAAACTCCTCTTGCTTTGAACGACCTCTAGGGAGCAGGTCTTGGCAAAAGAAAAGAGAGATTGTAAAGCTGTAATAATAATAATAATGATAATTAATTGTATTTATAAAACATCCCCTAATGGCTCTGGATGCTATACAACGATTTTAAATACAACTGAAAGCGGCAGCAATAAGAAGCCAAATGAGAAGCCAAATAAGGAAGTGCTGTAAAAATAAAGGTGTCTTTTACAGTAGCAAGCAAGATTTAAGAGTGCTGGTTTGGGGCTCTTTCAAAAAGTAAAATGGAGAAGGTATCCAACCTGTGCACACACTTTGCGCCCCGTGTGTTTCGCAGTGCCCGCGCAGCTGTGTGTCTGTAGAGAACACGTACGGATGCTCCAAACCAAAAGCCTCAAGCTTCAGCCCCCCCAAACCCGACCTCTGGACTCAGCTTCGCACACGTTTACACGTTTATTTTGCTTTACCGGCGTGTGAAAGCGGAGGATGCGTGTTTGCACGCAGAGATGCGGGTCAGGACCTGTGGCCTGGACACACGGACGTCAGTCCGAAGCGGCTGAGGATCCGCGCTGCAGTGAATTCTGCGGGCTTGCAGATTACAGGCTTTGATTACAAAGAGCAAATATATTTTAAAGCCTGGTTTGCATGTCTTGTTTATGCTTTATTTCCCTTCTGTATTGTAGTCAGCCAGACGGTGGAATTCAACGCGGCCAAATTTACTTGTGTTTGCACTTCTGGATTGGCTTTCAGGTTTTTCCGCCCGTCATTGATAAGGGTAAACACGTATTTACCTTAGATTTTGAAAACAAAGAAGGGAAACACTCTTGTTCTGCGGGCTTTGTGAAAGCTTACTCTACCCTCAGTGACAGAGGGGGCCGGCGGGCCGTCACCCTTCTCCGGGCAGCGATTTAAGGGACGGGTGTCCCAGCCGGCAGCGAGGGGTCAGGCGGGGTTTGCAGGACCGTAACTCGGGTGTCCGTAATCCCCGGCAGTCACCGGCTCCTGGCAGCGGGACAGGCCGGCTGAGGCAAGGCCAGCGCCCGCCCAGACTCTCCTTCTGCCGTGAACACCGGCCGTCCCCTCCCGGGGAACAGCCGGGCCCTTGGAGGGGCTTGAGGCCTCGGGGAGGCTCCCCGGGGGCTTTATTCACGGCCTGGGCTCTACCGAGCCCGTCACCCACCCCGCGCCTGGGGAGCCGGGGGCGGGTGGTGCGTGTCGGTGACCGCGGGGCCGGGGAGCGGAGCGGGCCGGGCCGGGCCGGGCCGGGCCGTGAGGGGCGCGGGGCGGCGCTGCCCGAGGCGGGGGCGGGCGCGGGGCCGTGCGGGGAGGCAGCGCCCCCTGGCGGGGCGGGGCGGGGCTGGGCTCGGCTCAGGCCGGCGCGGGCTGCGGCGGCTGCGGGGAGCGGAGCGGAGCGGGGCGGGATGGCGGGCGCCCTGACGGAGGTGCTGGGCGAGGTGCTGGTAGCCGCGGACGGGGAGGAGGTGGCCGTGTCGGCGTTGGCCGCTCGGGGGGTCTCGTTGGTGGGGCTTTACTTCGGTTGTAGCCTCGGCGGCCCCTGCGCTCAGCTCGGCGCCAGCCTGGCCGCTTTTTACGGGCGCTTTAGAGGAGAGGCGGCGGCGGCCGGCGGGCAGCGCCTCGAAATCGTCTTCGTGTCGGCCGAGCAGGAGCAGCAGCAGTGGCAGGAGGCCGTGCGGGCCATGCCCTGGCTGGCGCTGCCCTTCGCCGACAAGCACCGCAAGGTGAGACCGCGGGCGGGCGGCCGTGCCCGGGGGTCTGTCTGTGTGTGTGTGTGTGTGTGGAGGGGGGGGGGGGCGCGCCCCGGGCTTTGTCTGGGGGCGGCGGGGCTCGGCCGGGCCCCCCCACCCCGACCCCGGGGCCGCCGGGGCGGGTCCCGCGTGGCGAGGAGTGGGCGCTTTCCAGAAAGTTCCCGGGGGGAACCCGAGGGGGGGGTGGTGGTGGTGGTGTGGGGGGGGTTGGGGGTCGGCTGCCGTCCCGCGGGGCGACGCCGCTTTGCCCGGCTCCTCCGGTTCCCGGGTCCTGCGCGCTGTAGCGGGCGGGGGAAACCCCACAGGCTCCGTCCTCCACGGGTGGGGGGGTAAAGGAGGAGGGGGGGGGAACCCCGGTTTGGGGGTCGCGGTTTCGGGGGGGGGGGGCGGTTGGACGGCGCCCGCTGGCCTCGAGGGGTCCCTCAGAGGAGCGGGGCCGTCAGGCGAGGCGTGTGAGAGAAGTCGCTCCTCTGAGGCGAAACCCGGGAGCACGGCTCCGGTCGGGCGGCCGCGGCTCAGCCTGAGGAGAGCAGGCCTCGGTACGGGCCGTGGATAGCGTCCCCGTGGGCTTTCCTGCGTGGGTTTGGGCACAGAAAGGGGCCACGGCCTCCGCCAGCCGTGGGAGGGCATTTGGTGGTTGAGGAGCGAGTTGGAGCCCGGCTCGTCTGGGAAATGCTGGCAAAGCTGCCGGGCGAGTTTGTGAGATGGTGTTCGTTATTCGTCTCATTTAGCAGCTGGTGTGTTCGATACTCTACGAGTTACAGCCCCTCATCTGAAGAGTTTAATCTGAAAGACGGATAACAGACAAAAAGCACTCTGTAAGACCCAGACAGGGAAGGCTGTGAGGTACAGGAAGGCAAAGGCTGGGCTTCCAGATCCCAACAAGCTTGCAACGTTGGTAGTTTAAAAAAAAAAACCAACAACCCCTCTTTACAAATCTAATCTCTGGAAGCTATTGAGTAAGAATTAAAAAGATGGTGCCCCACAGTGCCATTTCTAAACATCTTTCCGGCGAGTGATTACGGCTGCCGGTCTGAAAGCAGCGGGCGGGTGTTGGCTCGGCTCTCAGCAAGGCGCGTTCCCGGCTTCAGCGGGGATTGGGGTAACGCCGGTATCTGTGGGGCCGGGGGGCGGCTGAGCCCCTCGGGCATCCCCCGTGTTTGGGCTCTGTGAGGCTGTGTTGGGATGAGAGGGACGACTTCTTCCTGAATGGGTCTCTGAAAACTCCTCTGCCGGCACTTCGCGCTGTTCGTTAGGCGAAGGAGTCGTTTAAGGAAAAGTTGGCTGTCGTCTGGCTGCGCTGTGTGATGTCCCCTCCGCTGAGAAGAGGCATAGCTGGTTTGAAACACGGATTTGGCTTTTTTCCTCATTTGCTGCAGGTTTTTGTCACTAAGCCCTCAGTTCTGCAAAAGCTCTCAGGTGTTTAACACCGTGCACCTGGATGATGCTGTTGGAGGCCCCCAGTTTGCCCCTTTGAAGTCCAGACACTTCTAACTGGGAGCTTGCATGAGTGGTCACAGGTCGGGATCTGAGATCGGTTTCATTAACAAGGGGAGCTGCGACAGAAGCTTCATCCTTCAGAGAAATTGCAGTTAATTCCGGTTTCTTTAAAACCAAACCCTCTTCTACAGGGATGTGAAAAGACTGTGGTTCCAATTAGTAGCTGGCCATTTCCCTACAGAACATTTCAGATTGTTTAGGTGGTGGGACTTTTGCTTGCCGTATTTGCTTTAAAAATTCCACTGCAACGTAGTTAAATTGTTGGGAAATCGTAGAAGTGGAAGGTGGCATTAATTTTACGTGTCGGCCAATGCTTCCATCTATTAGATTGCAAGAAAACATGAAATAAAAAGATTATGGGGTCTTAAACTCTTATTCCAAGAAGCCCTGAGTTAAATTCAGGATTATTTTTGTGCAGAGTGTAAAGTAATTGAAGCTCGTGCTGTATATTTTCAAAACTAAGCAGATGTGATGTGGCTTTGGAGGAAGCTTAATCTATGGATAACAGAGAGCCTATTTGTAAGTTATAAGGGCAATTATGTCAGGATATCAGATTTCTAAACAGGAGATTTATAACCTGTAGTTCAGGCAGTTAGAAGTTTCCTTGTATAATAGGCTGATTTTTAAATAGTCGGGTTAATGACCTGACTCTCCAGAAAAGCACAAACTTACTGTTTTTCAGAAACATGCCAGCAAGAGCTGGGGATGTCTAGCATATGTTCAGTACCTCACAGGCTTCATTTGTTTAAAAACAAAAGCATTAGGAAAACATAGGCAGTCCTTTTGAGTTATGGTTCCTTTGCACTAAAGGCTACTCCTAAACCCCATGTGAGACAACCCGCAGAGAATTGTATAGATTTATGGGAAGAAAGGGATCTTATTGATACAGAGTAGAGATAATGAGAGAGAGAGACGTGGGAACATCAGGCAGGGAGCTGAACTCCATCCCTGAGCTCTCAGCCTCAGCCCAGAGGCTGTGGACCCCCCCATCCTTGGAGGTTTTGGGGCTTGGCTGGGCGAAGCTGCGCCCGGCAGGGTCTCGTGCTGGTGACTGTGGGGCTCAAAGACCTCCAGAGGTCCCTTCCAGCCAACGCTTCCCAGTGTGGGTTGGTTACTTTATCTACTGAGGTCGTGAAAGCTTTGGGAAGAGATGGCTTCCTATCCCATATTGGCTGTAGCATCACTTTTGTTGCTTGGAATTATTGAATAATACGGCTATTAACGGTCCTGGTTTCCTGCTGAAACATTTATCAGTGTGTGCATTGTCTTTCTCTGGTGTACTCTGCGTCTTTTTACATTTCTCCTTCCCCCAAACCCCGGGCATCAAATGTTGATCGGTCTTAAAAAACCAGGCTACTTTCTGGGCTTCCAGTAAAATTCCCACAGTCCTAAAAGTAAAATAACATTTTACTCTCATGGTTCTGGTGAAAGTAGTACGAGTTGTCAAAGAAAACAGCCACTCTTCATTGAATGCCTCGGTAACTCAATAATGCCGGGGTGCAGTTACCAAGCACATAACAGCCTGTGCATCTTGCAACAACCAGTTGAATTTGAGTAACTTTAGCATACAGCAATTTCTGTCTCCAAACCAGTAATAAAAGAAAGCAGTACCAGTCAGCAAACATCTGGACGTGGGGAAAGCCTTTGATTAATGAGGAGGATGGCATTATGCCTCCGTCTGAGCCACAGCCAGCCGTATTATTGGGGTTTGTTTTTTTCAAGAACAAAACCGTAACGTGCCAAATGAGATTGGAGGCCTTTAACTCGTGATACACATCCCTCAATTAAGCTGTTCAGCCCCGGATTTGGGTAGCTATACGTAGCTGTTGATAATTGATTTGTCTTCTGATAATGCCTGGCATTGCTGAGCAGAACATGGGGGAGAGATGTTGCTCCGTGTCTTTGTTTTGTTTAGGGTTTTGGTTTAACATCACCCTGTTGTTATCTGTTTGCACGAACATCTGCTCAAGTTCTGGAAGGTTGATTTAATAACAGCTTTAATTCCTGATTGCTACTGAGAACCTCGGTAATGTAAACAGCCCCCATCTGTCTACGTGCCCTGATGTCCGCTGGCGCCCACGACAGGGCAGCACCCTCCCCGCTGCCGGGAGAATCCCAGACTTCTCCTGGTGAGCTCTGGACCATCCGTGCTGCAGAGTCCACCTACACTTGGGGTGAATTCGGGTGCTCTTCGAGGGCTTTCGGCACATAGGCTTTTGGAGGAGAGCAGGAGCATGCTGTCCTGCTGTGCTGCGTTGCTGTGGGACATCTTGGTCATTTCTGCTAAAAAAAAAAAAAGTAAATTGACCACATTCTCCATCAAGTAGGTCCTCTCACACGGGTCCATGTAGGAGTGGGAGAAAGGAGGGTCAGGGTGCCGGAGGAGAAAAGGCTGCAAGCTTGTCTGTACTGGGAGAGAAGCAGTTTATCTTTTGCTGTTGTTTATTTGCCTTTGCTTTTGTTTTTACTTGTTACTTACTTGGCCCAATCGTCTTCCTCATTCTTTTTAATCTTGACTTTTCTAATTACGCTTACTTGGTGCATCCACGCAGTGCTGCAGTAGTGTAGGGTCTGTGCTTTGCCTCTTGTTTTGTGTTTGCTTTCCGCTGTATTTATGCATCTGCTTGAGTGTTGCCCAGATTCTTCTTGGGAAGGCAAAACCGTTTCCACTGGACCTGAAATACTTCTGCTCTGGTTTTAAATAAATGCAAAACGTGTTGATTATGTTGCTGTGATTATTCAGTCAAGTACCTGAAAACAGTTCGACGATCTGTCTTTGCTCACACTGGTAAATACCCTTCAGTTGGGACAAAGTGGTTTTCCTTTATCTTGACAGTTGATTTGTGTACCCTGCTCTATGTATTTTCTCCCATGTTCACATGAAATGTGTCTTTTGCTGAATTGTGTGGCAGAGGCACGTGATCTTTCTCCGCATGTGAAGAAGACATCTGTTCTGTCTTGCCCTAAGGAGGGGAGAAGGAGCAAGTTCGTAGTTTTGGATTTTGTTGTTTTAATGACTTTACTACTATGGTAGGTGATCCGAGTTGGACACGGACAGAAGAACACCCCTTCTGTGCTGGGAGTACGTCTTCCTCAGCACCGCAAGTAAAACAGTGGTCTTAAAATTGATGGGTAAAATGTGACAAAACTCTTGCTTGTTTGCAGATATCTCTGTGAAGTCTTTTACAACAAATACCCACTTGTTCTTTTTTTTTTTTTTTTTAAATTAAATTATGTTCTCTGTCCCTCCCCCCCTTCCCAATAAAAGGGCATTTTCTTTCTCTCTGCTTAAAAAGATTGTCTACTGTGGGACCCTCTCCTAAGAAGACACCGGGTACTAGTTTTGTAGGTAGAGTTTGTGCAAGAAATGGTGGGGAGGAGGTAGAAGTGTCATTAAATTCGACTGTACGCAATTTGGGGGGGGGGGGGGGGGGGAAACCTCAAATCCTTGATTACAATTTATGATACACCCTGATTTTCAGGGACTCGTAACTTTTCTGTTTGAAATAGCCATCTGCTGAGATCTGGGAGGCAAGTGGTCAGCACAGATGTGGGATTTGTCTAACAGAAAATTTTGTAAATCACTTGAAGCAGCTTTTGAGTTTCATCATATAAAAATATCTAGGTAATCACTTTCAGCTGTATTCCTGACTCTGTATTTCTGGGGTGGGAATGTATGTGAAATCTTTGGCTCACAGAGATGTAGATTTGAAAAATATGGTCTTTTCATGACATAAGGCTATTGAGTAAGAAGCAAGGCATTAGCAGCACCGACTGATTCTTTGTTTGCTTTGAAACTCACTGGTTCTGAAACATAAGAATGGGAGATGTATGAAAGGAGCAGAGAGAAGCCTGCATGCTGTTTTTCATTGTGGCATTTTAATCCAGATGTTGAAATGAAAACGTTCATTTAAAAATGCATGGTTGACAATTTCATTTGTTACTCTCAGGTTGCAGAACTAAGCAGAGGAACTTTACTTTTTAAAGTAATCCATGCAAAGTTCTCCAAAAATGCATTCTTTTAGGAGCTGAACATGTAACGGCTTTACAAATGAAAGTGCAAAACAATGGAGTGTTTTTCTGTGTGATTTTTGAGAAGTACAACAGTGAACTTCAATTATAACTGAGGAAGAAGGTATTCAGTATTTCCACATCATGCGGATGACATCGAAACCAAAACATTCTCTAATTCTTGTTGTTGTTGATGCCGCTTTTCCAAATTACTTCTGAATACGTTTTATACAGCATAGCAGTGGCCCTCCGTACAATTAGCAGTTGTCTCTCATGCCAAGACCCTAATCCTTCAGTGATATCCCTGTAAGCGTTCACTGCTGTCAGCAGACGGCAAGTCTAGGTGCTGTGTCCTGGTCCTGCAGTAGTTGCAAAAACATGGCTGGCATCCTTGGAGGTTGGATTTCCCCATATATCCAAACCGTGGCCTGCCTGAGTGCTTTCCCTGGGGGAGAATTAGTATTTTAAATGTCTTGCTGGTGTGTCATCTGCTGTGTTGTTTATTGCATCCTTCAGTCGGTAATTGCCCCTGTTTGAGGGCCTGCTCTGAAAATCCTTGGACATCTTTTCATTATCAAATCCTTCTGGCTCCGTGGTGGGGAGAAGCAGTAGGAGCTTTTGCTGATCACACACGGTTGGGTCTTGGACTGCGCTCTGCAAATCCTGTCCCAAAAACTGATATCAGGTTTGCATTGCATTTGGATGGTGGCTTCTTCAGGTGGTTTGATAACATTTTAGTTTGAAATGCAGTAAGCTGTCTCCTTGTTTAATACTAAAAACGATCCTTCTGTACCATTGCCTATAGGTATTTCTTAGTACTGAGAAAGTTTGTGTGAAATTCATTGTGAGTTCATTGTTAGCAGGTATAGGTTTTGAGAGAGTCCAGGGGGTTTTGAAGTTGGAGTTTTTTGTTCCTTTCTCATGGACATACTTTTAATGTTTCAAAGCAGCGTATGGTATGGTAGGGTTAGCTCATGCGGCTGGGATAGGGTTTCACTTCTCCTGAATTGCATCTGGGTAGAGCTCTCTGTTTTGCATTCCTGTTTTTTTCAGCAACGCTCCCAGCATGGAAGTTGGGGTATGGTTTTAATCTAAGTCAAATCAGAAGATATTGCACTTCTTGGTGATCAGACCAGGAGGATTCTTGCCCCAGCCTCACGCACCCTCCTCACCAACAAGCCAGATTCAACACAGTGATCGTCTGCTCCTTACTGCTAGTGTTTTGATGTGAAATGTAGGGATATAGGGAAACTGAGAGGGTGCGGGAGGCTGCGATACAGTGGGCTGAACTCTGAATTCAAGAAAACAAGTTTGAGCAGCGTTGGCCTGAGCATTTGCTTGGTGAGAAGCTCGTTGGTGTGCGTGGATTGCTTCCTCCTCCTTTCCCTCCCCATTTTTTATCAGGGAAACAAGTTCCAAGCAAAATATTCCAAAGTGATATTTAATTACTCTTTAAAATGCAACTATTTGTCTTATCAGCCATGTGGATTTCTGTTTGCTGCTTTGATTTGACAGTTAGTAGTTTGTCATTTTTAAAAAGCTTACACACTCCAGGAATCTGTGATTTTTATGCTTTTGAAAGTAGAGATGTTGAATTAACTGCAGCTTTGAACTATTCATGGATAATTTCAGGCCCCCTGCTTTCAGCAAATAACAAGCTGACTCCTGAGCTTTAAGGCTGGGTTGAATACTGAATAATCATGACTTTATAGCTGCGTGCATTCTCTAAACTGGTTCCATGGCATATCACAGTGTAATGCACAATAGATTTGAAACATTTTTCTAGACGGATCACTTTGTGCTCATGCCATCTTCAGATAATAACAGTTAGAAAAGGGGGGAGTAATGCCAACTTGGGGAGGGTGCTTGGATTCATTACGACTTGGCCTTTGTGCACATTAATTCCCCTCTGTTCCCCGGGTAGGAGCCCAGGCTCGGGGCCGGGGGGTGTTCAGCTGAGGAGGGGGCTTTTCTCTGGCACTGCCTTGACATACGTCTGCAGGGCAGCTTCCTCTGTGCTGGCTGGAACCAATGCTTCTCTGCTGATGCTCTGTAGGCAACAAAACACAATTAGAGTTAAATCTGTAGGTTGTAAAGACAAGACATGGCCAGTGGAGAAACTGGGAGCAGGATGAGTTGACAAGTAAGCAAATAGACATATTAAATTCTCTCGAGGGAAGGTGAATTATACAAGTATTTCAGATTACAACATGAGCATCTTGTATGATAGCTGATCGCATTTTCATCATCTCAGTTTTCCAAAGAAAATGTAGTGTCTTATTGATTTGGCTTAGAGTACACACAATTAATGGAAGGGTGGAACTAAAAAGATGCAGGAATGGTTTCTGCATACTCTCACGTCTGTCTTTCAACACCGCGAACAATTGCAACCAACAATTAATATGTAAAGAATTTGTGGTCTTTGGTGCGAGTGACTGACTGCTTCAGTTGCGTCAGGGCATTAGCTGAGCTTTTGCAATCTGATCAGCCCCCCGCTTGGAGCCCAGCAAGCCCCTCTGGCCTCAAAACAAAGCGATGGGAGCCCCCGATGAGGCACAGAGGAGCACAGGGGTGCTGGCTCCCTGCCCGAGCAGGGAGGTGAGTGCTGGGCACAGAGCCTAAAAGCTGGGGAGAATCTGCTCCATAGAGGTTGCGCTTCAAATGATAAGTGCCATTGCAACTGCCGAGCCAAGGAATGGTGCACGGGAGGGAGAGCGTCTTCAGCGCGGTCACGGGGAAGCAAACCCAGGGCAGAGCAAACCTGGAAGCCAAAGGCTTGTAATGAGGAAGGCAGCGGGGCTACCTGGTGCTGCCGGGGCCGAGGCTCGACAGCCTCTTCAAGCAAAGTGCTGTAGCAGCAGGGTGGTGTGGGAGGTTGCTGCGTGTATTTTACACCCATGAAGATCTGCAGCAGTTGAAGCTGTCCTGTCCAGCCAAGGAGAGAAGCTCCAGGGTCCTCCGGCAACACTTCGTCTGTGGCTGCAACTGTGGCTAAATCTAACCTGACTTTAAAATATTTTAATGGAGAAAAGGTGCAAAGGTGCCGATTTAAAGTGAATTTGCCAAGAGTTACCAGATTTTTATTTCACATCTGAGGCATAAAAAATAGCTGGTGGCATCCTCAGATGCGAGTGGGGGCTCAGTGTGGCTGGCCCCCAGGGAGGGGGTGGCAGCCAGTGCAAGGGGTCACATCCTGCCGGGAGGGATCTCTGCGAGGCTGGGCTTTGACAGCTGAGAAGGGAGCATTGTTTTATGTTTCAGTGCAAGGATTTAAGAATCTGGGTGAGAATTAGGTAATGTTTGCAGAAGAGAGTAGAAGGCAACTGAAACGAATTGCAACTGCGTGAGTGAGCCGGAGAGAGAAATTCTAGTTCTCCCTCGTTCCCAAGAGATTCCCACTGGAGAGATGAAGTCATAGCCATTACTTCATTAGTGTTAACTCGGGACGCTGACAAATGAGCCCTCTTGATTTGTGCCGGGTCGGTTGAAGAGAATACTGCCCCGGCTCTCGCCCCGTGCCTCGGCAGTCGCTGCCCTTGCCGTGGTGTTGGCAGAAGCGCACGCCAACTCCCCAGCCGCGCTGATTCAGGCAAGCGTTTTCTTTTGAACTGCCACCGCTTCGTCCCGCATGCCAGCTCCGAGTTGGCTTTTATAAATCCTGCTGTGCAGAAGGCAGCCGCCGAGGGATGGGCGGGCAAGCAAGTGCGAGCGGCAGCCTTGTACTCGCCAGAACCTCTCCATCAACGCCCGAGCCCGTGCCCAGCGTGGGGGGCGTTAATGGTACCCAATGGTCTGAGCCCCGCTTCCAGAGCAAACAGACGGGTGTAGGATCTCACCCTCGCAACTCGCAGCATTGCTGTGGGAGTCCCTTTTGGAAGAAGTGTGAAATTTATTGTAATATGTGCTGAGGATCTTATGGCGGATCTGAGCTGCTAAATCCTCTAAACCTGAGCCCGCAACTTCATTGACAGGGCCTCTCACTTTGCTTTGCTCCAAGCTTATGGTTTCACTGCTCCAATATTTTTCCATACATGGAAGCATTCCTGCCCCAGCCTGGGCTAATCCTGACATGCCACTGCATCTGGATGTTAGCTCATTTCTCGCAGCTGACACTCTGCAAAGGCAGATGTCTGAACGTACTTTCGTTTAAATAGATTTAATTCAACCGGCAAAGCTCTTGCCCCATAGGTAAGCAGGGGAGAAAAAAACAAACGTGGTTTTCCATTTTATCGACCTTCCAGGGCTGTTAGGTGGATGAACTGGTCCCCAGTAATGCCATGCTTTGGAAGTGCATAGTATTGAAATTGCAGAGGGGTAACAAACCATGGTTTTGTGTCTGGCACAAGTTGAACCCGTCTCCTTGCTGTGGCTCGGTTGGTGGAGAGGAGCCCCTGACCGCCCGTCCCGTCCTGTTGGAGTGCGCTCCTGGTCTCTCCCCTCTGCTCCGACATCTCTTCAAAGGCTCCGTGCTGTTTGGGACGTATTTAGTAGCTTGGTGAGGCTGGGACTGCTGTGCTCTTGCAACTGAGCTGAACGCCTCGGTCTTACGGGAGAAAGATGCTTGTGCTGGTGAGCTGCTGTTTGAGACGGGGGTCTGTTTGTAATCCCTCCCTCACCAGGGCAGGTTGTAAGTTTTAATTAAATGTCTGTAAGGTGCTCTGCAATCCTCTGCTGAAAGGCCCTGTATTAGGACAATGCCTTTGAATAAAAGCTGGAGACCTTTCCCACCCGTCGGAAAAGAGTTGGAGCTAAAACAGTGAGACCCAAGCAGTTGAATCTGAACAGATGTCGGTTCTCCCCCACTTTGATAGTTCAAAAGGATTATTCTGCCTCTCCCAAAAAAAGGAGAAGCACAGTGATTTTACTAGTGTTGCCAGGGATCTCAGCTGCATCCCCTCCTGCTCGCTGCTAGTTAAAAGGTTGCACGCTGGGCTGGAGGTTTGCATGGGGTTTTGGTTGTGAGCTGCGCTGTTGGGTTTGCAGTTCAGCATCCACTTGCCTGACCCTTGCTGGGGGTCCAGGATATGCCATGGGTCCTGGTTTGTCCTCTCTTTGCTTGACTGCTGCTGTTGTATGCAGGAATAAGGCAACTTGAACTGAGCCGGGAGGAAGACAGCAAGGGTAAAACAGGTTTCAAATGAAGCAAGCTGTGTGATGGCATGGGAAGAAGACAATTTACAGGTTTGCTGTCGGAGCTGTGAAGCAGATGAAACCTCCTTTGTGTGACTGTTTCAGCCCAAGAAGCAAGTGAGTCCAGGAGCCATTGGGGCCCATGGGGCCCCCAGCCCCTCCGAGGGACCCGCAGCCCCTCCGTTTGTCCCTTCAAATGCAGCCCAGGGTGTGGGCGACAGCAGCGCTATGGTCATTGTGCACGTGCTTGGGTCTTATGGGATTTCGGCATCAGACAGGTCACCAGGGCATTAGAGATGTTCTCCCCCCTGCCTCCCAAGTTTTTCTGACTACTGTTCTGTCACTCTCAGAGCAAATCGAAGGGCACCAGGCTACAAATCCTGCCTTGCAAGTACTGCCTGGGTGTTTAGCTTGCGGGAATGCACTTCTTTCATCAACTGATACTGGTGTGTTAAGAGGGCAGGGAGCTATGCTTATTTCCTTCTGAGAGGTTGATGACTCTACAAGCTTATTTTTTAGGGTGCTCCCTTTTTAATTCAGGTTTGTGGCTATAGACAGAGGTCGTATTGCTGTTGCCTTACAGGCTGCTTATAATGAGCTCTTCCTTGTAATCTCTCTGCTCGGGAGCTTTGAAAATAGCTGCATGCATTAGGGAAGTCCTGCTGTCTTTGTCTGATGGGCAGGGAAGCTAAGGCAAGAGGGGTCCGGGGCTGGAGGAGTGACCAGAGCGGGGCTCTGCAGCTGACATGGCCGTGATTTCCCGGTCCCAGCACCCCAGTCCCCCGGGAGCAGCCCCATCTCACCAGCCCCATGCCGCACATGAATTTGAGCCCCTGGTTGTGCTCTGCTTCCCTGTCCGCTGCCACATCAGCCGCAGCCATTGCCCCCTGCTGCTGCCGCCGTCGTGCCGTGTGCTTCCAAAATCGGTTCGTTCCAGGGTTAGAAAAGACTCATTTTTGTGTCCTAAGCGCTGGATTTCGCAGATAGAGAAGGGGAAAGGTCTTAATGCCTGCAGCTTGATCGGCTAATCTGAAAGCATGGGAAGTTTTTCATAGGAAGATTTGCTGCCTAGCTTTCTCAATGCAAGTTTGCACAAATACATTTTATCCCTACAATGGATCGTAGCAGCTGGATGCCTCCCACCAAGATTACTGATATTTAGGTCTTTGATTTTGGTGGAGACACACAGCAATAAATTAAATGAGTAGTGGAGTTTCAGAGAGGAGTACAGATGGTGGGAAACTGAGGGCAGGGACTACTTAAGTGCTAACGTATGGCACAGCTTTGGTTCCTTTCTTTTTTTTAAAGGAATGGAAAAAGCTGCGAGCTGCTGTACCAGCAGTTTTGCCTCCCCCTTGTCTTCAAAGACCCGCAGGCCACCTCTATTGCAATGCTTTCTTGACAGTCAAGAAAGGAGCGCTCTGTGCATGCTTCTGCCTGCCAGCACAGCGATACCCTCTGTGCCTTTCTGTCCTCTTGTGAGCCCGATCCTGGCTCGCTGCGCGCTTGGGCGCGCTCTGTCTGGTTTTCTGCTTTCCCGGCAAATGCTGGGAAAGCTGACTGTTAAATGAGATTTCTTGAATCTTTGTAGGTCTTTCACTTTTTTCATCATTAGATCTGACCTGGTTTAGGTTTTGTTTAGCTGTGGGGATTCAAGTGGAACGATTTCATTCCTTTATCCACCTCCGTCTGCGTTAATTCACTGTGTCTCCGACTGACAGTTTAATTATTGTATGTGACAGGAGCATCCAGGGCCCCACTTGGCAGAAGGTGTTTATCTCTTAGGTGGTGCACAAAGTAGATGTCTGCTGCCCTGGTCGCTCCCAGGATGGGTTTTTGCCTAGAGAGGCAGTTTTCAAGCCAGTTAATTGCCACGTTGTGAAGCAGAAGGGTAGGTGGCTGTCCCTGCCTTTCCCTGCGGGCACATCCCTGCCGGCTGTGTGGGGCCAGTGGCTCTTGAGGTGGAAAGATGGTGATGTGGTAGGTTGGGGAGAGCCTTTGAGGTTGGGAAGAGCCGTCTCGCAGAGGGACAGAGTGTGGGAAGAGCAGGCAGAGGGATGGGGAGGGACGGATGGATAGATGGAGAGAGGCACAAGGACCAGTCTGGAGCAGGGAGCGGTGCCTTGCCTGGAAAGTCACTTTGCTCCAGACAGCCTGGCTTTGAATCGCAGGAAGGTTCCAGATTTTACTCCGGTTTAAAAATGAAACGCCCTGCGAGCCCTGCATGTTTTACGTTGCTTTTTGGCTCGAGCTGGCCGAGCGTCTGCCCTGTGTTGGGCCACATCCAGCGTCCTCTTTTTAATGTTCGTCTCCATGAGGATTTGCTGCAGTCTTCACAGCTGAAAAAGTGGAGTCGTCTGCATAAAACCCAGTAACTCTCTAGGTTAAGAGGCCACCAAATACTACCTCTGTCTGTGGCCATCCCTCTAATTATTAAAATAATAACCCCAGGCAGAGCTTACAGCCCTGCTGGTGGCTCAGGGTCTGTTGTGCTGGGCCCTGTTCAGACAACCGCACAAGGAAGAGATGGTCCTTGCCCTACAGTTGGTTATCTAAGGAAACGTCCCCCTTGCACCATGGGGAGATGGTGGGTGCCTTACAGGCAGTGACAGGCCAGGCTGGCGGAGATGCCTCCTGCCTTGTGGTCACAGAGGTTCGGGATCTGGAAGGGGAAGGCAAGCGGAGACCTCCTCCATGGCTGTGCCCTACATGAGGTGATGCACTTTGCATGGCTGCAAGCTTGCAGGGCTCTTCCCTGCCAGTGGCTGGTCCTTAGTTTTGTCCTTGTGGGTGCTTCTGCCTGGTGGCTTGGCAGGAGCCCTGGCCATGCTTGACTTCCCTGCGGCTGACACAGTTGCCCATCTCTTCTAAGCAGCAGCTGGAGGTCTGTCCAAGCGACATCAAGGTGTGCTACTGGCCTTCATGCTGAGATTTGAGAACTTCACCTCCTTTATGCAAAAGAATTTATTCGGGCCAAGCTCACGCAACTGGTATGTGCTAGGCTGCTCAGAGGAGAGAGGACCAAAGCAAATGGGCAGAAGTTTGTCACTTGGGTTCGGTTGCTGTCCCAAACTGACTGACTAGGTTGGATTAGCAGGTTAAATTGGCTTTAAAACATGCTGAAAGCTTGGGGTTGGGCATCTGCCTGCCCAGTTACAGGGATGCCCATCGCCCTGATGTCAGTGCACAGAGTCCATGCGCCTGCTTTCTGTCTTCACGACGCTGCCTTTTCTTCTCAGGGCTTGAAACTGGAGACATGATTTACACCTGGCATGTGGCTGGGGGAGAATAAGTTGTATAAGAGCGGGTTACCTGTGGTGGCTGACATCTCTGGATGAGTGCACCTCCGGCTGCTTCCTCCCCTCGGCTCCCGAGAGCCGGGCAGGGATTATCCAGAACAAATCCTGTTACCCAGCTGCTTTCGTGGCAGAGACTTGCCAGGCACAGGCAGGTCCCTCCTTGCCCCAGCACCCCCTGCAGCAAAGGAGTTGCAGGACAGGAGTGCCCCACGGGACATAAATCACGTAGCTGTTTGCAGGTGACACAACGGGTGAAGATCAGGGATTTTTAGGGTTTCTTTGCCAGAACGTGGCAGTGTTGATTGCCAGGCTTCTTAGTAGTGAAGAATTTGAAGTTGTGATTCATCCCTTAATCCACGTCTTATGTATGCAGTGGTAAAGCTAGGAAAATCTTTGTATGTATGAAGTGTTTCCTCTTGGGGAGCTGAGAAACCCTTAGGTGTAACAATTACTATTTTACTTAATTGGTATTGAAATACCAAATGCTTAGAACATGCCAGCTTGTGTCTGTTGTGGGGAAAACTCAATTGCCCAATAGAAATGTCTTTTCATCCTGCCACACTGAAGAGAAAATAAGGTCAAATCTATTGAAAAGAAAAATTCCTGACATTTGTTTGTTAGCTGCTCAAGTGGCTGTCCAGGCCTATGGAGGTGGCTCAGCATGGGTGGCTCTTGGTGGGGAAAGTCATTTGTGAGAGGTGGCCCCTGGGAAGAAAGGTGGTTCTTTGCTGATGCTCAGACTTCTATTTAGTTCGGTCTTTTACTTTTTAATTACTCCAGCAATTAGCACAGTTACAGATTGTGTCTTGCCTTTGCTGTTCTGTGTGTGCTTCTCACATGGCGTTTGCTGGCCCTGAGGATAAACCAACCTTGTGCAAGAGCACATGCCAGCACTGAAGAAGCATCGGAGTGTGTGTAGGTGTATCATCATCCATGTGGGTGTTTGCTCCGAACCTCTGCAGCCGGTGAGACTGCTGTTTTCCTCCACTAGTTAAATAATTATCATCAGCCTCGCAGCAGTTGAAGACCGGACAGAGCACAATGGTGACATGTGGGTTGTTGGTGCAGTGGGCTCATTGCAAGAGGGATGCTGAGAATGTGAACCTTGTAAAAAGAAATGAAACTCATTCTGTAGCTGAGTAAATTAGACACTGTGCCACAGAGGTAGAAGAGGAAAACCCTTGCCTCACATGAGCTTGGGCAATCACTTTTTTTGCAATTTTGTTTTGTTTTTCTCCACCATTACTAACAGCATTTGCTTCGTTCAGAACTTCAAGCTATATGAACCAGTGTGTAATTCCCCTGGAGGGTACATCACACTGACACAGAGCTGCCAGACACCTTCTGATTTCAGAGTTGGGAACTGGCATTTACTTACACGTTTTCAGTGTTTCTTGTTTCCACTGGTGAAAGTACGTACCAACAGAGAAATGGATATTGATGGGAGCAGCGCCTGCTGCAGCGCAGAGCCTGTTGTTCAGCTAATAGGGTGAATGAACAGTCTCACTCCAGCTTCCCTGTTAAGAGCCGCTGAAGAACACTGCAGGGTTTTTCCCCCTTGCTTAACTAAATGTTACTAAAGAAAATAAGTTTAATCAAGTCCAGACCTTTTTGCAGGAATCGCCATGCTCTTCTCCCCGTGCTCTCCTTCCCCTCGGCAATGAGCAGAGGGCCCTGCGCTGGCTTGGCCAGTGCTCGCCTGTTGTGTTGGAAGAGCCTTTTTTGCTTGGTGGATTCAATGATCCCTCAGCGGCTGTCCGAAGAAAAGAGCAAAATCCCAGTAGTCTGGCTGCCGTCCCTCTGCTCTCCTGCCTGTCACAGCCCATCTGAGCTCGATTTCTGCTCGGATATGAGCTCTTTTTCATTCTGTTTACGCTTCACTTACCAAAAGAGGTTGGAGCCAGGTGATTTTTCTGCAGAGGATAAAATTTCATTGGAGAGAAGCAGAAGTTCGTGAAACAATCCATGGGATTAGTAGCATTTCAGCTCCTGCAGGATCTCCCCCCTCCCTTCTTCAGTCTTATTTCTTTTCTTTGAAAGATGAAATTTCCATTGCTGTTGATGCCCTGCCAGGCACTCTAGCCCAGTTACTTTCCCTTGGATGCAGTTCAAGAAACCATCGTTCTTTTCTCTATTATTTGTTATCAGAGGGAGGGGAGTGCCTTCCCTGCACTGCCCTGATGCCTTCAGCACTGGCAAGAGTAGATGGCCATGGCTACTCTTCAGACCCACCATGCTAGAAATGTGACTTAGAAAAGATTTTAGTGGCAGGGAAGCTGAAGCATTCGTGTCCTCAAGAAAATATACTTCAACACTTTAAAAAAAAATGCAAACCGAAGTCAGTTCAGGGTACCAGCAGAGGTCTCGGTTAAAGTGCTCCTCCACCAATGCAGCAATCTGAAGGTGAAAGGCTCAGCTGCGTGATGTGCTTTAGGTTTGTACATTTAGGCTGGAGTGGTCTAAGGGCTTCTGAGAGCCTGGTAACGTGACATTTTTATTTTAGTAAAGACTGCTGAAGTCAGAGGTTTTAACTAAAAAAATCCTGGGGCAAGGGCAGCTTCAAAATTGGGGTGGTTTGGGGTCTGCCCAGGCTGGAGCCCACAGCCGGTCCTGCCTTTGCCGGCTGTTGTGCTCTGCTGGGTACCACAACACGGGATGCAGTTACCAAGGGGAACTAGATGGGAGAGGAAACCCACCCTCCTCCTTCCCACGGCCATGCCCTCTGCTCAGGGCACAGTCTGCTTCCTCTGGCACTGGGGATGTGTTCCAGCTTTATTGTATCTTCCTTGCTTTTAGGGTTTGGGCTAACTCTTTCACAGAATATTAGTGTATAGATTAAAAAAATAGGTAGTTAGCGACTAAAAAGAAAAAAAAAGAGAAATGTGTTCAGGAAGGAAAAGAAAGCCCAAGCATAGCTTTCTGTTGCTTGTAAGAGGAGCTGGCTACAGGACAGACCATTTTTTTATTGCTCCTCTATGTATGTCAGTGTGATATCTTTAATCTTGGTGATGTGCATCATTTTAAGTAGACTGTGTTGGGTGAACTGGTGTGTGTCTGCTTTCTGCAGGTATGCCCACCTGATTTACCTGACCTCTCCTTATCCCCTGCCTTGCCTTGTCATAACGAAACTACAGCAGGTTTTAGGGTTGTTAGGGGAAACCCCACTTTCCTAGAGAGAATATAGAGGTTTGCTGGATTTTCAGAGAAAATGTATGAGCTTTACTGACAGGAGAACCGGCCGAGCAAGTTAGCGGTGGATTTGAGATGTTAGCTTTGTGGCTTTTGTCTACCAGAGCCTGAGCAGTATTTGATGTGCAGACATGTTTTCAGACATTTCTCATAGAGAAGGTGTTGGCAGGTCTGTTGTTAACACCCTTGCCTTTAGGCCAAACTATTGAAAATTCAAGTTCAGCTTGAATCTCATTTCAATGGCTTAGAAGGCTGGAATCTGATGGGCTGAAAAATCTCGTCCAACTCCAGCCCTTATTAGGAGCTTAATCTGAAGTGCAGCCAAAGCCAAATAAGGGGGAGGGGAAAAAAAAAAAAAAAAGGCAGTAAAATGGAACAAGAAATGTGCATCCAATTTACAGTATTCCTCTGCAACCTTAATTCAGCCCCCTGTATGCATTACGATGCAGTTTCTAATTATGGGATCACATATGGTTTTTTTCCATGGCACCCCTGCCCTCGCTGCTCAGGGAGGGCAGTCGAGGCGGCCCAGTGAAGGATGGGGTTGCATGTGTAGGACCTCTGCCCTGCACGGGGCAGGATTTGGAGGGAAGGAAGTAAGGCAAGTAATGGAAAAATAGCAAGGGTGAAGTGATGGTTAAGGAGACGGGATTCCTGCTCTGCTTCTGCCGCAGGGCTCGTGTATGGCGCCGGGTAAATTGCTTTTCATGCACAACAAGGGACTTGATTTCCTGGGTCCCCAGGCTGAGGGTTGAGTTGCAGAAGTGCTGAGTGCTCCTGCTGCAAATGATCTCATGGGAAGTTGTACGTCAAACATTTAAAATGCCGCTCGGTGCTATTTATTTTTTAAAAAGGGAGCTGTAGGCTGATTCTGGAACTGGATGCCCAGAGCTTCTCTGTACCTCTTTTCTTCAGCTATAAACTGGAGGTGTTGTGAATGTAGTTCTCTAGGATTTTATGAAAATAAATCCACGATCGTTTGAGAAGTATCCCAGTCTGCAGTGGCAAGACGCCTTCATTTTTGCATTGGAGCAGCACATGTAAAGTGTGAAGTGAAGAGGGCTGAGTGTCGCACATGAACAACCAGTCGAAAACCAAAACTGAATAATTCCCCGCTTGTTGAGCATCTTCTATTCTCGGTGCTAACTGCGTCAGGGCTGTATGCACACGTGGTATGTGGCCATGCTGTAAAGACCCTACGCAAGTGGACCAGATTAAAGCTACAGAGAAAACTTATTTCCAGCACATCCTAGCTTTTCAGGGCTTGGCAACTGTAATATTTTCTTAATGCAGCCCTTCAGATGTAATATGGTATAAATTACAGGACTGGGCGAGTAAGGAGTTGTGTGCAGAGGGTACAGGCATTGCTCTGTAGCAAACCTTACAGGGAGGAGGTTGAATGGCTTGATCCTGAAGGTGGTAATTCATTTGCATTTCTGACCTGTAGCAGAAAGTGGGAGGCTTTTGGATCATCCAGGAAGGACCTCGTGTGTAGTTTAGGCTGCTAACACCAGATGTCTGCTTTTGGCTTATCTGAAAATGGGTTTCGTTTGATCTTTAGGTTGGACCACTGTTGTGTGTTGGAGCCTCACTTGCAAAATAGCTCCTGTGTCCATCGAAGAAAGAGGTTAAGGAAGTTATTTTTTCTGTGGTTTTATGGAACTCTATACCGTCGTCTGTCTCTAAGGAAGATGTGACGCACGATGGCTTTGCAGCTATGCAGCTTGATGGAGAGGCGCATAGCTGCGGATGCTGTCACAGGGATGCTCCAGCAAGAGGTTTGCAAAGTCGAGAGGCAGCTAGCATCCCTCTCCCTTCTCCAGTACCCTTTGGACTTTGTTCCAGCTTATCTCCTTCTCCTCAAAACATGGATTAGGAGCTGCAAAGCTCTCTGCAGGAGGAGCAGCGTGGTTGGTACCAGCCTGGCAAGAAGAGCCCCATCAGCTGTGCCGTTGGGAGGAAGGGCTGCACTCAGCCATGCTCCTCCAGGGCTGTGCAAGGTTTTGAACACAGCTCACTTAAATCAGCAGATGTTGTCAGGCATGCACAGGCAAAACCTTGCTCTAATTCACTAATTATAAAAATTCCTGGCAGAAGCTCTGTGTGAGTCAGCTACAAAAAAATTACCTAGGAAAATGTAAGTTTATGGTATAAGGCTGACTTTAGCACACAAGAAGAAGGGAAGCCAGGGCTTTCTGTAAATCCAGTTGGTCATCCAGCTTTAGCCCACCATGTCCTTATCTGGAGAGAGCGGCGATGGGAGAAGCAGAGTGGTGAAAGCCCAGGGGCTTGTCCCACGCTCTCTGAAGCTGGTGGTATGGCAGGGGATGGATGGAGAGTTTCCCTTCCACTGCCGCAGCAGAGCCAGTGCCCAGCCCAGGAGCTGGTGTGGCTCTGGTTTGTGAATCGGGGCAAGGCAGCCCCTTCCCTGCCAGTGCTGAGGATGGGAGAAGGCTGCTGCTGCCTGCTCGGGGTTCGCATTTGACTTTCACCTCGCTGCACACACCAACCAGCACGGGGAACCAACGAAACCTCAGATCTGGACAGGTCTTGAATTATCTGCAAAGGGTGTTCGCAGCACTGTCTCCTAGGGAAGCTGCCTTTTTTTTTTTTCTTTATAAACGTTGGATTTTATTTTATTTTTGTTATAAAACCCACATAACTAATTTCCCTTGGAATCTTTTGCAGGCGTCTGCTCTGAGTGTGTTTTGGCCTCGCTGCCCAGTGCTGGTTTTGAATCCCAGTCCCAGTGGTGGGAAGTTTTTAGAATGAATGCCAGTTGTATTTTTTTTTTTTTTAATAGAATCACAGTGTCCGCCTGTGGATTTTAAACAAATATCCTTGGCTTTATGTTTTGCCTGCAAGTAGCCAGTATCCAACGGGTATGTAGCCAACAACAGTGACTCGGCAAGGATGCAGCATTTCCCCTTTGTCAAAAATGACTTTGTATTTCTTCTTGTAACCTAGCATGCATCTCCCCAACCCTGTTGCTGTGCCTGGCTGTTCTGATCCACTGCAGCAGGCAGGATACGTGCCTTTGTGTGGGGCTGTAGTGCAGGCTCCCAAGGGAGGTGTGTGGCAGCCTCATCAGTGAGTAATTTAAAATTACACCTGGGGAACATGGAGTAGGAAGCAATCCTGCCTGGTGCCTCTGGGAATGGATGCATCTTTACAGGGTTGACTTTTCAGCTGGGCAAAATATATTTGCTTGCACTTAGCACGTACTTGTGCTGAATTTTCTGCCTCTACCGGTTCCCTTTTCACTTTGGTACCTGGTTTTAAGATGTGGTTTCCGAAGCAGAAGATAATTTTTCAGGATGTAGCACTGTCCTTTTGATCCTGACCTTTCCTTTATTTCCTTTCCAGGATGTCTGTTGTAATACAACCTTATAGCGCTTCCTCTGCTGCCGCTCTCCCTCACCGACCTGCCAGCGCAGGTTTCTGGCAGGAAGGTGAGCATCTCTGCCCACTGCTGTGCCGCCAACGCATGCCCCACAGACGCTGGCATCCCTCCCTTCAACGAAACACTGAGCGCAGCCTCTCCAAACTGCCCTGTCTTGCCCAGAAGCGGCTGGGATCCAGGAAGGCTCTTTTCCCAGGAAAAAACAGCTTTGCTGGGGTGGGCAACAGGGTGTGTTCAGCCCCTCAAAGCCAGATTTGCATGTTACGGTGACTCTGTTGTTCAGGTGCTTCTCAGCATTTCCGACGTGAAAACTAGTTTCAGCAGCACTAAGTTGTCTGTAAAGTTGCTGTTGTTTGGGTTTGGGTTTTTTTTTAATACGCCATTCTCTGAGGAGCTTGTAAGAGCATGCAACTCCCTGATGTCTCCAGTGGGGCAGTGATAACTGTAGCGCTCATCAGCTGTACTTTTTATAGTCCTTTTCCCTTTGGTCAGCAGTTTTTTTAGTTCTTTTCCTTTCGATGTTGGTCACTGTCAGCAAAGAATTTTGAAGCTGGTCTGATAGGTAATAATAGCTGAGAGATAATATAAAGTGTTAGTAAAGAAATGAAAAGTGAGCAGGAGAGTGTGCAGTGGTGGTACCAGCAGGAACACCTGGTGCAAACAGTTAATTTTAGTATTGAGGAAGGTCAGTATAAACATGCCTTTCACCTGGGATGGGAGAGGGAGGCAGAAATCCTGAAAACAGGTTTGTATATGCATGAAGCTTCTGTACCTGAAGAGCCGTCTATATCCTAGAAGAGGTTTTTATTTATTCCTTGGAATCCGGAGTTTGGAGAGCACATGTTGGCCATGCAAACTCTCAGCTTTGCCATAAATCTGTGTTTTGGCAGTGCATGTCCAAATGCCATATTATCCAAATAGGAATAGATAGGGGATTAAAGCAGAATCCTTTGCTATTTATAGACTCCCTTAGGGAATACGTTGTAATATTCTTCTGAATCAACTAAAAGGTAACCACAATAACCCAATGCTGCACATGCTAAATCTTCCCTGTGGCCCTCCTGTAGACCTGCAGGGGAGGAAGGGGGGGTGCGGAGAGATATTTCAGCTTGCAGATCTGAAATATCATTGTTCGGGCTTTAACGATCTGCCACCTGCTGATTCCCTGGGATTTAGAACAGAATCTGGGACATGTGCTTGTTTTTTTACAAATGGGCTGGACTTGGAGCTTTAAATCTCTCCTCTCCAAAGCAAGTGCAGACTTGGAAAGTATTAATTATTTTGTACTGTATGTATCACCATCTTTCTGTAGAAGTAGCTAAGTCCTTCCCTCCTGCTTCGTAACTGTCTTTATAAACTGAGGTCCTGGGTATCCCTGGTGTGTCTGGGTGTCCCTGTTGGCACAGGAGTGAAGGAGCGGGCTGAGTGCCAGCGTGCCAGACGGAGTCTGGAAGCATTCAGCGGAGCTGCTGGCTCAGACCGTCCTGACGCCCTTCAGTGAACTGAGCAGCAAGAACTTACCCAAGAAGGGCTTTCCTCTTCTTATTGAAATTGTCAGTAATCCAAACTGCCACATGTGTGTGCACAGAGTTTAACCTTTTGGTCTCCAGCTCTGCCCAGTGGAGAGAGGAGGTCCTCAACCCTCCTGGAGAAAACAAGAAAACCCAGTCCAGCTATGTTTGAGTTTTACACTGCTGTATATTGGGGCACTGTAGAAGGGTCTGTGCAGGTGGACCTCTTCCCTCGGCTGCGTCCTGGCAAGCAGTACCACCGAGGACCGGGCACCTGGACCCTCAGACAACCCTTTGTTTGCCCACCGCCTTGCAAAACCATGTGTGTAGTTTACAACGTGCAGAGCAAATGGCATGAACTTCATAAATTGAAGACAAGCAAAGTTTTTGCGTAGGGGTGCAGCTTTGCAGACCAGCTGGCTCTGGTTTGGTTTCTCCGGGCTTGGGAATTTCCTGGGTTTGGGTGTTTATTCCAGCTGCCCAGCCTCAAGCAGCCCCTGGGGCATGCATCTGCAAGGGGGCCAAGGCGCGCGCTTTATCCGCTCTGTGCTGGGGGAGAGCAACGCAAAGACTGTGAAATGCTAGTTCCTCTTACAAAACTCCTGCTTTTTATTCAGGAGCAGCAAGTTTGTTCTTGGAGGGGGGAGCACACCTCGCTTCCCACATCCCCTTCACGCAGGGCTTAACGCAGCCCATTTTTGTATGTGCTCGTTGAGAAACAGCAAAAATCAGGAGCGAGCGGATGGCCAGTGCTTTCTTTCTCCTTTATGTGCCTGTTTAATTGGGTAATATGCGTGGCCTTGCCTTTTTGTTTACCTTAGGGTTTGTTATGACAAAGAAGATGGATTTTTCCTGGCTCTTGCATGCACAGTATGTAAAACAACATGACGCAGTACATGGTCAGCACGTGAAGCCTGATGCGACCTCGGAACTCAGGCTGTTCTTCAATGCGCGCCACTGACATCCAACTCGATGCTCGGTGTCTGCGTTGCACCTCTGCGACCAGGAAGCATGTCTCTCCTCATGCTTGTAGCCAGTTGCGCTGCTCGCCAACACACAGGGGCTTGTCTCAGATTGCTTTTTCTGGAAATAGGGGTATTTGGGAGAAGAGATACCTTTGTAGTATCTCTGTCTTCACCTCTGGACCTGGTGAATTCTTGGAAACCATGGAGGGGGAGTCTGTCTGCATCTTCAGCTGTTTTTGCTCTCCCTTTTTAGTACAAACAAATTGCCCCTAATCTTGGGATGATTTTTGTACAGACTTTTCCTCGAGTCCTGGGTTTCTGAGCCCTTATTTCCCACCTAGGGAATTCCCCCCCCCGCCTCTCCCCGTGCATCCTAATTCCTGGGTGATTCCTGTAATTTATCAATGCTAGCTTGTCAGCAGAGACTTGGAATAAAAGGCTTTGTAGTGTGCTGCTTAGCTGGCTGTATAAACATGAAAGTACCAGGTTTTTAACTGTCTTGCTCACATGGCTTTCCTCTGCAAAGCTTTAGCCAAAACACTCTGCTAGATAAAAGGGATGCTGAGAAAGTCCAGGTCAGGCGGAGATTGTCTGAGAAGGGTATAACATGGATCTTTGTTTTAGTTTTATTTCTTGTAACTTCTCAGAAAGAGCAAGGAATGAGGATGAATTGTTTTCATCTCTTGGTGGTCAGAGATTAAGATGGATGAGGCAGTGGGGTGCCTGGAAGAAGGTGTTAAGAGCCTAGCTGTGTCCCCACTCTCTTGCATCTTGGATGAAGTTGGCTTCATGCTTCCTGCTTCCCAGGTGCCCTTCCTGACGCTCCTCCTTAAATATCTGAGCTGGTGAGTGATTGCCTTGAGTTTTCTGAGCTCTTTGAACTAGAATAAATGAGAAGGGCTCTGGGGATGGGGCCTCTCATCGTTCTTTTGCCTTTCACCTCTGAGGACAGGGGTTTGCATCAAGTGTGGCATTAAACGCACAGGGTTTGGTGCCCCTTAGGTCACATCCTGCTGAGCCTGCCCGAGCTGCTGGGTGTTTGCCATAGCTGGCGCAGATCTGAAAAACCAAGAGTTTTAGATCTGAGCGTCATCTCATAGAGTTTTAAGAGTAAAGAAAGGACGAAGGAGGCTTTGGGTAAGATGCAGCGTGGTGTTTGGGTTCAGCCTCTGGGATTTCAGGGTCTTTGTTTGCCATTCTTTGTGCAGGTTTTCACGGAACAGGAATATATCTCATCTGACTCCCGGATTCAATGTGCAGGGAGAACTTTCTGGGAAACTTTGGACAATATTCATCCCGTTTTGGGAGGGCACACAAGGGATGTACCGCTGGGAAGTGAGATTTTCAGGCTGGTGTCTGTCGGAGCAAAGGCACTGCACTCAGGGTGGGGAGTGTACTGCAGCATCGTTGCGCTTTAGGTATTTAGTGAATTCTGTTTGTAAAAGTGGAGTCAGTTCATGACTAAAAGTGCCTGCTTGGTTGAAAATGCGAGACCCTTGGGTAGGGGAAGCGGTTGTGTCAGAGCCCCAATATTTTGCGCTGTTCATGAAAAAAAAGCCCTGTTTGTGGTAGGGCGGAAGGTGTTGCTGTTTGGCACCTGTGCACGGTGTAATTAGGACTCACTTTACATGGCAGATGTGAAGTTGCTGTGCCCTGCCTTGGCAAGTCCTCCCTCTCCTGCATCTCCGGTCAGCCTCTCATGGATGATTGAGAGGTTCCTGGCACCCGTGTCCTTGCGCAATGCTCTCTTAATGTTGTCATTTTGTTAATGAGCGTCTGAAGAAGGTGCTGGCTGGATCTGGGTGCCGGCGGGGATTGCCGGTCCCTTGCGTTCTGCTTTGAACGCTCAGGCACCGATGGGGAAGAAGTGTCGGAGAAATGCTCAGCTTTGCACCCGATGAACGGAGCTCCCTGGGGTGCTGCCATAGCTGGAGTTGAGTTCTCAAACACCAAGAGAATTCCCTACAGAAGCACATCACTGCTATTTGCTGCTGCTGCTGGAATAGCCCCTGGTTGGCGTCCTTCATAGTGTCACTAATAGGGGACCAAAGCTTGAAGAGGCCTTTTTACTCTCTCGGCTCTTTACCCCGAGCCAAAAGCTTTGGGGTAGGGAGGAGCTGGAGGGTGCAGGCAGGTCGGGCAGGACGCTGGGTGCTGGCCCTCCAGTGCGTGATGAGGCGGCTGCCTTCCTGCCTTTCCTGCCCTTTGATGTGCTGCGGGGTATGTAATGAGCATCTGCCCTCTAAGAGAAAACAGATTTGAGTTATAAAGTTGAAAAAAGAGGGAGCAATTTTGCTTAATCATTTTCACACAGATCCACAGGCGTTTCTGTAAGAGCGAGCAGCATCTGGTTCAAGGGCAGCCTTGGTTGCTTTGAGCTCTCCTGGAGCTTCTGCAGTCTCAGGCAGAGATTGATGTTCCAGATGCTGTTCCCAGCAATCGGATCAATGACATGCTTATTCAGACTTTTCATTTTTTAAAGAAAAAAAGAAGGTAGATTATACTTTTTAAGATCATCTGAAGTATCAAGGATCTGTGAGACTTTTTTTTTCTTTTTTTTCCCCCCAGAGTAGGACACTGCAAATTATTTCCCTATTTATGAACACCACTCAGAAAGCAGAAGGAAGTGAGCTGCCTGCCTTGCTACCTTGGTATTCACCAATTCCCTCCCTCCAGCTTCTAGTCACTGCAAGAAATACAGGATTTTTAAAATTCCAAACAAAAAGCATTCATTTCAGGAGAAAGGACTTAAATGCAGTAATGCCCCTGTGCCCTGCAAGCTGCACAGGCTGTCCTGGTGTGCGCTTTCTAGGCATCTCCAAACTTGTTTGTGTGTGGGGGAAAATTACTGAGTGACAGGGAAAGTGCTGGAAAGCTTTGGGGACTTGATTTAAATCTGATGAAAATGCAAGGCTGCCGCCTGGTCTGCTTGTCAGCTGCCGGCACCCATCAAGGCGGCTGTGAAAATGGCTGCTGTGGGTTTGCTGCTATGGTTTGCCAAAACCAGGCTTGTTGTTTGCCCATTTCGATCTTTAGAGGCATCAATGCTGCCCACCTCTGAGAGCCTCGTGGTGGTTGGTGTGTTGTTTTGGAGGTGGAGAGGCTCTGGGAGAGACTGATGTCACTTGCCAAAGTCCCTGGATTTGACAGGAGCTCTCTGTGTGTCACCACAGTGAGCTCCATGGGAATGAGACTCCTTAACCACTGCACCAGCTCTCTTATCTGCCACCTTGGCTGATGAGCTTTAATTACCGAGATCACAACTGCTGTGTTTTCCTTGGGATGCTATGGCTATGTTTGTCTCCCGGCATACCCTTTGGCTGTCCTGGAATGGGAGTTTCTGGTGGCAATCTGCAAAAGCTCGCCAAGAGAAGCAACAGCATCTTGTCCATCTCAGGAAGAGTTGGCTGGCTGCTGGGGTGGACCCTGAATCCCACACTTGGCTTTTGGTGGCGTGAGCATGTGGTGTCTGAGCAGACCTGCGGTCTTGGCCAGGGTAGATGTCACAGGTTAATTTTTGCCTGTTCAGGGTCTCCACACTGCATGAGATACAGAAAAAAATTCCACAAAGCAGACTGGAATTAAGCTGCAGGTTTTGTTCCCATTAGTGTAAAATCATAAAATCTGGTGTTTCTGATGTCTCTAAGGAGAGAAGGAGAATTAACTCCTGGAGAATGTAACCGGAGGATACTTAAAAGGCAAATTGTTCGCATACTTTCTTTAAAATTTGCATGAGTGTAGTAAAAGGTCATCATAACTGCAGAGTCTCCTCCTCAGATCCTCTCCTGCCGGTGGCTGATTGCAAGAGCCTGTTGCTAAGTGTTCCTGGAAACGGAATAAAGATGAAGCAAGATAATTGAACAAGAAGGAGGGAGCGGAGGGGGGGAAATGCTTGGAGCTCCTAGCCGAACCACAGGGCTGCCAAACGAGATGAGTATGTTGAAGTTTGACTCGGTGGCTGCATTTAATCAGTTCTGACCCAGCGGTGGGGAAGGGTGACCAAGCCCGAAACTTCGTGGCAGATCCTTGGAAAAAGCTGCTTGGATGCAAGCGGATGATTTGCTTGCGTTTCCCATGGCTCATCCAACTCCAAACACGTTGCTTCCTGGCATTGAGGCTGGAGAGGGGATGGGAAGGCAGACTGTGCTCCCACAGCGCTTTGTGCTTTTTTTCTGGATAAAATCTCTGTTCCTGCAGCGTGCGTTTTGTTAGCCTGCGATCTTCTTCTGGACAGTCAGTAATCATGAAAGCCAACAGGATAAAACAAGAAGACAAACAAATCCAGAGCTTGACTAAGGCAGAAAGCCTTCAACTCCAGATGACTTGAGGGGTATTTTCTGCCATCTCAGGTCAGGCTCCCCTTTAAGGAAACAACTGATAGTTGTTTCATATGTTGTAGAATCGAATAAACCCCTGGTGTAGCTCCTTTTTATTGCTGAAAAGACAAGGAAGCAAAACTTCCTCCTTAACTTTGGTCTTTCTCTAGTTGAAGCTCTTGTAAAAACACCAGACTTTCTTGGTCTCCATGGATCGATTTCCTGGAAACAGTTTTAATAACTGTTTCTGGAGTGATTTTTATCATCCCAGAGCATTTTACAAACTCTGAATATAGTAATGGCTGAAATACAACCACATCTGAGGAAGGTTGCTGCCAGTGCACAGCAGTCTTCGGCGTTTTATAAAAGAACACATGATCGGCTCTTCCTTTTGCACAGAATCTCCCTTATTCCCATCAAGAAGACGAGGTAGCACTCCCGCCGTCCAGCCCTCTGCGTCACCTCCTGGTCCGCCGTCGACTCGAAGCCTGGACGGCAGAGCAGGCGCCGGGCGTCCTCGCCTTGCTGAAGCCTGCGATTTCCGAGCCTCCCCCTCCAGCTGGGGCTGGCTGTCAGCGGGGGGAATTAATACTCCACATCTTATCTGACATTTTGAATGCCCCCGTGGGATTTGCGTTGTCATCTGTTCCTGGCAGCAACCTCTCGTTTTGCCGTGGCTGCGTTCGTGCTGTGCTCAGGGCAGCAGGAGGGACGCCGTGCCCGAGGCTCGCTCACACCAAGGGTCGGTCCTGCCTTCCCGGTGCCGTATTTCATCCGTGTGCTGACTCATGGGCTCTTGCCCCTTTGAGAAACTATATATTTTGTGACTTCCGTCAGTCAAGTCAGGATGTAGCTAGAGCTTTTGACCTTGCCACTGATTTATCACTCCCTGTTCATGTTTTTAATTGGTTCGGCAGTTGCAAGACATGCCGCTCAAGCCTTAAAATAAAGAGAGAGCCCCAGCCTGCTGTCTCGTTCTTCCCTGGTTGATGGCTCTGGAGCTGGGGCCCTCTTGCATCTCGATGCTGGGTTTCACGGGGCCCTCTTGCATCTCGATGCTGGGTTTCACAGGACGGATCGGGTTCCCTCGCTTGCCCTGCACCTGGTCCACCGTGTGTGTGTTGTAAACCCCACATCCCCTCAGCCCCGTCTGCCTGGCCCCCTCTGGGCTTGCCTGGAACGGGTTATCCCTCCCCATCCCTGCAGCTGGAAGTGGCTTTTGCAGTCATCTTCCTGCTCTGCCCCCATGCCCAGCCCAAACCACATCTCTGCTCCTACCCCAAGTCTTCCCGATTTCCCTCTCCCTCTGCCTTTTCCTTGCAGCCAATGCCACCAGCTTTGCTGGAGCGCAGCTCGATGGGAATGCCCCTGTGCAAAGGAGCAGCTGGGTGGAGAAACAGCTTCTCCAACTTCCAGCCTGCTGGCTTGTGCTGCAGTTGAGATGTTAGCGCATCTGAGCCGTGGTCAGCTTTGTTCTGCTCTGTTTTTTAGTATGTGCAGATGATTAATTGCAAACGTGGGACTCAGTGGCGTTTTCCATTTTAGAGGTCAGTGGCTCGGTGTCGGGCGGGTTGATGTTTCCAGCCTGTGCAGCCTTCCTGCCGAGGGGCTGAGTGTCAGTTTGGGGAGCAGGAGGAAGAGAAGGGCTCAACAGGAGAGCGTTTTCCAGGCAGCCTGACCCATTACATCCGTCCTGCCTGTGTCACGAGTCAGTCTGATGGTCTTCCCTGCAGGGCACCCAGCGCCAGCTCAGGCCACTGCAGCTCTGGGGCTCAGCTGTGCTTGTGAAGTGTGTTAAAAGGACGTGAAAGCCCTGAGAGCGTGTCATCATCGGTGGGTTTAGCCCAGAGCAGTTTTGGCGGTGGGATGTTTGCACAGGATGGACTTTAATGGTTCCAGAGGAGAAATCTCCTGCAAGCGCGGCGGCTGCGCTGGGTCGGTGTGGGCTGTGGGACCCCTTTCCACCCCAAGAGCCGAGGAGGAGTGGGATAAATCTGAGCTGTCACTGGCAGGGATTGCTCTATCCAGCTGGAGCTTGAGAGCACCTGGGTCTGGTTAGTTCCCAGAGTATTTTGACCTGAGTGCGGTTACAGGGCGAATCCCTCGAGCTGTGCCGCCCTTCCGAGCTGTGAGCAGAGCCCGTTGCCTGTCTTCCATGCAAAGCCCAGACCTGCCCTGGCAGCGTGGGCTGTGAGCAGGCGCCGGGGCTGTGGTTATGGCCTTTCTAGCTCCACAGCTGTGTAACCTTTGCATGAAAATCCTCCATGGGTTGCAAACCAGGAGTGCTGCCAAACCGAGATTCAACACCGTCAGCTCTGAGATGCTGAAAGAGATGCGGCTGTAGGGAGGGCCAGACCAACCAGTGCACCCTCTCCTGAGATCAACTGGAACAACGGGAGGAAAGTAGTTGCTTTTAAATAGTCTGAGCGTTTGCAGTGATGCAAGTGCTGTCTTGAGTGGAGGTTTTTGTAATGAAGTGTCAGTAGTGATGCTGTGGACGAGCTTTTGCATTTCAAAAGATGCTGCATAATGAGCAGGTTTCCCATCCAGTGGGTGCATCGGCAGCAGTGGGCACAAGAGGGTATTTGCAGATGTCTTGGTAGTTTTACAAGGATCTCCCATGTTGCCGGTCTGGGGGATGTCCTGGTGCTGGTATGTCCCAGGGAGGTCACTGCTTGCGAGGGTCCCGGCACTGCAGCATCCTGCAGCCCTCACTCCCCTGGGTGTGTTACAGTCCTAACAAATACCCCATTGTTTTCTTGCATTTTGTTCATCTGATTGTGTAAGGTTCCTTTTTGGATTAATGCTGAAAACAAAACAGAAACCACACTAATACCTCATTGTGTGCATTAAACAAAACAAAAAAAAAATCCCAATTTCCCTGCAGATTTAAAAGGCTTTTGTGTTTGGTGGGAACTCTGTCTAAACTCGGGGCTTTTCAGAAGTGGTTGTTTCCTAATGATCCTGGATTGCAGGGTGTTTGACCTTGAGATTACTACCAGCGCTTGATGCCGGCTGCCTTCGAGCGAACGGTAGCAGCAAAAGCAAAGGCAGTGGGTAGGAAACCCAGGCTGTAATGCACGGCGGTTCTGGCAGCCATCCCGCTTCCAATGACAGATGAGACTTGGGACCAAGAGAGACCCTGAACTTCAATTCAACGTCCCAGACTGCCACCCCACCCCTTGCCTTTCCTATAAACAGATGGAAAAATAGCTCTTCCCCATAGAGAGAGAGAAACTATTATTTTTTCTTATTACCTTTGTGTTTACATAGCTGTTTCTTACTCGGTGCTAGTCATTTGGGGGCGTAATTTATAGGGGCCATGTATGATACACTTCTACATGTGTCTTAAATTTTTCCCACAAACACTTTAACTCCCTCCGTCCTCACTGCTTTTTATGTGTTTGTCTTGCTGTCTTTCTTACCTACCAGGAAAGCGTGAAAAAATGCCAGTGAAAACAGGTAACAGAAGGCAGGTTCAAGGTACTGGCAGACCCCCTGGGTTCTGCACCCATCTTTGTGCAAGCCCTGTGCCTCCATTCTCCTGGGGGTAAAGAGAGTGTGCTTGGCCCAAGGCAGAACTGCAGGGAGAAAAATTGTTATGAAATATCTTGAGATGCTCACATGCAAGCCTCCTTTTAAGAGGTAAAGCAAGGCATGCGCATGGAGAAAAAAAAAAAACCAACATTCCTTGGAAATGCACAGAGGTGTATTTCCTAGTTGCTGTGGTTTAACTCCAGCCAGCAGCTAAGCACCATGCAGCCACTCGCTGGGTATGATAGTGCATCCTTAAATTCTGCATCGTCTTCAGGCTGTTGAATACAATTTCAGGAACACCTGGAGAAAAAGCGGTTTATAAAAGACATCCTTGTAGTGTTGATAGAGCAGTCTGTCTTGTAGCATCCTCCGTGCATGATTTGCTGCCTGCGTTGTTATCTGTATGTTTAGACAAACGCTACTTCTCCCTGATCCTGGGATCAAATCAAGCTACCAGCCCAGCGCCTCTTTGAAACTTGCACACGTAAAACAACCAGGCGACCTCCTGTGTCTGCTCCGGGCCCTAGGGCTTTGCTCTCCATAGATCATGTTAACCGCTCTTCAGTTCTACTCAAATTAAATGTTTTCCTATCAGATGTGGGCTGCAAAGGATCCAGCCTGTCAGCCTGCATGAGCGTCAGGAGGAGAGGAGGCAGCTTGTGCTCTGAGCTGGGCACGCGTGCCAGCCATATGCTGCTTAGCCCTCAAATAAAATGCTCAGCTCACAGTCAGTTGGATGGCTTAGCCTGGGAAATTGCAAAGACCAATGGTGCCAGCACTGGGCAACCAGGGCGGTAAGAGGAGGAAAATGGGAGGAAGCGAGGGGGCTGGGATGGAGCTTGGGCTGGCCCAGGTCCCTCACCCCGGGGCTTTGGCTGCAGAGCTCCTCAAGGGAACAAAGAGTAGCCCTCCGCTGGCGGCCACCTTGCCAGAAAACCCCGCAGAGAGGATTTCCTTCCGCTTCGGCTCCAAAGCTTTTGCCGTTGTGTTTCATGGTCGGGAAGAACAAAAGCCCGGGATTGCAAGCTGGCTCCTGCCAGGGTCTCCCCTGCCCCCCTGCCAGCTGTGGGGCAATGCGGGCAGCCGCAAGCTGGACCGTGCCGTGCCAGTCTCCCATGATGGAGCCACAGCAAGGAGAAGATGGAGGTGACAAACAGGACTTTTTGTTTGATTTTTTTATTTTTTTGCTTGTACTGACTCATATTGCTGGAACTTGACTGGTGGGGGGAGCATCCGCAGCAGGCGTTGCCGGGCTAAGTGCTGGGGGAGACTGGTCCTAAGGCTGGTTTTAACAGGGTTTTCTCCCATTGTAGACAGTGTGGGGGCAGAGGGGAACGATAATGTCGTGGCCTGGCTGCCCACTGGTCTGTATGCACCAGCAGCCCTGGTGCCCTGCCCTGACAGTCTCAGCCGTTCACATCAATCTTGTTTATTGCAATTCCAAATCCTCCCTCCTCAGCTCATTAATGTTCGCAGAGCAGACATCTCTCTCACCATTGTATTTTGTAATTAGATTTTGATTTGCTTTCAGGGAGAAAGAGCAGCACAATAGACATTAATTTATCCCAAGCCTCTCCCAGTCTCCTCTGTGTCACAAGGTCAGACCTCGGCGTACACCATCTGCCCTTGATGCCTCCCCCCGCTATTCGGCTGCGTGTTGTTCCTGCACCACGTCCCCCTTCTGCTAAGGGGGTTCCCTTATGCGCAGAGGGAAAGGAGCAGCGAGGGAGGGCTGGAAGAGGAGCCTTTGCCCAAGCTGAGTTTGAATCGCAGGGACAGGCGTGAACTGGATTTAAATCGACGGGGCAAGGGAGCAGCCTGTTGTTCTGCAGCCCTGTGCCTGCTCTCTGCAGAGCCTGGGTGGCCCCTGGTGCTTGTAAACCCTTTAAGGCACGATGTAAAAGCTGCAATTTAACATTGCGAGCGAGCGAGGACAGAGAGGTCCCCTGCCGCGCCGGACCGTGGGAGCAGAGCCGTGGGGACGGCCGGGGCTGTCTCACCAGCCCAGAGCCGGTCTGTGGGGCAGAGCTGGAGGCAGAGGTGGGCAATGGGCTCTGCCGGTCCCCGCAGCCCTGGACCAAGGGCGCTTTTCCACCTGAGCGCTGCTCGTGTGTTCCTCACACAGACTTCATGTTTCAGCCTACGGCTCTGGAACGAGAGACTAGCAAGAGCTGAGCTTGTGTCTGTAATGGGAACCCTGCTGCGCTCTCGCATGAGCACTCATGGGGCTGTTGGAAAGTGGGATCTTTCCAATGCCTCACCGGAGGAATTGCCCAGACCCTGGGGGTGTTTCCTCCAAGGATAGATTTCTAGAAGAAAAGTGGCTTTGCATTTCATTTAGCAGAAAGCAGCAGCCGTCCACATTGGGAACATGTTCATTATTGCTGAGGAATCTGCTTTTGGGTTTTTAAACCAGCTTTGTCTGGCTGTCGTTGGTCAGCGTGGAAGCCTGAGTTGCAAGATGAGCAGAGGCAGCGTCTACCCTGCCGCTGGCACGGGCAGGTGCCCCTGAAACCTCCGTGTCTCCCAGGCAGAGGCAGCTCTGTATCCTATGGAAGATGGAGGCGTGAGAGCTTTTATGGTCCAGGTTCACACAACAGCAGAGAAATGCAGCCCCCAGCGAGGGCGGGAGGACCACTTTCCCACCAGCCAGGGCTCATTTCACTGAAAGCAGTTGTGTTTTATCTTTGCCAGCATTAACCGCTGCAGCTCAGGATTTATGTTAGTAAGTGAATTTGACCAGGGCTGATAAATCAATCAGCACAACCAAAAATAGCACCCGGCAGCTGTTGGAAGCAGGGGATCCCTTCCCCACCAGTACATGTAGAGCAGGAGGGGATTTCATCTGCCCCGGCTGGGTGCCAGCCCTGCGCAGAAACAGCCATGGGCTGCTGGGGAGACCTCTTGTCTGACACCTTTATCTGGAAAAATTACTGTGGCTGTCTGCAAACTTCTCTCCAACGTGCGTCTCGGCCAGGCATTTCCCAGTCACAAGGGTGGGGGAAATAACCGAGCTAGCCGCCAGTGTGGAGAGCAGCTTTGCGACCGATGCTGAGTGTTGCTGCGTGGGCTGATGTCTTGGGATCGCCTCAGACCTCAAATAATAAGTGATCGTTTTAAAGCCTTTCACAGCCGGTCATGGATGGAGTCAGAGGGAGCCCAGGGCTGCGGTTTCCAGGTCTTCCAGGACGTCGTGGTGATGGTTTGTGTAGGGATAAGGTTACCAGAGGAATCTGGTGACTCTGGTTTTTCCACTGGACTGCTGTACTTAACCACCTGCACAGGAGCCAGAGAGGTTTCTGTAAAGCTGCTCAGCCTGTAGGGTATCTTGCGAGGGGCTGTATTTCCTCTCCTCCAGTGAGCATCCTGGGGTATTGCATTTAGCAGGCGTGTAGCCTAAACCAGGAGCGAAGGGCACTCCGAGAGGATCAGCTGCTTTTGGGCTGAATAGTCCGTAGATTATTTCCACATCTGTGTTAGCTTTGGCTTGATCCCACAGATTTGCAACAGCTGTTGGGAAGCAGAGCAGAGATCCCCTCTTTAAATGGATGATCAAATCCTCAGAGTGTGGAGTATGTTATTTCTATGTCATCCTCTTCATGGCAGGAAAAACAGCTTTTAAAAGTTGCTGAGGCAGCACTCGGGCCTGCTGCCTGAGCTATCATCCCATCATCCTGCGGTTTCAGAGCAAGTCGTAATTTGCTTTCTGCATCCCACGCCCAGCCCGACACAGGATCCCTTGCGAGGTGTGCAGTTGTGCAGGTACTTGTACAAGGGATGCCTTTTTCTCCTGGGCTCCCCTTTCTGCCTGGACCACAACCAGCGGCTGTACGCCAAGCAGGACCGAGGAGGATCTCGTCTCCTTGCTAGAACCTGCACATGTGCAAACCCTCGGCATTTTACCCTGAGAAAAACTAACCGGTGCAATAGTTTGCCACAAGACGGGTTAGGTCATCCTGGTATTCAGAGGCTTTAGGTGGAGATCAGATGTCTTTGCTGGAAGCCGCAGTTCAGCTGCAAAATAGTGGCATGGTATGGGAATCCCATAGTGAGCTATCTTATCCAAAAAGCCCAGCTAAAATGAGCCAGCCCATTTCCTATTAAGGCTCTGCTCTTTCAGGTCAGACCTGCAGTAAAAGGAGCCATCAGGCTTCCTTCAGGAGTGTCTGACAGGCTTTGGAAAGCTGAGTCTGGCTGAAGAGGGTTAGGGTGGTGGGAACAGTGGTAGATTCTGGCACTTGTCCTGCAGCGCATGCGTTTTTCATTCCCCATCAGCTTTCGTAGCGCACAGGAGGCTCATCAAATCAAACTGCTCCCGCTTTAAACAGCACATTCGTGTACTTTCCGATACAGACAGCAAAATTAATATGGTTAGTGCGTTGAGACCACTAATTTCCAATTCAAGCCTTTTATAACTGGGCTTAAAATGGCAACCCAGTTCCAGTCGTCTGCGTGCAATTCTCGTGTTTATTTATTGGTGTCATATGATGGGCTTCAACGATAACCCAGGCAGCAAATATATTGCAAATAGTAAGCGCTGCTCAGCATGTATGAAGCTCTGAAACATTTGGCATGACGTGGGATGGTGGGTTGTGGTGCCTGAGAGCTGCGGCTTTTGCACAGAGGCAAGGTAAATAAAACCTTGCAGTTTTGATTGCTTTTTCTTGTTCGCCCAAGGTGTGACTGAGTGCGACATGATGTTCACTGGGTTCAAGCCTCAGAGCCCGGTGATGGATGTGCTCCCCCAGCAGCAGCAGATGTCACCTTGACCTTTTTTGATGCTTTTTGACCCTTTTGACAGACACCTAGCTTCATGCTTGCTTGAGGCGTTCTCCTATGGACCCTCAATTATGAGTTAGAAGTGTCAACCCTCCATTTCATGGGGACAGATGATCTGGATTGCAGATTACCCGTACCGCAGATGTCTGGGCAGCCAAGACCAGTCTGCAGTTTGGGCCCAATGGGGCCTGATGGCTTACACATCCCGAGAAGACCCAGGGCCAGTTGTTGGCGAGAGCTGCCCTGTCTGCTCGACCCCGTAGACTGCCTGGCGCCAGCCGTGCATCGCTCACTCCAGTGCTTTCAGCAAGAGCGGGTTTGGTTTGGTCTTATCCCCTTATCTGGGGTGTCCCAGCCTCGTCCCCCTGAGCACAGTGAGTTGATGCAGCCTCTTGGCTCTGAAGCGCAGACCCTGCCGCTTCCACAGCCAAGCAAAACTGCCACGACCCGCCGTAGTGCCCCAAGGGAGCTGCTGCCCATATACAAAGGGCTTGGCAAAATGAAGTGTAATGTAAGCAACTGTTTAAAGAGAACGATCCAATTGCTAGTTGTAATTTCCTCATTGTTTGTAACACCCTCTTAAATGCTTGTGATCCTTATAAAAAGCTTTTCCCCACCCTTTAAACTTCACAGAAGTGGATTTTACCTTCTGTGGTTTGAACGCCCTCATTGTGAGGGGGCTGGTTTGCATTTAGTGTGATTTCTTTTTTCTTTTCATGCCCAAGGCCATTTGGTTTGTGAATTGGCATTGTGAATGAGTGGCTTGGCCCAAGAAATATGTCTATTGGAAATCGAAGGCTGGTGGGCAGGACACAAAATCTTGCCTCTCTCTAGGTCCTAGTAGGTGGAGGTTAATGAAGTCTTCCTAGATCAGTGGTAACACTTTCATTCAGACCCAAGAGTGTTTTGCTAACACCCCCTTGCAAGCAGGCTGACTCATGTCACTCATCCAGATATATCTTCTACAAAAAGGTGTTGGAAGAAATCCGTAATACAGTGACATTAAAACCTGAATGTGGATGCGACTTTCTCCCTCAGCTAGATCTCTGGTGAGATCTGCACGCTGCATCCCATTCCTGCCCTCGTTGCCTGGTTCCCCAGATCATTCCCATCTCGGGGAAACGGGCTTGCCTCTATTTGGAAATTGGGGATGGTCATCCACAGAGCAGTGGCCTCTTTCTCTGGGAAAACACCTGGGTCCAGTTTCCACGTGAGATACCAGTGGAAGCAGCAGCACGACGTGGGAGGGTTTCTCTGGCTCTCGTGCTCAAACCCTCACTGGGACTGGGTGGGATTCTCTGTGCCCTCCTGCCCTTCTCCTGTTTCTGGGTTTTATTCTCCAAACCCAAGCGAGTTGTAAACACCCAGAGCCTGAAGGGCTTTGCAGAGCAGAGCTTAGGGGAAGGTGGTGATTCATTTCCTTCCCTTCTGGCTCTCTGCTGGGGTTTGGCTCTTGTTTAAGAGTTTGATAATTCACTGCTGGGCTGTTTAGGTTGAAATGCTTGGAGAAATGTAAGTAAACGCGGTGATCGTAGCAGCTCCTCCATGCATGGTGCGGAGACCGGCTCCTCTGGCCGCAGCCAGCCCACACCTGCAGGCTGGGCCGTGCCAGCAGCTGTCGTCGTGTCATTCCTCCCCATCCCTGTGAGCTTCTGTACGTGGGTTAAGCTTCAAATTATCCTGTGCCAGAAGCATATGCTGAGAAATGTCAACCCAGGACCATGTGACACCCAGCGCGCTCAGTCACCGGTGTTGTGCGGAGCTGAGCTTGCTGCAAAACATAATGACCGGCAAACAGCAACATCTAGACCGGGATGCCCAAAACATGGCCATCGCAGCCTGCATGGCTTCTGCCTGTAGCCGGCGGGGACCGCTGCAGAGACTGGCAGCGCAGGATAGATGAGCTGGGCTGTGTGGCCCCCAGGCTGATGTCAAACCCGTTAATCAGCTCCTGGGAACAAACCTGGGAAGTCCCACTTGCAGAAGAATCGTGTTTCTGTGTGTTGGCCTTGTTTTCAGTGTGGCTGTGTCTTGGCAGGGGTTGCTTGTTTGTTTAATGAACATTGAAATGGGAGGGGAGGAAACAGCCGGGGAAGCATTACAAATTGCTTCAGAGCAGTGGCATTAGAAGTATTTGTGCTTACCGTGTCTTCTAAACAAAGACCTCAAAGTATGGTAAATATTATCCCCATTTTACTTGCAAAGAGGCAAATGCAGCAGGAGGAGAAGCTTCACCTGCCTTCACAGGCAAGCCTGCAGCAGGTGTGACCCCAACGGTGGTCTCACCTGCAATACCGAGGGGATGGTGTTGATGGTGCGGGTCTCTGTGGGCGCTGGAGGTCCAGGCTGGCCCAGCAGCTCTGGAGAGATGCGCTCACATGCCTTCACACACGTTGCCGAAGCACCAGCTCTGTTTCTTTGCTTAGCTCTGACCTCTGGTCTGAAAGATGCTAACGCTCCAAAATCTTCCTCTTCACGCTGCCAAGTTTACCTTTCTCGTCTCCTCTCTCAATCTCTTTTACAGCTGAAGCTGTGGAACAAGTACAGAGTCTCCAACATTCCTTCCCTGATATTTATCGATGCCTCCACTGGGAAGGTGGTTTGCAGGAACGGCCTCCTGGTAATCCGAGATGACCCAGAAGGTAAGGCCTGGAGTCCCCCATGCCATAGAAACATGGGCACACAGCTGCCTTTTCATTTCAGTTCATTTGAATTGCCTTGGGGGGCGTGGGGAAGGAAACAAACAAACAACTATTGTCATACTTAACTAATCAAGGCACTGTATTATCTTCAGCACAAATTTTTCTGCATCATTCCTGCCAGATCTTGTGTTTTGGTTTTGCTTGTTGAAAAGAACAAAGATTTCCCCTTCAGGATTTTTGTCTGAAGTGCTAATGAGGAAAAAGTTAGACTAACTGAAACATTAAGTTTGGATTTTTCCCTGATGGAGGCACATGGACAGACAGACTGAGGGCCCAAACTTCCCATACCTTAGGAGCAGAATCCTTCCAAAATACTGAGTGGGACTTTATCACTGACATCACACTCTTTTAGGATAATGAATTCCCCATTATTTAGAAATGCAACAGAAAAGTGCTACCGTTCTCTGTTTCTGAGGTTTACTGTGCTGGGGGTTGATGTTAAATCCATCTTCTTCCAATTTGTAAAACCAAAATGAGCAAAATGTGTGCCCTTACTCATAGGCTCTGCAGACCCATCATTCAACTGCTGTAGGCTGTCCATGCACACATATTACTGGCTCGTCATTTCTTCATGCGGTAGATACTGAGTGTGGTGACTGAGTCTTTAATTCAGGTGGCAGGAACTGTGCAGCAAGTACACGTTGTGGCCTGAGCCATCTGTGATGTTTCCTCCTCTCTGGCTGAATACATAGATTGATTGCTCTGGGAGCTGGCAGCAGATGATTCAGAGCATGTGTTTTTGTGTACGCACACATGCTTGCTTTGGGGTGCAGAGGGTTAGTGTGAATTTAGTTTATATATAGGTTTTTTATATATATGTTTGTGTATATATATAAACCCCCCATCTTTTACATATGTATATATAAGGTTTTATAAATAAATAAGTATATGTGTATATATATAAAAATATATGGTTAGTATCAGTATAAGGCAAATAGTCTGACTGCATTCCTGAGCACATACCACCTTGCCCTCTGTTGTTAAAATAAACGCTGTTGATAAGGAAAAGATACCTCATCAGGCACAAAACCAGAGCAGGCTTCATCAAGCTGAAGGTGCTGCGACTCAAGCGAGGGTGCAGCCTGCCTGGAGAAAAAGAGGTGGCCCTGGTTCCAGTGCGGAGCTTGGCTTTCCCGGCTCCTGCATATCTTTGCAGAAGAGAAGGTGGGATGGGTTTTTCTGGTGGAACTTTTTGAAACTGTAAAGGCTGCGTGTGCATCTTGCTGTTTTGTGTCTTCTTTCTGCTCCCGTCCTGATCCCTCCAGGTCTGGAGTTCCCCTGGGGGCCAAAACCCTTTAGTGAAGTTGTTGCTGGGCCTCTGCTAAGGAACAACGGCCAGACACTAGACAGCAATGCCCTGGAGGGCTCGCACGTTGGGGTCTATTTCTCTGCACACTGGGTGAGTAGTAGATGCTTTGCAGAGCATCTACTCACTGCAAAGCAGTGAGCTTGGGGGTGCTCTGGGGTTTCCCCTGTGGCTCTTGCTGCAGAGCTCTGAGGGAAAGACCTTGGACTGGTTGGTGTTGAGGCAGTTGAGATGCTCCAGTCATTCTGGAAGAAGCTGCAGCATTGCAGTGGCCTGTCATCCTCAGTTGGCCCTTCAGAAGGGGAAGAATAGTCAGATTTTAAAAATTCAAGAGGTTTTGTTGGCAACTTATGGGCCATAAGCCCCAGCCACATTCAGGGCTGCTGCCCAGCACTCCAGCAAAGATGAAGTCACATCTGTCTTTTCATGGTCACTAGGTCATCTGGACCTGCTGCGTGTGGGTCTGCCCCTGTAGAGGAGACGATGTCCTTACACACGTGTTGTGTTTTGCAGTGCCCGCCGTGCCGAAGCCTCACAAGGGTCCTGGTGGAGTCCTACCGGAAGATCAAGGAGGCAGGCCAGAAGTTTGAAATACTCTTCGTTAGTGCAGACAGGTAAGGAAGCGCTAACGCGCTCTGCAGGCAGAGATGGCTGCCCCCAAGCTGGGAAGCTCTGAGCATTACGGATTTGATTTGAGGAGGAAATTTGATTTGGGGTAGAGCAGGTTGGCTCTGGTATCAGAAAGGCTGCCCCGAACCCTTTGCCCTCTGCCCACTGGCAAAGTTCAAAGGGGGGTTAGCGGGGGCAGTGATGGGCTGAGAGCAGGCTCTGTCCACGGAGCAGCTCTGTTTTTCACTTTGTGGCTTGTGGGTCTGAGGTTTGAAAGATATTTGAGCTGCTGCTGTTGCCAGGGGTTGGCATACAGATGCCCCAGCGAGTTTGAAATGTTGGGAAAAAAATGCACCATGGACCCCTTCTTGAGGGACTGGCGACGTGAAATTTGTCCTTCCCGGGTTGTGTCTGCCAGCAGCCCTTACTGATGGGCTTTGGTGGAAGGGGTAAAGGGCTTTGCAGGCCAGTTTTTTAATGAGAAGAAGAGGAAAGAGCCTGGCAGGCAGAGGGGCTGCACTCTGGATCCCATGCCCTGTTCCCTTTGCACAGGTCAGAGGACTCCTTCAAGCAATATTTCAGCGAGATGCCCTGGGTAGCTGTGCCGTACGCCGACGAGGCCAGACGGTCGCGCCTGAATCGCCTCTATGGCATACAAGGTAGGAAAGGCCACACTGATGCACAGCTTTCCTTTCTGCTCCTTTTGTTGAATATTTGTAATGTCTCCTCTTGTTTAACTAAAACAAGAAAACAGCAAAGCAAAGCACAGTGCCCCAGGCAGAGCCGCTTCATGTTTCTGCTCTCCACAAACTCACATTCCTACCACCTGCCAGGCAGGCTGTTAGTTGAAACAGGACTTCCATAAACAACCTAATTCTTCCTGGAAACTTGGAAGCTGTTTTTGGCTTGGATGTTTTTTGCCTAATTACTGATTTATTTATTTTGCTTTTTCTTGAAGGTTTAAATTTCATTTTCTTGCTGTTTTATGTAACGCAAAGGCAGGCCATCGTTCTCTGCAGAGGCTGGGGAAGATGGCATCTGGTTTATGTTAGTGACATGAATTACAGAAGAGTGCGTGTTTGATGTAAACCATGGCTTTGCTTTTACTGTACATGCCAGTGCCAGAATTCCAGCAGCCCTGGCTGCTCAGAGGGGCAGGGGAGAGACTCGGTCTGTCTGGGTGGCTTTAAAGAGTCACGAAGACGATAAAAGCTCACAGCAGCCCTCCTGGGGACTGGCACCTCGTTCCTGCAGGGGACAAACTGCAGCATAGAGATGTGCAAGGTGACTAGCTCGCAAGGAGGTCTTCTGTATGTACGTATAGTTTCTCCCTGTGGTTAAAGGGTCTTGCTTTCTTATCCATTTCCATGCAGCATCCGTGAGGTGGGCACAGGCTGGCAGAGGGTTAATGCAATCTGCAGGGGAGGAGGAGTGTTGCCAAAGGTGGCCAAGGGCCTGGGGAGACTGGCAGGAGAAATAATCCCTCCTTGGGGTCCTCTCTGAACACCCCTCCTGGGGTGGAGCTCAGGTGCTGTCGCTCAGCTCTGTTCCCTGACCTTAAACCAAGAATAACCATTTGCCTGCTTTAGGTAGCCGTCAGTTTGCTGCTTAATTACCTTCCCATGAGGCAAGAGCTTTCCAAATTCATCCATCTTTTCCCCAGCCTGCTCACAAACCTCTCCAGTGCTGGTTTCGGCTGAGCGCTGCAGGACTGCTGCCAGTTTCACTGGGACTTTCTGTAAATAAGGTGTCCAAGCATGGATACTTGAGCACCAGGCATGCTGTAGCCAGGGAAACAGTGACAACAGCTTTCCCTCTGACTCGAGCCACTGGGTCCTTAAATGTCTCTCTTCATTGTGTGCTGACCTGAAAATGTAAATATTTGCTGTTCCCCTGTGCCCTGACCCCTTCCTCTGCCAGGGAAGCTCCCATATTACCCCTGCATATCAGCTGCTCTCCCAGGGACGCTGACCCTGGGATTTGGGCATGTTTGAGTGCAAACCTTTCTGCTTATCTATCATGGTTTTCCTTTAAAGTGGGAACCTGTCTGCAAGGATGAACTGTGGTCCCACAAAGTGGCATTGAAATGTGGAGCCAGGCTAATTTGCACCCTCCGCAGGAGGCATTGCCGTCCCACCTCCCTTCCCGCTCAGGCGCTGCACAGGCTTTGCAAGGCTGGGCTGGGCTCTGTTTCCCCACTGCGATCCGGGGTGGAACGGGGTGCTGCGGGGAGGGTGCTGGGGCACCGGGAGGCAGGGGAGAGGGCTGAAGGTGAACCCTCATGCTGCTCCCAGGGGCTCCGGGTTGTTGTTGATCCCTGCACAGGCAGCAGCTTGGGATCCTCCCTGTCGACTTTGAGCTTTGCAGTCAGGCTTTCGCAGCAGGCTGCCGCACTGGCTGTAGCGAAAGCTTTCTGCAAACAGAGCTAGATATTGTGGACTCAGCTCATCACCACTCGTGGTTATTCCACCTAAACAAAAAATCAGATCCATGTAATCTTATCTGCCTTTCCCCAGATGCATGGCTCTGATGCTGCCAAGCATCTTCAAAGTCCCCTTTGGAGCTGCACCTATGCACCAGCGAGAGCATGTAGCCTGTTCAGTGTCCAGGTTACTATCCTGGTGGTGCCTTGGGTTATGAGCACAGCATGCACGTGGGGTAGTTTTTCCGCTGGTTTTTGTAAGGCCGGGAGCTGAAACAACAGAAGAGCTTGTCTTCCCTGACTGCTTTAAGTTCCTGAGTGGTAGAAAGCAGCAAGAGAGTCAAATCTCTTGTTGTTTTAGTCCTGTGTTGGCCCCTACAGCATTCAAAAACTCAGTATAAAATATAAGTTGAGTTATTGGCCTTTATTTGGGTTTACTTGAATGCCTCTATTCATAACCCATGTGCAGTCAGTAGGCTGTACCGTACCCACCTATATTAAATTGCTTCTGGGTGCAGCACTATCTTGAGAAAGAGTAATTTTCTTGTGTCGTGGCCGCTTAGAAATAATTCTCTGTTGTGCGGGCAGCTCCCGATCTGCATGGTCCTGCCTTAGGTGAAATCTGCTGACGTTAGCTCTTCTTGCAGTGGGATGGGGAGCAGTGATAAATTTTATGCTTTGATAGGAATCGCCCCTTGTTGTTGTGTATCTTATGAGACCTTTCGGGTTCCTGAATATTCCCTATGGACTCCGTGCTGTCTCTTCGGGATTTGCAGTCCCTTGGGGGAACTTTCAAAAAACTGTTGTTTCCCCCTGCCCCATGCTTTAGCCCAGATGCCCACAGGTCGCCCTCGCAGCCCGGCTGGTGGGAGAAGCCTGGAAGTCGCTGTTATGGGAGGTTGCTTGTACCAGACTTCTGGAGCTTTCTTCTGAAAAGGTGAAAAAACAGCAATAAAACCCACCACCTGTCCTGCGGTTGGTGTATTCTGAGTGTTTGCTTCACGTTGATTTTGATTACTCACACAACAGAATTAATGCAGATGAGATTTCCATGTCAGATATGGGTTTTAATATATAAATAAGTAAATGTATTGCCAGGTTCGGTAAAAAATCATTTGGCCCCTGTGTTCTCATAAAATGCTAGCCCCATGGGAACCAAATCCATTTTCTAACGCATAAAATCAAACTGAGCCCGTCTATGCTAATTCTCATCCAAGCTTATACAATATTCATTGCAGTGTCTGATCTGTGATTCTTCTTGATAAGTAAATTCTGGTGTTATGACTCATGGCAATTACCAGAGCCCCCAAAAGACACTAAAATAACAAATAGTGGCTGGGATGAGCAGGGAGGGGGGAACCAGGGGGGAAGTATTGGGGTTAGCAGGTGTGAATAAAGTTAAGCACGGTTCCCCTGGTCCTGCTGGTCTGTATCCCGGGCAAAGAGGACGTGTTTGCTAGGGGAGCAGTAACAGGGTTCTCCTGGGAAGACAAGGCTGATCCTATGGGATGCCACCATGAGCCTGGTAAGGCTGTGTCCGAACCCTAGGGACCCAGCCAGGGATGTGCAGGAAGGAGCCGAGGAGACAAAGCAACGATGCTCAGGACCAGGAGCAGATGGGTTGCAGTGGCCTCAGCCTTCACCAGGTGGGTCCAGAAAGGAAACCAGAACTTCGTGGCTGGGGAGAAACTTCTGATGCAGGGTAAAAGGTGCAGAGATTGACCCAGTGCACGTCACGCACCTCCTAACAGTCTGAAAACCCAGCCCCAAGTTTTCTGATGCGTTACTTGCATTTCCAGGATGATTTACCTTAAAGACTCTTCGTTTTCTGAGTCAGTATTGTATTTGCAGTTGGAGGTTTTAGTGGCTGGGTACTTTGCGGGGTGTGTGTGTCTGCATACGCAAATCGGGTAAGGTCAGAATGCTTTGAATAGTGAAGTCCCTGATAGCTGTGGGATCACACTCACAAGGATCTGTGTCTAAGTTGGGCCCTTAATTTTCCGAGATCAGCAAAGCTGATTTGAAATCTCTGCCTTGGTATGCTGCATTGTTCAGGCTGAGTGGTGACTCGGTGCCAAGCTGAACCCATGTTTCTAGCCTGTTCCCCATGTATAATGCAGGTCTGGAGAGGATGGAAGAGCAGGCATTTGGGATGGGGGGGTTGGGAATCGTAAATGATAAAGATCCGAATCATGTGAGATGCTGATCACCGTGTGCTTCTCTTGGCTTCAGTAGAACTTTGTGCCTTGAAGGGCAGGGCCAGAGTGAGATTTCCCAATTCCTTCCAGTCTGTTTAACCCATCCCTGCCCTAGAGCTATTTTGAATACCAGCAGGTAATGAATAAGCCTTTTTGTGATACAAAATGGTTTTCTTAACATACCCTTAGGATTTGCAAGCCTAGCCATTGGGCGCGTTCCTGCGCTGCTGCTCTTGCACCAGCCTGGTGCTCGCAGCCCCAGCGCACTGGCAGGAGGAATGCGAGCGACGCTGCTGGGCTGGAATGAGGAGAATGCGGCCGCTCGCCTGGACCTGCAGGCAGGCGTGGGACAGACAGATGGCTGTGTATTTCCTAGAGAAATGCCTAGAATTCAGAGGGCTTGTGAGTAACCCACTGTTGTACAAACATGGGAGCACAGTGCCAGGAATCCGGCAGGGTCAAGCGCGCTGAGTCCCCCCTGCTCAGAGAATGGCTCTGCAGGGTATTTCTAACGAATGAGCTTTAAAATGAACCTTTGGATGAGGAGAATTTGAGTTTCCTTGGTTTGCCGATTGTGGTTTGGGGGATGTTGCTGGGTGAAGGAGGAGATGCTGGATAGTGAGCAGATAGAAACCCAGGTGATGAGAAGCAGACAGCAGCGCCTGACACTAACACTGGTCATTTCAGTCGTCTCTTGGGGCCTGATCCCAAACTCTCCCCTCTTCCTTCCTTGTGGGATGTTTCTTTGTCTCCTTGATGAGAGAGGAATGGTGTGCTTTCCAGCTGAAGTCACCAACATGAGCTGCTCCCGTTGACTCGCCTGTGACGGTTTTGTGGCCGGAAAGCCTTGTCAGTACCTTATCAGATGGGACGGTCACCAGCTGGTGTCCACCCTGCCACACTGCCATCCCAGCCGCATTTGAATAGGTGACTTGTGCTAAATCTCTGCTGCAAGTGTGTTTGCCTCCCTTATAAAGGCTTCTCCTTTATGACGGGGATTTTCAGCCCCATAGCTCAGGGCAAAATGCTGCTTTGTCCCAAGGGCCAGAACCTCATCGGATGTCCCCTGAGCCCTGTCCTGCCCAGTGCCACGATCCAGTAGACCCTAGACGTTCCTGCCCAGCTTTGTTAGTTGTGGGAGGGATGTGTTGTGGCAGATCTGTACTGTCCCTCTTTGTATAGAGGGACATATTTAACTGATTATCTCTTGGTTTATTTTTTTTCCCCAAATGAAGCAAAATGCGTGTGTTCCTCCCTTTCCCAAGGGTCCAAACTGCAGAAAGAAATAACCGAGGACCTCCGTCCTGCAGGCAGGAGGGTGCCTGCTCAGTGCTGTGCCAGGGCTGGCAGAGGTGTGTTGTGCTCAGTAACAAGCAGCTCCAGGCTGCATCTGGGGAAACGAAGATGGTTTCATGCACAAGATCCATGAGCCGGCACAGGCGTGCAACGGAGTCTGCTCTTCCCCATGTGCTGTTCCCCAACAGAGCCGGACCTGCATCCATCCCAGCCTCTCGGCACGGCAGTCCACTGGGTTCCTTGAGGGTATCCCGGGGTGGCCGAGGGCAGGGTTGCTCTGCCAAAGTATTATTCCTTATAGCTGTGGTTTGGTCCAGCAGGATTTGGAAACCGGCAGCTGGGTGTGAAGGGCGGCCTCAGCGGCAGGACCCCGCACCGCAGCCACTGCCAGACCGCTGTGAGAGCAGCGGCTGAGTGAGGTGGGTGCCAGGTTCATTTGTGTGCGATTTAGCCATGTGGCAAAGTCTGCTAGCGTTAATGCACATGATCAGTATGATCCCGTTCTATCTCCACTTGCAGAGGTGTGGGTATTGGGTATTCCCAGGGGTGATCCATGCCCCTGAACACTAAATCACCGTGGTTAGTGCTGTGCAGCTGCCACTCAGTCCCGGGGCCTTTCTTCCTCCGGCAGTGTCGGGTGCCTTGCCAGGCTCGGGTGGTGTGAAACCGTGTCTGAACCAGGTAATAATGTTCATGACTCATCAGACGCATCCCTGCGCTCTGGAAATGGCTGGGCAATTAGCGCCAAGTGCTGAAGGGGTGTGGGGGTTCATGGAGGAGTTTGTGGCTGCTAAAATATATGGCGTTCCTTCTGGGAAGGAACACACCCTGCTTCCTGGCTGCCGTTGCCTGTGATCCACCCTGCAAAAAGGTTTGCGTGTGTTCCTGCAAACCGGGGACCGGGCTCTTCCAGCGGCAGCCACGTCTCAGCGCCGGGGCGGTGGTGCCTGCGGGGCAGCGCTGCTCTGCCTCACGCGTAGCAGGCACGTCTGTCTGGCACTTTGCAAGAGGGAGCTTGCAATGAGGGTCGCTGCGCAGTATGGTGGGGTTTGCATCCAGGAGCATCGGTGTCAGACAGCGGTGACCCCTGCCTGCACTCAGGCAGGGAAAGGCAGGCAATGCCAGAGCCTGTCTGTCAGCTTCGTGCTCTGGCTGCTGAATTACAGTGCTCTGCTAGGATGGAAACATCGGGATCCCGATTCCTACACCATGCACAAGCTGCAGAGGCAGCATGCTCGCTGGGCTCCTGCCAGAGCCAGAGGCGATAGAAAAAGGCCTTTCTCCCCACGCCCTGTCACTGGCCATTTCATGCTTTGGCTGATCCCCCCCTGTTTTTCTTCCATCGCAGGCATCCCGACTCTCATCGTCCTGGACTCCAAGGGAGACGTGATCACGCGGCAGGGGCGAGTGGAGGTGCTGAATGATGTCGAATGCCGCGAGTTCCCCTGGCACCCCAAGCCTGTGCTGGAGCTGACGGACTCCAACGCTGTGCAGCTGAATGAGGGCCCCTGCCTCGTTCTCTTTGTAGGTATGGAGCATCACTGCTTTGAAAGCAGAGCCTGTGCTTGGGAAGGGGGCTGGAAGCTCAGCTAGAGCTGGCCACGGGGCTGAGAACCTGCCTCTGGTGGTGTCAGTGTCTGTGGGAAGGGACATCAACCCGTTTCCATCACGGAGAGCAGTGCTACACGCTCATGTGTCCGGAGAGGCTATGAGGAGAGAGAGTTCCCCGTGGAGTCCCCTCAAGGGATTCAAGGGGGCTGACAGACTTGGAGCCTTGCCCGTACCAGAGAAATGGGCTGCTGCAGCTCGCAGGGGTTTGCCAGAGCCTGTCCGTGCCCATGGGTCTCCTGCAGCACCCACCCAGCGACCTGAGGGATGCAATGGACTAGCGATTTGCAGTGGAGAGGAGCTGTCATATCAAAGATGCTTTAGTGGCGGCTGTGGAGAGGAATGCTAATTAGGTGTTGGGGAGTATGAGAAATACACTGTCACAGCCAGTCGTGGTGGAGATGGGAAAAACCTTTCTGGAGCAGGGACTTCAGGCACATGTGATGTTCCAGAGGAGGCAGAGGAAGCGTCTCTGGGAGAGATTACAGCTCTGTGCTGGAAACCACAGCTCGGGGCTTGAATCCCTGGGCTGAGCAGGGCCTTGACAGTCAGAGGAGCCTCTTTTGTGCTCTGCTGGTCCTTGGGTATTCCGCCTGTGGGGCACTGGCTGCAGGACAGGGCAGGCTTTTACCCAAAGTTCCTGTCCGTCTTCCACTGCTAACCCACATGTGAAGCTCTGCTGCAGTTGGAAACAGCCCTAGAGCTCATCTGAAGCACAGCTGGCTCGTTCCTCATCGCTCCTCTGCCAGCGACAGACGGTTAGATCAGGCGAGGGCCATGGCCGGGATGAGCTGCGCTGCAGGCTGAGCCCCAGCAGGGCTGGGAGGGGGGTGGAGGGGTGCGTACAGCATCCTGGAGAGCGAGCCGAGGGGTCCTGGACTCTCCAGGGAAGCGTGGCTGTCCCTTGAGCGCTCTGTGGAGCTGCGGTGGGGGTTTGCTGAAGAAGCCCGCCTTGTCCCGAGCCTGCCGGTGTTGTGCGAGGGGCCTGGCCCAGGGCAGGGCTCGTGTCCTGCTTCCTCGCATGCCCTTTGTGAGCAGCACACCCTTCTCTGCAGCGCTGATAACATGGCTCTCACTCTTTCCCTTCTTCCTTTCAGATTTCCTTTTGACCCTGATTATTTATTCAGCATAGCCCAGCAGGGGATGTGAGCACAGAGCCAAAAATACTCTCCTCGTGTGGGGAGGACCGGCTGGCCACGCTGAGCGTGATTGATTGGGGCCGGCGCTGCAGGCCTCTGGAAAGAATTATTTTTGTCTTGCTCTGAGCGAAGTTTTTCTATCACCTTGCTGCAAACAGTGCTCTCCGGCTGGCGGCTGGGGCTCTCGCTTGTTGCTGAGGGGATGTGCAGCCTCGCTGAAACCTGCCAGCGATGTGCTGGGGTGGAGATGAAGCTGGTGCTGCACCGAGGCAGGCACTGGGGACGGGGGCTCCTGGTCAGCTCACGTCCTGCTGGGAGACCCCCTCCAGCAGACGGGTGCCTGCGCCGTGCAGGCAGCAGCACCCCCGGGAGAAGGCAGCTACAGAAGAAAGCAGGCTTAGCAAGAGCTGGTTGTGAATAAATCCCAACCGCTCTACATCCGCCCCTGGAGAGTTTAGGGCTAGGTTAGCCAGAGTGTGCAGGGCTGCCTGGAGTACTGCCAGCAGCGGTTGTTTGTAGAAGAATCAATCCCTGCAGACACCCCACAAATCTACGTATTTATCACTGTCATGCACGCAGCACAGACCCCAAAATGCAGCATGCAGTGTCTCTGGCATCCCCTGCTTTGGTTGAAGAAGCCAGAGAGGAGGGCAGGGAAATGTGGAGTGAGGGCACAGAGTGCTTTGGGTGTGCCTGTCCCAGCCTGGGGCTGGACTGGTCATGAAGGGTGGTTACATCAGGGACCACGAGAGCTGCAGGAGCTGCATGTGACCTGGAGACCAGGGCCCTCTCTTCTGCCTTCTTTTTTTTTTTTTTTTTTTTTTTTAAATGCTAAAAGTTGTCCCTGAATTGAAATCGTTTCATCTCGATGCTGCTCAAGGACGCAGTCTCTCCTCTTTCCAGCTCAGTATTTGAACTTCAGTGGTGGCTGGCGTTTGATTGATGTTGCCATCTCTTTCTACTCTACCTCTGTCAAATCAAAGCTGCCTTCACAGTGCTGCTGCCGTGGAGACTTGAGCAGAAAAGCTGCTGAGCAGCCGTCCCAAGGCGGAGGGATGGTGGGTGGCGGGCAGGGGTGGCAGGCAGCCTCAGATCAGTGCGCTCGTTTGGTCTTCAAAACATGCCGACACTTCTCAAACTGCAAAGCGGCTTTTTTGCGCCTGTTTGTCCCTGCGCTTCAGCAACAGCACCAGGGAGTCAGCAGTGAAGTATTTGGGGAGCAGGAGCTGCTCTTCTGTTACGTGTTTCCCTGTCTCACATGAAAAGCACATTTCAGCTGCTCCCTAATTGCTACAGAGCCGTGCGGCTTTGAAGTTTGCGCTGTGCATCCGGGCTCCGGTTTCCTGCGTGGTGGTGCTGTGGGATAGAGCTACCAGCACCCAGCCACTTTCCATCTGTTTGATCCTAACCTCCTTTTTGCCTTGCCTCTTTTGTTTTGTCTCCCCACCTCTGTGCCCTGCAGATTCAGAGGATGACGGAGAGTCGGAGGCAGCGAAACAACTGATTCAGCCCATAGCTGAAAAAATCATCGCCAAGTACAAAGCCAAAGAGGAGGAGGCACCGTTGCTCTTCTTCGTGGCGGGCGAGGTAAGCGGGAGGAGAGCGCAGGGCTGCATCCTGCTGTGTCTTTGTACGAGGACTGAGCTGGGTTGGCTACCGCTGTTGCCATTATTCAGGTGGGTAAACTGAGGCACGGAACTACTGCAGCTAGTCAGGGACCATGGAGCAAAACCAGACCTGAGTTCTGGCTCAGTCCCCTGCTCTCGTTGCTGGATATTACTTCTGGCAAAGGGGTCCCAGCCACATTTGCTCAGAGGTGGAAAAGCCTGATGGCAGGTGAGGGAGCTGCTGGGGACGGGCAGAGCGGGGCTGGAGGAGGTAGGAGGGAGTGGGAGCCGCCACACTGGGGCTGCCAGCCCCACGCTGCACTGCCCACTGCCCCCTCGAACCCTGGGGCTCTGCAGGCAGGAAAGCTGGCTGGGCAGAGGGAGAGGAGCCAGGGTTTGGCTTTCAGCCTGGCCCAGCCGGCGCTGCCCTCCTTGCTGAAGTGCTGCTGCCTTCCTTCCCACGCCGGGAGGAGGGCAGGGACCAGAGCTCCAGCCTCGTCCCTAAGAGGTGCATGCAGGAGGGAGCCCTGATCCTGCCGGCTGGGCCTGTTTCTGTGCTGTGCGGGTGATGCCGGACAAAACCACCCCTGGGAAGCGGGCAGGGGCCGCTCGGGGAGCCACAGGGCGACACGGGGCTTTGCTCCAGCTGCTGGCCGCAGCACCAGCGTCCCGGCTCCATTCTGCCGTGCCCTGGGGCTCGGCTGGACACGTCACCCTGTGAAACGAGGGCTGTCTCTTGAGCTGGCCACGCTGTTGGTGACTGGGCTGGTATTTGGGGCATGTGCAGGCTGCAGAGCTTAGAGCCAGGGATCTGCTGGAGAAAATGGGAAATGCGGAAATGGGGCTTCTGGCCTCCCTTTCCCCCACGCAGCCACTTTGCCCTGCTGCAGGCTTGCAAACGAGGGAGGTTTCGCGTAAGGGTCAAAAAAGCTCCCGCCCCTCCCCAGGCCTGCAGTTCCCCTCCCGAGGTGCTGCTCAGGGCCTGGGCAGGTGGCAGCCGCTGTGCGGCCGTGCGCCTGCTCCGTCCCTCCACGCTCACGTCACAGCCGCAGCGTGCCGTGAGCGGGGCCCTCCGGAGCCGCCCTGCGCACAAAAGGGTCCCCACTGCCGCACCCTGGCCCCCCCTGCCAGGCGAGCCCCCGCCACCGCCTCCCACGGCCCCATCGGCCTCCTCTGGGCAGGCGCTCCCGCTCCCACTGCCGTAACGGGTCTCCAAGCATCCCAGCTCAGCCCTGTGCCCCTGAATAAGCCCCTTGTTGGAAAGGCTATTTTGGGAGGGTCCAGGACCTGCCCCCCTCCCCCAGAGCCTGCAAAGCGTTTTCCTCCTGCTCGCCGGCTGTAGCTGAAACATTGCCGCTATTCATCCAGTTCCCGCTGTCCCTGCGGCAGCCGGGCCGAAGAATGGGGAGCGTCCGGCACGTCCCATTCATCCGTCACCTCAATAGCCGGGAGCGCTGGCCCTGGGTCTCTGCTGGCCCCCATGCACAAAGCAACCCGGCCACGGCCGGAGCAGGCGCCTCCCATTCCTCTCCCAGTGCCGTCTGGGCCGGTTTTGCATTTATTAAAAACGATTTTTGGTCCTTTTGTGGCAATCCGATAAAGGACGAAGCGTCCCGACACCTTGGCTTGGGAGGTGGGAAGGGTAGGGGGTGGCCGAGCACCCCAGCCCCGCTCGCCCTTCCCCGCCACGTGGTCCGGCTGCGCCAGAAACCCCTGCAATGGAAGGGGAGGCGCGACAGGAGTTACCCTGCCGGCTGCCGCCACGTGCTGCAGAGCCACCAGCCGCTCACCAGATTGATTGATTTCTATTACTGCCCTTGGAAAGGGGCTCGGAGCAACGCCCCGTTTCGGCTGCTGCACGTTGCGGGCTTGTCTGGGAGCGGGGGATGAATCGCCCCAGCGCCGGCTTCTGCATTGCACAGCCTTGGCAGAGACAAATTCTTTCCTTTGCCTTAGAGCTGTGCTGTGCCTGGCTGAAGGGAGGGCAGCCTGCTCCCGCTGCAAGCAGCCTGCTGCTAGGGAGCCCTGCGGCTTTTGTGTGTGCCCTCAGATGCTTGGGCATATGCCGGTGGGGTCTCGGCGTTGGCTCAAAAGCACAGGTCTTCGTCCCATTCCTGTTTTGGACCTGGTTTGCTCCGGGCGTGCCCCTGGGTCTCTTCAGCATCCGCCCCTGGTGAGCGGTGAGGCCGTGGCTGTGCTGGTAGAGAGCTGGAGATCCCCCGCGTTGCCCCCAACTCCTGCCCTAGAGACTCCAGGGTGGCCCAGGGTGGCAGGTCTGGGGGTGCTGGGACCTGTATCCTGTGTGGAAAGGGTTGGAGGAGTGTGTGGTCCCATCCCAGCCTGGGATAAATCAGTCCAATTCGGTTTTGACACAAACCACAGGCAGAGCAGGCGGCAAGGCAGGTGCTGCCTGGTGCGCTTACAGTCCTGCAATGCTGGTGCAAGGCGCAAGCGCTCGGGAGGTGTTTGTGGGCTGGACCACAGTGTGGAAGCGGGAAACTGCTCCTGCTTGTCCTGGCTCTGCTGATGGCTCCTCTCTCCCTCTCGTTTTGGCCTTCAGGACGACATGACCGACTCCCTGCGGGATTACACCAACCTGCCCGAGGCTGCGCCCTTGCTTACCATCCTGGACATGTCAGCCCGGGCCAAGTATGTGATGGATGTGGAGGAGATCACACCTGAGATCGTGGAAGCCTTTGTCAGCGACTTTCTAGCAGACAAGCTAAAACCCGAGCCCATCTAAGGGAGCTTCTGCACCAACGGACGTTATTTAAAACTAGGTCTCTCTTCCGCCGCTCGTGGATTCTCCAGCGTGTCTTCACGCCCGACCCAGTATCCAACCTTCTTGTGGTGCCTTGTTTTACGCAGTGAATCCTTCTCCTAAGCAAACTCCTTGAGATGCACTTTCAGCAGGGAGTCGTTGGCGTTTGGAGACTTCGCTTGTGCTTCATGGTGATATATTCTCTAATAACCAGGCCAGAACTGTTACCGTATTGTTATTTTATACACGGCACTAGCTAGCAGGCAAATCTTTTTGCATGGTGTTCTTCCCAACGTATGCATCAGGCAGTGGATGGGGTTCTTGGGGCTATTTTCTTCTCCTTCTCCCCCTTTTTTCCTTTCCTACCACCCCTGCTGACTAAATGACTTTAAGGAAGCAATAAGGAAACTGTCCCATTTGCCCCATGCCCATCCTCCTTTCCCACCCGAGTACCAGTGCCCTGACGAGGCCGAGACAAAGTCTTAACTGCTGACAACCTCTGAAAGACCACGGTGCAGCCGAGCTCTTCCTCCTGGGGGTGAGACCTTTCCGGGTGGGTTTCCCACCTCCCACCCCAAGCACCAACAGCCTTAGGTGGTGCTGGCTGTGCGTTTCAGGGGGTCACCTGCCTGCGATGGGTGGGTATTCCCTCCCTCCCTCTCTGAGCCAGGAGGAGGACCACCACCGGGCTGCCCTCTCGTCTCTCCCTTGTGCTCTCCCCATCCCTTCTTGCCCCTCTCTCTGGTATGAATTGTCCTCTCCCCTCTATGTTAGTTGGTTGAGCTGTTTTTCGTAGGTGTGTCCCAAACCCAGCGTTAATGGTGCTGTTCTTTAAAAGATAACCAAAAAAAACCCAACAAAAAAAATCCCTCCCTAACCCAAGCAGCACAGCCGAGCCCCTGAAAAGTGACATTGTAAAAACTGTACATGGTGATTGGAACTTTGTAATAAAACTGTTATAATAACCTCGTCCCCAGAGGTGCCGATTGCCGCGTCCCGCCGTTGGGGTGAGGGAGCCTGCGCGGGACCCCAGTCAGACCCCATGGGTACGTGTCAGTGCCGGCAGCTCCCAGCGCTGCGGCAGCTGAGCCGGGATCGCGTGTTCCCCCCCTGGGCTAGCGCAGCCCCTGCCTGTGCCTGGCTCGTCCTGCGGTCAAGTCGGGTTGGTGCCCAGCACAGCCCCTCTTCCCCAGGCAAGAAGGAACCGTTTGGCAGCGGCTGCGATGGTTTCTGCCAGCGTCCCCGGGAGGGTGGCATCCCGGAGGTGTGCGCTGAATAGCGGGTGTTGTGGCAGCCACTGCTTTTTTTCCCTTTCAGCTCGCTAGTCAGCGATGGTGGGATTATGGCCTCACCCCTTTTATCGCTGCTGCAGCAACCTACCCTGGTAGGAGCTGCAAAAAGCCGACAGCTCACCGAGGCAGAAACGGTATGTTTCGGAGTTTCTCACGTTCAGTGGTGATTAAGTGACTGGTGAGCTGTCGGAGGAGCAGCGGTGCTGCCCGGCTCGCAGGTCCCTGAGCTGGGGAGGGCAGGAGCTGGCCCAAGCGTGATGGCAACAGCACAGCAGGGTTGGGAGCCACAGCTTGCTGCACCTCCCTGGGCATAGGGCTGCGAGCAACCTACCCTGATTTAACCCTAAATTAACTCATATCCCCTTTATGTGGAGATTTTTGAGAAAATAACCCTTTCCAGTGAACTACCCTCCACCACAGGGTTAGGGGCTCCTGCAGTGAGCTGCGTGGGTCTAGACTTAAGCTGGTGGAAGAGACTGAGCAGCAGTGTTGCCTCCAGCGCACACTGCCTGTGTTCAGCAGGTGCCTGCTGGTTTGGGGGCAATCCCGATGGGTTTGTGGTTTGGAAGACCGCAGGGTCTGTAGCATTTGGTCATGCAGCAGCGGCTGATGTGAGAGAGGGAGAACCCGTATTCCCTTCCGGACGTTGTGGTTCGGGCTCCCAGTGAGGCCGTGAGCTCAGCGCTGCCATAGCTCCTTAGTAGGAACTGGAGCAAGGCATCAATTTTCTGCCTGAGAATTGGGTCGTTTGGGGTCAATTTGATGAGACCGGAGCTGGAACTGGGCTCTGGAGATGGAATTGCTCGGCTGGAGCAGTTTCAGGCTCAAGGTAACACCCCTGTCTGACAACATACCACACACCCAGCCTGGGCAGTGCTGCACGCCACTCGGATATGAGGGCTCAGGCATGGAAGGAGCTGAATCTCCATCTCTGGGTATTTGTTGAGCAGACAATATAACAGATTTCAACGTGGTAACAGGAAACCAGAGCCAGCGGAGCGGGCTGGTGGTAAGTAGCTGGTTGTGCGACTGCCAGCCAGCACAGAGGAGGCGTTTTTAAATGCACAGCAAGCCGGGTGGCAGCCAGCGCTGTCGCAGAAGCCATCCATCAACACGCAGCTGCCAGCAAGGCCGAGAGCCTTGTGCAGCCTGGGTGGGAGCCTCCAGCGTGACCAGGGCTGTGTGGTATGTCCCAGATCCAGAGGTGGGTTGCTACAAGTAGAGTTGTTGCCCTTGGGGAGGCATAGACAGGCCCCGGGGTCTCCTTCCCTGGGGCCCAGCGCCCATTCCCCTCCGAGGGACGGCCACGGTGAGCGGCAGTACCGACAGCTCCTTCTCCACCCTTCCCCTCCCTCATTCATAATTCATCCGTGCTGAGGCCCAGCTGCCGGAGCGAGCGGTGCCCAGGCGGCTGCGCAGGGACAGCCCGCACCGCTTCCCAGCAGCGGCGCGGTTGCGAGTGCCGGAGCTCGGACACCCCACACCGCAACCAGCCCCAGGGCCAGCCTGGCATGCAGCAGGCACCCACGGCAAGGTTTGGTGTGCTGCTCTCATCGCTTGTTAGAGCACGGGGTTTGGGTAAGCACAGGCAGGACCCGTTCAGGTGGCCGCCATTTGGTCTTTCTGTCCCCAAAAACCACTAGCAGCAGCCAGGCTGCACAGCCTGGAGCTGTGAGAGGAAAGACACACGCCGTCAGCAGCATCCTGGCCCGACCAGCACAAAAGCTGCCGCAGCAGCTGCGCCCTGACCCCGCAGTGAGGGATCCGAGGCCTCCCCAGATCTGCTGGGTGAGAGAGTGAGAAAAGCCGGGCAGCAGGGAGCTGGCTGCCGGCAAGGCGAGGGCTCCCACCCCGCCGGCCTTTCCCTTCTCACTAGCATCACCGTGCGGCCGGAGCGCCCGCAGGCTTGCCTGGGAGTCACACACTCACCCAGGCGCAGCTCCAACACTGCCAGACTGTTTAATACTCATTTACTGCAAACCAAACAGCCTGAGCTGCTCTTTTATTAACTCTACAGCGTGCCAGAGGGAAGAGATGCTTCTTCAGCACCCAAACCTCAGCCGTTTAGCCCACTACAGGGAACTTCTGCCTTTCGTCTTCTTGCTTGTGCCTCCACAGCAACTGTCTCTTCCCCTCAAACAGCACAATGCCAGCAGCGATAGCGGAGTTCAAGCTGTCCACACCTGGCACCACAGGAACGACCAGTCTCTTCCCCCCCGTGCTGGCTGCAAGGTGAAGCGCGTCTGGACTCAGACCGTGGGTCTCCCCGCCGATCACCACTGCCACTGGAGTCTGCGTCCAGTTCTCATAGTAATACTGCACGGCCAGCTCTGGGACGCAGACATCCGCTGCGTCCTCCTCATCCTCGGGCTCAGGAGCAGCCTTGGGTTTGGATTTTGCAGGAGCCTTCGCGTTGCCAGGAGCAGAGCCAGCCCTGCCAGCTCCCCCCGGCACAGACGTGGTCTCACCCTGAGCACCTGGTTCTTTGTTGTCGGCCACGCAGACCTGGATGCCGGCAGGAAGGTTGCTGGGAACAGATTCCCAGTCCAGGTTAGCGACGATGGGCAGACGGAAGTGAGCCCCCATGCCTGCACGGAGCACCTTTGGCTCCCACGGATCCACACAGCCTGAGACGGAAGGGAGGAAAACAGCGACAGTGCAGCAGCTCTGAGAAAGACGGATTCAGTAGCTGCTGCCCACAGCAGTGTGCCAGGCACTGCTTACGAACTCTTGGAAACAACATCTTCAAGCACCTCTTATTCCCTGCCTTACCCCCAAATTACTCAAAGTAAACTTTTTTTTCCCAGGAAAAGGCCCTTACCTTTGGTGAGCAGCACTTTCTCACAGCCTGCTCCTGCTGCAGATCTCAGAATAGTCCCCAGGTTTCCCGGATCTCGGATATTGTCGCAGATGAGGAGCAGTGGCAAGGAGCTGGTTAGCTGAGCGGCAGGGTAAGACATCTTGGCATGGTCGGGCTTGGAAAAGATCCCTGAGGAGACAAAAGTGCTGACAGGCTTCTGACTAACACACAAGGAGAGGGCTGTCTCTCATGTAGTTGGCCCAAATTTCACTGAAGAGGTGCTGGAGAAAGCATTAGGAAAAGCACTGCTGAAGAGAAGTTTGAGAAGAGTTTGTCACTTGACAAGGAGAACTACTTCCCAGCAGAGCTGGAGCAACGTGCTATTAAAAACGAGCGTTAGCACCTTCAGTGCTCTCTAGGAGCCACTTTCACAGTTACCACAGCAGGCCAAATAAATGGGAATTCTCTCAAATTATGCCACTCTTGACACACTGCCAGAATGTCTAGAGGAAGGTTATGAAGTGAGAGTCATTATTCACTTACTAAGTGTGAAATAAGTTTCTCTTTGAGCAGCGCTGTGACTGTTTCCAAGGCACTTACCTATAAGCCCCTGAGGAGTTACGACGTCAGACCAGCTCTTAATGTCTTCAAATTTCACCTTAACTAAGTTGGCTCGTTTTAGCTCTGCCTCGGGCAGCTCCTTCAGGTGCCCCACGGTGCTGAAGAAGAGAGTCTGCAGCACAGCTCCTGCCTCCAGGGCATCCTTGATCAGCCTGTGACCCTCCAGCAGAACCTTCCCGTGATGATCCCGAAACTTCTTCGACTTGGCGATAGTCACCACTTTTCTGCGGAGAAGTTAATGGGAGAAAAGGGCCGTGACGCTACCACCACCTTCAGTCTGACGTTTGCTGGAGAATTTCACTCAGAAGTCGTGTGTCCCCCCCCACCCCTGGTATCTTTAGACCGGCTGTAACCGGCTTGGCCGTGTCAGTCTCTACCCAAAACCCCCGAGGGTCGGAATTTGCCCCAAATTCTGCAGACGGGACAGCGGGCAGCTCGGGGCGGGGGGGGGGGCCTCCTCAGAGCGGGGGGTCCCCCCAGCCCCGAGCTCGGCGGACCCCAACTTCCACCCCCCCCCCCCCCCCAGGGTGATGCCCGCGGGCCGCGCCTCACCCCAGCCTCCTGTCACCGGGCGCCGCCTTCTCGTACCACAGCCCCGGCCCGGCCGACCTCCGCTCCACCGCTGGCGGCGGCGGAGGAGGAGGGGGCCGCTCCCGGGGTCTCTGCTGCTCCCCGGCCGCCGCGCCCCGCTCCTTCCGCGGCGGCAGGACCCGCACCGGGCTCCGCCGCAGCGCCCGCACCCCTCGCCGCCCCACCGCTTCCCCCGGCCGGCCGGGCCTCAACAACGAACGACCCCAACCCTTCGCCAATTTCGCCGCCGCCGCCGCCATTTTGCGGTGTCACCGCCGAGGCGCCGGGCGCGCCGGGTGACGTCAGCGCTCCGCCATGGCGGCTCGGCGGGCTCTGCACTTCGTCTTCAAAGTGGGCGACCGCGGCCGGACCGCCCGCTTCTACCGCGACCTGCTGGGCATGAGCGTGAGCGGAGCGGCGGGCCGGGGAGGGGGGGAAGATGGCGGGAGGCGGGGGCGGGGGGAAGATGGCGGGTGGTGTCGCCCACCTCAGCCGCGGGGCTGAGGGAGAACGGGGGCTTCTCCGCTGGGCCCGGGTGACGGCTGCTGAGGTGACGAGAGGGGTACGCGCCGTCGCGGTGCTGACCTCATTCTCGCCCGATTCCTAAGGTGCTGAGGCACGAGGAGTTCGAGGAGGGCTGCAAGGCCAGCTGCAACGGGTGAGTGGTGTCCCTGGGGCCTGCCCGGGCCTCTGTGTCTCATAAATCTGCCGCTGGTTTATAGGTAAAACATGGTTTTTTTCATGGTTTTTTTTGAAGTAATTCCCGTGGAATCAACAGCTCCCCTTTTTGTGTAGGTATGGCGTTGACATTGAAACGCGAGCGTTGCTGTATTACACCTGTAGACTGATACTGAGCTTCGTAAAATTCTTTCTAAACTTTCCTGGAATTACAGTCAGTTACACTGGGTTTTTTGCAGACACGGGGCTGTCTGGGGTCTTGAGTCAAAAATCCCTCTTGGTAGCCCCAAAGGCTTTTGTCTGTCTTCACGAATGAAAGAAATCTTACAATCTAGTGCCCAACTGCTTTTCCTACTTTGCAATAAGGAAGCGCTCATATAATTCCAGCTAATGAGCGGCTTGTGCTCTTAACATGCAAGCCGTTAAGAAGGAGGTGGAATCGCTTTCTGTCGCATGGTCATGAATGACAGCCCGAGGTCAAAACTACTGACCAAGGGGACACCGGTCTGCTGTGTGCTGACCTGCAATGAGAATTCTCTACAGGTGTCAGCTCCTACTTGGTGGGAGGTTACTGGATTACCTGTGCCATTTGTTTACTCTAGAAAAGCAATTATTCCTTGAAACGCTAATACTTGCAGTCCTTGATGTTTATTTCTAATACTCATGACAACTAAATCTGGATGTTCTAGACCTTATGATGGCAAATGGAGCAAAACGATGGTGGGCTATGGGCCAGAAGACAATCACTTTGTTGCAGAATTGACTTACAATTATGGTATTGGAGAATATCGCCTGGGCAATGACTTTCTGGTAAGTACCACACTTAGCAGCAAAATCTTTCTTCTTAAGATAAGCTTTTTTATTTTTACAATGAGGATATAGCTTGTACCAGTTGCTTTTTTTACGCTGTTTGGTTCCTTAAACACTTTTTATTCTTGCTTTTGTAGTTGTTTCCAAGTTGGAAGAGCAGGAACTAGTGCTCGCTTAAGATCCAGGAAACGCTTCCTTGAGCACCTTCCAACTCAGTTGCTGTGTGTGTAGGACAGCTGGTATTTGCTGGCAGATCTAATGTGGAATGGTTAGCTAAGAAGGATCTTGCTGTAGGAAAATGCTCTTTTATTTGTTACTACTTATTTCTTTGTTATTTACTAGCTGACAGCCAATGAAGATCTCTTGTTTCATCTATGAATACGTGTAATGTGTTTGCTTGTTGTTTGCTCTGAGCTAATATTCTTCCCCTGGTTTGCGGGGTGTCAGGGAACAGCCGCTTGGAGCCACAGATGTCTGCCTAACCTGGTAGAACAGTTAGGAACTCGGTTTTCTGCTTCTGTACAATGCGTTGAATCAGAGTTTTAAATTCTTTTTGCTTTTCGTTTCCCTTTGTTGTGAAAGAAGGGTAGATTAATGCATTCCAAATATATGCGGGATGCGCAGTAAGACTAAGCTTATTTTATAGGAGCAAGGTACCTGGTTCTCAGCAGATCATATGGTCCATCTGTTAGAAAAAGTAATCTCGTTTGTTTCTGGTCATTTGTAGAGGCACACTCTTGAAAGGTAGGAATTACACACCATCCACCCTGTGAATATTGTGCGTGTCTGTTCTGTTCTCACTAGGGCTTAACACTTGTGTCCAGCCAGGCTGTGAGCAATGCTAAGAAGATGGGGTGGCCCCTCAAAGAAGTCACAACTGGTATTTTTGAAGCTGAAGCCCCAGGGGGATACAAGTTCTACTTGGAAGACAAGGAACAGCTCAAGCAAGGTGAAACTTACACACTCGCTCTTACTGTTGTTCAAACCAGATCTATGAGTGGGATATTAGAATGGGCTGTGCATTTGTCTCGACAGCATTTTATGAGACAGAGCGTGTTTTTGTTCTTTGTTACTTTCCTTGTCAAGAATATACATGGTAGTTTTAAACTCAGATGTACTTGTAACTAATTTCAGATTATTGCAATCTTATAGATCCTGTGCTAAAGGTAACCTTGGGTGTCTCCGATCTGCAGAAGTCTGTTAACTACTGGTCTGATTTGCTTGGGATGAAAATATATGAGAAGGATGAGGAAAAACAAAGAGTTTTGCTAGGCTATGCGGATAACCAGGTTAGTCCTTAGAAAACTTTCCAGTTCTGGTCTTTTAAGAGTTGCGTCTCATCATAGAAACCTCTCATTTCGTGAGAACAAATCTTAAAGGGAAAAAAAACTCTTAATTAAAGCAACTGTGCACTTAATTCTGTGCATGTTAATTAAAGCTTGCGTACACTTAACTGCATTTTTAAAAAAAAAAAAAAAAAAGCTGTGGTTTGCTCTGGTAATTCTGGCTTGTTGGGAAATACGCGTATGGGTGATGTTGAAATCATCCGCATCTGTGAAAAGCCAGAGCGCATGTAGCACTGGGAACAGCGTCCTTGCAAGTCAGGCTTTCTTTTTTCCTCTTTCAGTGTAAGTTGGAGTTGAAGACGGTTGGAGGAGCAGTGGATCACGGGACAGCGTTTGGGCGGATTGCTTTCTCCTGTGCAAAGGAAGAGGTAACGATTACGTTTCCCTTACCTCTTTCGTTACCCAGAGCTGACTAGTGGGAAGTTAATTTCTAGTATTAGCAAAATATCTCAGATGTGAACAAAATAATACTGAGCAGATGCTTTGTTTGTATTTCTCGCAGTGGGAATGCAGTGGAGTTGTGGGTGATGGGGGAACTGGATGAGAACAGCCTGAATGCATCTGATCTTCATATGAGTGGGGTTCATTTTTGTGTGTTTTCTGTTTAAGTTGCCAAACATTGAAGCGCTGATGAAAAAGGAGAATCAGAAAATTTTAACACCTCTGGTTAGCTTGGACACACCTGGCAAAGCCACAGTGCAAGTGATTATTTTGGCTGATCCTGTGAGTAATATTGAAAATAGTGATTAAATTAAATTTAAATTTCTCTCTACCATTTATCTAACTTACCTGCTCTTAAACTTGGTTTAGGATGGCCATGAAATCTGTTTTGTGGGAGATGAAGCATTTAGAGATCTGTCCAAGGTGGACCCAAACGGTGACAAATTGTTAGATGATGTAAGTAATGCTGTCTGCACGTTCGTTTTCTTCCTGATTACAGATACCTGTAGAATCTAATTTTCGTTCCTTGTGGAGTTTTTCTGAGAACCAAATTGTACAGTCTTGCTAATAAAAACAAGTCAGTTTTTAAAGTTCACTTAGCGTTCTGGCTAGGGTTTTCGAGCCTCGCTCTTGGGGCAGCTGGGTGGTGGTGTGTCTGGCTGGACACGTCAACAGCACTTTGGTGTAAGTGACTACAGAAAATGATTTGTGAGCTGCAGTAACGTCAGTGCAGCTGGACATCCTCCCAAGGCAGAGGGGCTCTGGTATGGAGCATGAGCTGTGGGAAGGCTGTGTTTAAACTATCCTGTTTTGCCTTTGCATTACCAGATCACCTATATATTTGCTGCAGCAGAGAACATCGGTTTTCAGTGTGTTTTTTCCTTACTAGTACGTAAAAAATAATTTATCCATCAGAACAGCTTTCCTCCAAATTAGAAAGTGTCCTTGTGATTAGTCTGGGTTTGTGGGGCAGGCTGGTGAGCGTGAGCAGCCGGGCGTCTGGCGAGTCGGCTGCTGTTCTGAACATGTTGACGCTTTTCTTTGTGCAGGCCATGGCGGCGGACAACAGTGACGAATGGTTTGCTGCGCAGAAAATGAATAAGGCTTCTGCGTAGCTGGAGAAAAGGACTGGACTGCTCGTTCGTGCCTTGGTTTTCATCTGAGCGAAATGCCAATTCTATGTAGCGTGTTGCATTACCCCTTCCAGTAAGAGGGTGCCGTAATGTCCTGTGCTGGTTGGTTTTTTTGATTTAAGCTTGTGTCTCTTACTGCTGCTCTGTCCTTTCAAGCAAATAGCATGTTCTCCTTCAAAAAAATGAGGTTGTGCAGTAAGAGCGGGTTGAGCACGTGGCTTCAAAAACAGGGGCCAGCAGTTAAGAGGAAAACCTCACATTTCTGTCGTCTTGTTATACTTGAAAAAGAGGTTGCTAGGTTCATTACGTTATCTAGTTCTCCACCTAATTGGCTTTAGCCGTCCTGGATTTGCAGCTTAGAGAAGAGAATTTCAGGTAGCTGTGGCTGTGAGTATTGCAGGTACCCCACTTCAGGGATGAAGTGTCGGGCCAAAGGGAAGGGCTGCGTACGGAGAACTCGAGCAGGTCAGCTATCATAGTGCATGCCTGTTTATTGGGAACAGCGAAATTGCCTTGCTAAAGCATGTGAATATTCTAGTCTGGAACAAACCCTATTTTCATTCCAAGATGTTTCCCCAGCTTTTCTCACTGGGGTCACGTTATTGATGTGGTGGTTTCCACCCCTTACCGAGGAGCCTTCCACATTCCAGGCGGGAGCCGGGGCTGTGCTTCAGAGTGCGTAGCAGCGCTGCGCTGTCTGCTGAGGTGCCGGGAGGCAGCTTGAAATAAGTGTATCACGGTTTTGCAATTAGCTTTTGATGAGAAATTGCCTTTAGAAGTAACAGCTCAGGGTTTAGTCTGTTGGAATGAAGTCGCTCTGCTTTTGCTGGTGGAACAAGGGCTGGGAATACAGGGGGTAATTATCAACATTGTCCATGTCAGGCATGCTGCCTGGTTTGTAACCTTTCTTGATGAAAACCTTAAGTAAGTTTCACAGAGAAAAGGAGGCAAAATCAGCAGCACTGGCAGTCGCCGAGGCACGTCGGCGCTTGTAGCGAATATTCTGAGTTTAAACAGGAAAAATTCCTCGCCGTGATTTTGTTGTTCGAGCTTTTTGCTTCGAGTTCAGCGACGATTTGGAATCGCGTACCCATCGAGTTAAGAACGTCACGTGTAAACTGCACCCCTGTAACCGGCGCTGCCGCTTGCCGGTGTCACCCTTACACGAATAAAAGTGATTCGGGAGGACGGCTTGAGTGCCTGCCTTCCCGCTGCCCGGCACGGCTCCCCACCGAAGTTTCCTCTCCTTTTTAATTGGGTTCTCTCCATTTTCGTGCACGCAAATTAATCACGGGAAGGGGGCCGGGCAAGGCGGCGGCGCTGCTACCGCCGGGCCGCCAGGGGGCGCTGCGGGCGGGGGTGGGGCTGCGGGCTCTGACGTCAGAGCGCGCCACCCGCCGGTGGGTCACGCCGCCGCCATGGAGCCCGGTGGGTGCGGGACGGGGCGGGGGGGGCAGCGGGGAACGGGGACCGGGGCCGGGGCACGGGGGGTCGGAGCGGTCCGAGGTAACGGTGTCTCCGCGCAGGACCGTGGGGCGTGTGCGAGGAGACGGCCATCCTGCACGGCGGGTTCCTGCTGGCCGCCCGGCTGACCCAGCCGCGGCCGCTGCGGGAGCTGCGCAAAACCGACTGGCCACGCGTGGGACCCCCCATCACCGACGCCCTGGGGGAGATCGGGGCCCGCTGCCCTTCGCCGCTGCAGCACAGCCTTTGGAAGAAGGAGGCCGTGGCCATCGTCTGGGCTAAAGTCCTGCTGCCGGGCCCGCCGGCCGCCTCGCTGGACCGGGGATGGAAGGAGGACGACTTCTTCTCCGTGGGCAGGATGATCCCCGACGTTAATCACACCGTCCTCTTCGAGCTGGTCAAGGCTCTCGGCGCGCCCCGGCTCTTCGTGGAGCTGCTGCTGGCGCTGCCTCGGGATTTGCGGCGGAGCCAGCTGGAGCGCTTGGTGGAGTACGTCGCCAGCGAGACGTCCCCGTCGGACATCAGGTTCTTCTTGGACGTGTGGTGGGAGGTGATGAAACACAAGGAGGGACGGGAGGACGCAACGGTCTCTGCGTTCAGCGCTCTCATCTGTCAGCGTGGGTGTGAGTCCACTCTGGATGACGGTCTCCAGCCCCCAAAGAGGTTCAAGGGTGACCCTGGCTCTCTGAACGGCTCCCCCGCTGCCACCAGCCTGCTCATGGTCCTGATAGAGGGCTTAAAGCAAACCTACAGGAGCATCGCCCTGCCCCGCATGAGGTGCTATGCCTTGGCCAACCTGGTGGAGCTGCTGTCCGTGTTCACCGAGCTAGAGCCAGCGGGCAGCCCCCTCCCTGTCGCAGAATACCTGGACAAGGTCGGCTCTGTGGTCAGCCTCTGGACCAGCGACACCGAAAGCCAGTTCCACCACAGGGGGCTGGACGAGAAGGTGAAGGAAGCAGAGAGAAGCATGAGGCTCTTGTCCGTGGCCAAGCTCTCTCGTGAGGAGCTCTTTGTTGGCTTGGACTTTCTCGGCAGCTTGTTGCGTGCCTGGGGAGAAGAGCTGCAAGGCACCCTGAACGGCTCTGAGGAGCTGTGCTATGAGAGCTACCGGCTCCTGGACACTCTTACCACCTTTGGGAAGAACCTGGATTGCTTCTCAGAGACTAGAGACCTGGGTGAAGATGAGACACGCGTCGTGTTAGAGCTGACACAGATCACCAAGGACTTTCTCAAGGAGATCAGTGCCAGCCTGAAGAGCAAGGATTTGGACGCCAGCCTTATGTCTTCAGTTGCCATGACAATCATTGAGCAAAAGCTGGACCAGCACGTGGAGATGTGCTCTGTTTTTGCATCTGAAAAGACCTGGGCCTTTTCGAAGGACTGGGTTGACTGTCTTGTGAAAAACAAAGCTCTCTTCCAAAAACCAGAGCTAGTTTTGAAATTACTGGAGACGCTGGTGAACTTTGCCATGTTCCGCCAAGACAAGGAGGCCCGAGAGCTGCAGATGCAAGTGACCAAAGCCATCGTGGAGTGTTACACTGAGCTTTCATTAACCGACAAAAACAAAGTGATCTCGGACGTCCTGGCGTCCTGGGGCGGACCAGGTCTGTCCCTGAACTTGCAAGTTGTCGTGGAGGGGTTCCAGGAGGATCTGAACGTGACTTTCAACCAGATCACAAAGAGTGTATCTGATGAAGGCCTGGCCAGGGCTGTGGCTTCTGTGGCCAGGCTCACACTGCTGTACCCCGAGGCCACAGTGAAGCAGGTTTGTAATCTTGCCGTAGTCAACCTAGGAGCACACCAGTTCCTCGCGCAAATCCTCTGCTCCTTCCCAGCGCTGAGCTTCCTGGAGACCCACGATGATCCAGGCAGGCCACGCAGCCTGGTGGTGAGGTGTCTGGAGGAGGCAGTATGGGGGAGGCTTTCCACTGCGAGGGAAGAGGAGCAGTTCCTTGAGTTCCTGGCCTTTCTCATGCAGCCAAGTTCAGGCGCCCCGCTTGTGTCACCTGCAGAGGTGACCAAAGCCTTCGTCCTTCCCTATTTGAAGTCAGACTCTGCTGAAATTGACCTGAGCCTGCAGATCCTCAGTAAGGTTTTGGGGATACAGTCCTGTCCAGAAGAGCACTGGATCAAGTCCTGTCACCCGTTCCCGCTTCTCCTCAGCCTCTGCAAGCTTCTAGATGGTTACACAAAGTACTGGCATCAGCCTAGGGACCAGCTCTTCCCTTCACTGGAGACCAAAGACCTGATACTGAACATCCTCTGCCAGCTCTGTGAGGTGGTAAGCCCAGAAACTGCCCCCTCCCCTGAGCTGTGGGTCCAGTCGCTGGCTTGGCTTCACAGGAAGGTGGCATCACTGGACTGGACCGTCGGTCTCCGGCTGAAGAAGCTTTACGGAGACCACTTCAAGAACGAGGTCCCGGCAACGCTGTTCGAGATCTGCACGCTTCCTGAGGACGAGTGGACGTCCCGGCCTTTGCCGGCTTATGGACCGGGCAGCGGGCTCCTGGCATGGATGGAGTGCTGCTGCGTGTCCACGGCGCTCAGGGATACGATGCTGACGCTCCTCACGGTCAACGTGGACAACCCCGAAGAAGTGAACCTTTTCAGCAAAGGCTTCCTGGTGGCCCTCATTCAGGTCCTCCCTTGGTGCAGCCACAGCGAATGGAAGAGGCTCGCGCACGTGGTCGAAAACCTGCTGCAGAGGCAAGTCTTGCACGTGCCGTACACGCTGGAGTACGTGCAGTACATGCCCTTGCTCAACCTCCGGCCGTTTGCCTGCTACCTCCAGTTCTCCGTGCTCCTCCTACGGGGCTTCCAGCTCCTCTGCAGCTCCAGCTGTTCCACCTGGCTGCCGGCAGAGGCTTGGCACCACGTCGTCCAGCTGTACTGCGGCAGCCTGACGGACCTGCTGGGCTCCGTCAAGAGCACCGCGGGGCCCCCCTCGCACCCCGCCGAGGACGGGACCTCCACGCAGGAGGTGTCCTTCATCTGCATCCAGATGTTCTGCCACCTGCTGCACGTCGCTGCCATGCTGCCGGAGAAGGGATGCGGCGAGGCGCTGGTGGTGGTGGCGTTGGAGATCCTCTCGCAGTACGAGACGTTCAGCGGCGCCGACACGTCCCCCAGCAACACGCTGCGGAGAGCCAACGAGAGGCACTTCCTAGAGTCCATCACGGACAACGTCGGTGACGAGGCGCTGCGTGGCACCCTCCTGCAGAAGCTCAGCAAGCTGGGAGCCTGCTCGGCCAGGGAGCCAGCTTGAGAAGCTGGAGAGGGCGACAGAGGAGAGCGCTGACCCTGCCTCAGGGGACCCCTTACATGGAAAGTTGAAAGATCTGTAATAAACCCTATCTATTTTTCTCTTCTGAACTTACTTCGCCCCTCCTGTGTTTTCTTCCAACCTAAGCAGTGAAGGGGCTGTGTAAGAGAGTGGTTGTTCCTACCCATCTTTAAGTTTCCAGCGGGAATAGCTGCGGACACAACCGTTCCTGAGCCGAGCTGCTGGTCCTGCGGCTCCAGCCTTGCCTGTTGGCGATCTGGATTTATACAGAGAGCCCGGCAGCCTCTGGCATCAGGGAAATCGTTTCCCTCCGGCTCCCCTGCCGCCAGCCCTCTCCTAGTTGTGGGCGGATTGCTGGGTTCACCATGTGCTGCCAGAGGCTGGGAAGCGAGTCGGGTGAGTTTGGGACAGGCAGGAACCTTTGGAAATACGTGTGCGTTGCTCCTGCCCGGAGGTGGGGGTGCAACACTAACCCCGTGTGTTAATAACCCGCACCCAGAAATGAATGGCACATGGGAGAGACATCCAGTGGTGTGACTCAGAAAGGAAATCTTTATTGGTCTCCTGATAGTAAATACGGCAGTGTTAGTGCAAACTGAGATGCCTCATTGGTGGGGGTTTTTTTTTTTTTTTGGTCCTTATGTAAGGCATATTATTTGCAATGAAAACAGTGAGATACAAACATCTGTAACAGGTTGCAAGCGGTTTATAACATCAGCTGGTCTCGATCGTTAATGTAAGAGTAGTGTTTCTGCAATAACTGACCGCGTGTTGGAAGAGGCCCTTTATTTTACTCCTTCCAGAATACAGCTGTGGCTGGGACAAGATCCAACACCCAAAAGAACCAGGTCTCCCAGAGCTCAGGCGTTTGTTTTTAGCCAGAAGGAAAGGCACGAGTGGCTGCAGCGGGGGGCTACTGGGGCCACGCTGGTGCAGTACGTGCCCTGGAGCAGGGGACCCCCAGGCAAGTGTGGGAGGCTGCAGGGAGGAGGTGGCTGCCCTGGCTCACGCTGGCTGCAGGGAAGGAACTGAACTGCTGCTGACTTGCACGTACCCGCAAGGCTTGTGAATCCTATGGCGCAGGGCGGGCTGGGAAGCCTGTACCCATTTTGCTGTGACTGACGGTGGAAACGGGCTGAACTGGTGAAGGACACAGCTCGGCGCCCTGCTCTGGGGTTGCTGGTTCTTCTTCCACTGACCCGGTTCCTTCTCTGCCAGCCCCTGGCAGATTTCGCCTCGTGGGGGACTGGGATGGGGCAGGAGGGATGGACCGTACGACCGGAGCTCGGGCTGTACTGGTACCCACAGGGTGCTGCCAGGGTTGCTGGTGTCGGCTGGAGGGAGAGCAGGGCAGCGTGTGCCATTCGGGCTTTCAAATACCCACTGCGGGGATGCGGGGCAGATAGAAGCAGCTGCAGTTAGGGGAGGGGGTTGAAAGCTGCATCCCCTGCCAACGAAGGGCTCTGCATAGCACCCGGAGACAGGGACTTAGCAGTCTCCTGTCCTCATCCTGCCCTTCGGCCGTGGGCGCCCTGCCCTGCCAGCATCGCTCTGAGACAGCGTAACCGTTCCTCTATCCTGGCGTGAGCTTCTCTTCGCCCCAGCCTGCTGGGGACACCAGAGCCACCCTCGCCTGGGACTGGCAGCCACAGACACCAGCAATTGTAGTGAAAAGCACCTTTGGGTTAAGCGGAGTCTTAAATGAGTTTGAGCCCAGCGGCAGTGGGAGGTAAGAGGCCGAAGGCAGCTGTAGCGTAGAGGCGAAGTCGGTAAAGGTCAGGAACAGGCTGCGCAGAACCGTGCCGGGTCCTGGCTCTGCTCTCAGCTGGAGGCCGTAAACCAGAGCGAGTCGGGGCTGCGGCAGATTCGGCACGCGTCTCCCCCGGTCCCCGGTGCTGCTGCGTGGGGCTGGGCACGTTCCAGCATCACCTCCGCTGCTGCCTCCGGGGCCGCAAGCTCCTTCGTGCCTTGCCAAGCTCGGTGCCGGTGTCTGGCGTCAGCCCTCGTAACAAACCCCTCTCTTGTAACTGTTAGTTCAGTGCCAGTATTGAATCCCAGAAGGAATGTCGTACTTATGGGCTGGCTCCTATCCCAGCTCCCACGGGTGGGAGGACACAAGGCACTGGAGCGGTGTGGGAGGAAAGCCTTCCTAGCCCGGGCTGGCGCTGCCTGGCACAGCGGCGGAGACGGAGAGGCTGCTTCCAGCTAAAAAATCCCGATGGCATCGCTGCTTCCGCCGCTCCGCTCCCGCGCTGGTCCCCGCGGTGCTGGCAGCGAAGGCGAAAGAGCTGGCGGAGGGGGGGGGGGGGGGCTGACCCTTTTCCAGCCCCCGCGCTGGGCTGCCGGCCGTTATCTGCTTTTGTCGGCGGGCGAGCTGCCGTAGAGTCGGGCGGCTTTGCGGCAGATGAGCCTGAACCAGTAGAGCTGGGGGGCGATGAGGGAGGCGTTGGCTATGTTGCAGTGCAGGGGGATGCGGAAAGGCACCATGTAAACGGGGATTCCCACCTGCCTGGCGTAGGCCGCGTACATGAAGGGGAAGAGGAGGATACGGCAGAGGAAGAAGGTCACCAGGATGACGATCCCGTTCACCTTGTGCAGGAGCGTGTCCTGCATTTCCAGCTGGGGAAGGAAGAAAGGCGAGCGTGGGGGTGGGCGCTGGGTGAGCAGCATCCCATCGCTCCTCGGGCACCGACTGTGCTGGGAGCATGGAGACGAGCACCCAGGAGGTACGGGTGAGGGGGAGCGTTTTGGAGGGGGCCGGAAAGCGGCGTGGGAAGGGACGGAGGAAGGCAGGGAGAAGGGAGGCGTGGGGGGCAGAGGGCTGGGGCAGGAGGGACCCCGTGGGGCAGGGGGAAGTACAGGCGGGAGAGGGCAGCGCTAGGACACGGCACAGCCCCCAGTTTGGGGATGCCACTGGGCATGCTGCTTACTGGGGGAAAGGGATGGGAACCTAACGGGAGGCTGGGAGGAAGGCAGCACTGGGGGGGAGCTTGGGGTTACAGCTGTGGGGCTGCCCCCCCCCCTCCAAGACCCCCAGCCCAGCTGCTGCGTGAACGGGGGCCGATGGAGAAGGGCAGGGAAAGGGTACGAACTGCCGTGGGGTTCCCAGCCCCGAGCCCCGTCCCTCCTCACCTACCTGCATGAGGATTTTGCCCAGCGATACGAAAGGCGTGCTCAGCTCTGCTATGAAGATGCAGCCCACGAAGAAGTCCCCCAGCTCTCCCCTGAAGTGCTGCAAATAAAGCCAGCAGTGAGCACGGAGCCTTCCCGGAGAGGTGGCCGGGAGCTAACCCCGAGCATCTCCGGGGGGGGGGTCACGGGCTCCCCGACCACCAAAGATGCTTTGCCAGACACAGCCTCGATCGCAAGCCCTCGAAGCCACGCGGGGTTCCTCGCGAGGGTGGGCTTCACAGCAGCCGTGCCCAGCCCTTACCTGGGTGATGGGGGTGAGCACGATGAGGATGAAGAGGTGGTGAGTCACCATCAGCCGCTCCTGCAGGAGGAAGCTCCGCACGCTGGCCAGCGAATGCTTCTTCTCCGCGATTCCCCTGTCCCGGCTCTTGTGCCAGTGGCAGAGGTACATGACGTAAACGTCGTAGGTCATGTAGGGAACGAGGACCCAGACGTACTCTACGGCCAGCCAGTGCCTAAGGGAGGAGCAGCACACACACAGAGGCGTCGCAACGGCTCCGAGCGCCTCGCGATGCTCTAAAAGGTGGAAGGGAGCCTTTGGGTCTGAAATGGAAGCAGCGGATTTTGAAGCTGATGGTTAAGCTGAGAGGTGTCGAAATTTAACTTGATTTGGCCCAGCAGAGAAAAAGGTACCTGGTACGCGCGGAGGACGCCTCCTCGGCGCGGCCCCCGCTTCGCGCTTGGCCGTGCCAGGCACCGAGCTCGGCCCAGCCAAGCACAAACACGGCGCTAACGGGAGGATCTTGATTAGCCCTACAGCCGGGTGTTTGCCGTGCGGGCTGGGGGCACGGCACCGCTCGGGATCCAGCACTAATCCAACACCTCTGCAGCAGGTAATCTTCTCCCCTAAGCCCTGGGACACCCAGAGCTGATGCTTGGTAGGAGAAAAGCTCCAAGACTGTGTCCTTTCTGCCTGCCACGCTGCTTCGGCTGGCTGCCTAACCCGGGGAGCAGTTGGAAAGCACCCGGCGATCTCAGAGTTAATGAGAGATGCCTGGCCTGGACTCGGGAGAGTGAAGAGCAAAATATCTAATATAGGCAATAAACCCCCGCGAGACGTTTGTCTGTTGGGAAATAATTGCAGGCAGCTGCCTGTTCCCAAAGCATGTCAGAATCCCGGTTGCACAACCCAGGCAGCAGCAAGCCCTGCTCTGCAGGGAGATTGGGCTCCTTAAAAAGTCCTGAGTGAAATCACACCGATCAAAAAAAAAACCAAAACCCACCCTACGCCGCTGCTTAAAGAAATGTAGCTTGGGGCCCAAAAAAAATCTGCTTTTGCTCTCCTGCCATCTCAAGAAAAAAATTGTTGCATGCATTCCTGTTCCAGACAGAAAGATGTAAGTGATGTAAAGCAGGGAGGGGAAGTGACCAGCTATTGTGTTTGCAAAACTTGCCCAGGGCTTTGGAGGGCAATTATAGTGCCAGCAATAAAATGATTGTCTGCCTGTGTAAATAAATTGGCAAATTTTACTGCAACCTTTGTGATGCTTCCCGGCTCTCTGTCTTGCTGTCATTCTCCGAGGCCTTCCCTGCTGAGCACTGGGCTGTATTTCCTCCAGACTGAAAGAAAATCTAGGTCTCTGACCACAAAGTGTTCGCACAGAGCTGCCGGTGTTGAGAGCACCCGGGCAAGCGCACGGCTCCGGGGAGAAGGAGGGCTGCTGGCAGCACCTTCCGTCCCTGTGGGTCTGGGATTTATCACCCGCCCTATCTACACAGCAGATGTTTTATTTTAGAGCAAAAAGGTAACTCCTTAGGCTGCCTGTGTTGAGCAGGACCGGGCAATTTGGATAGATCTCACTATCTAGAGCAAGGTAGGACATTTCACATCTGTGTATTAAAGGCAAGTCTGCCATGACCGAGAGGGCAGCCCTCCCTAAACATCACCCTAAAATCTGGTGTGTGATGGTCAAATTCCAGCTCAGCATAATTATAGTCTTCCCTCCTACAATTTTCTCTGCTATTCTGGATAATAGCTCTGTTTTTAATTCTTCTGACCCAGATTGTGCTATCACTCCTGCCGAGAGCCACTTCTGGGGCAGTTTATCTCGGAGCATTGAGGACAAGGCGATGTGATTTTCCTTCAGAGCAAACTCCATACTGATCTTCTCATTTCTGGACTCCGGAATCCATTTGGCACAGAGAAGGCGATGCGCCTCTAAAATCAGATCTCACTAGGTCTGCTTGACTCGTGAGCAATTTCAGCTTCCAGCAAGGAGACTCCCTACCCCTTTAGAAGCGATGATGTCTTTATTTTTTTGCTCATCTATGGCCCCGCGTTACAGCCCATCCTGAGGACGAGACCCTCCGTGCCGGCAGATCGGCCCCAGGTCTGAGCGCAGTGAACAAGCCAGCGCCTTTTCGGGGGGTGTATGGCCAGCGCGTTGCCCAACCCTTCACCCAAAGGGGAGGAAAGAGGAACATGAAACTGGTTTTCCTCTCCCCTTTGTACGTGCAAGCCTTTGGCATAAAATATCCCGGCAGCGAAGCTGGCCGGGCACAGCCTCCGCGTGCTCCTCGCCTGGGCGCTGGATTACCTGTCGTACACCACGTCCTTGCAGTTAAGGACAACCGTGATCCCCGACACCGTTGCCATCGTGGCTTGGACCGTCGACACCAACCTGAAACCGAGAGACCAAGAAACGGGTCACCCCAAATGTCACCCCAGAAGGGCCGAGGAACGGGGCTGCTGGCCGCGGCCCGGTTGCACCAGGAGAGCCGGTAGCACTTAGACGCCTACTCCGTGCACACCCCGAAAGCCTCGTCAGGGCGAGGAGGAGCTCAGCCCCCGCGCCCGGGGCTCCCCGGGACGTGGCCGGGGTGGCCGTACCGGTGAAGGCGGCGGGGGCTCCTTTCCAGGTCTCGTCCCTTCCACCCCCGTGGATCACCGGTAACCCCGGCCCGTTGGTTCCCCGCGGGCAGAGCTACCGGTCCCAGCTCCCCTCGTAGGGTCTGGGCTCGGGACTGCCGGGGGGTCGGGGCACACACACACCCACCGCCCCCCCCCCTCCTCCCGGGTACCGGCTCCCAGCCGCCGGGGCTCGGTGCTTTTGGGCCGTCCGGATCGCTCCGGCTCCCGTTGCCGATCCCAGCCCGCCGTGATGGGTAACCGATGGCGGAACGCCTCCCGCCGATCCCGCCCGTACCTGCCGCTGAGGAGGATGCGGTCCTTGAGGCTCCATCCCGGGGCGGCCCAGCGCAGCAACCGGATGCAGAGGGCGAAGAGCCCCGGGAAGAAGGCGGAGGCGAGGGCCAGCGTTCGCCACATGGGGACGATCGTCGCCGCGTTACCTCCCGCCGCCGCTTGTCAACAGCAGGCCGGGCGGCGGGAGGCTCCGGCTCCGGCTCCGCACCGACCGACCGACCGACCGGCCCCGCCGCCGGGACGCGCCCCGCACCGCCGGGCGGCAGGCCCCGCCCCCTCCCGGTACAAACCCCGCCCCCGGGAGGGGAGACCACGCCTCCACCGGGAGGTGAGACCCCGCCCCCCTCGAGCCCCGCCCCCACCGTCCAGGCCCCGCCCCTAAGGGCCGGTGCTGTGGAGAGGGAAGGGGGGGGCGGTGTCCTCTCGTATCCCGGCGTGCCCCGCGGCCCGGAAGCGGCGGGCCGCCATGGAGGAGGACGAGCCGGAGCTGGCGGCCGGGTTGGAGGCGGCTCTGGAGCTGGCGCCCGCCGTGCAGGCCGCCATCGAGCAGGTCTGCCGTGGGGCCGGGCGGGAGGCCGGGCGGCTGGCTGGGCCCCGGGGCGGGGCAAGGTCCCCTGTGATGAGGGGCCGGGTGTGGGCGCGGCCCGGTGCCCGCTGTGTGAGGGCCCCGGCGGGCTCCCTCAGCGAGCTCCGGGCTTTCCGCTGCTGGACCCCGGGAAGCCCCAAGCTGGCCGTGCTTGGAGGAGGATGCGGCCCCTCCAAGCGTGGGGGGAGAGCCCCTTGGCCCTCGGGAGGGGACGGGACGGGCTCTGCCGGTGTCCTGGGGCTGCGCCGGCCCGGGTCCCCCGGGTCCCGTTAGCGCTGGGGGGCTGGCACCTTCCCCCGCAGTGCGAGGGCTGGTCCTTGTGGTCGGCCTCAGCTGAGCATATCTCACCTAATTGCTTTCCCATCACTGATGAACGCGGGGCATTGACTGTTCTGCAGCCGGGCACGCCTGTTCTCTGTCTTCTAATTGAATATTGTTAGTCGGTATGTAAAGCATCTTAATGGAGTCAAACGGCCCGCGACTCAGTTGAAGGCAGGATAATCTAAATGTCTTGGCTTGGCTTTGGTGATCAATATTAGGTTCCAGCTCAAGTCCTTCAACGTTCCCTGAAACCCTTTGTGGCACTTGGAGCCCAGCAAAAGTCCATGAGAACCCGGGGTAAAATCTTGTGTCCGTTGGAGTCTGACTGAGCTCGCACTGACTTCAGCCAACCCTCCCATCTGAAGAGCTCTTTCTTGTAGTAGAAATCTGTGGACAGCAACAGCAGCTGTCTCTCAAAGTATTGCTCAAATAAGTTTTCATGCTTTCTTGAGTGTTGAGGCTTGCGGATCGCTTTTGGTGGCTTTCCTCAAAGAACTAGGGCAGACCGTGGTAGCTGGCACAGCATCTCAAGTGAGCCCGGCGTCAGAAGGTGAGGAAGGTAGCGCAGTTTCTCTGTGGGTGCTGTGCCAGCTTTGGAATATTACTGCTCCAAAGAAAGAGACATCCCACATACTCTTGTCTTTGCATGGGGTTGGCACACCTGGCTGTAAAGCATTGAGTAGTTTTTGCTGAAACCTTGAGAATTGCTAAATTAAATGCCACCTTCTAAAGGAGACTTGGAACTTGCCCAGAAGAAGAATCCTCTGCACTTTACAGAGCCTTTATGTGTGAAAGCCAGAAAAGCCCGGTGTGATTTCTAACATTATACAACCAAAGAGAGTTACCTAATGACGTTTTTGTCAAGCACAAAATGTCTCTTCGAGGTAAAACATGTCTTTTAGAGACAGTCTCGGCTTGAGGTTTCGAGCAGTGGACAATCCACCATATCTCTGGCTGAGTTATTTTAACAGGTAATAAGGCTGTAGGCAGATATTCACATCCTGAGCAACGGGAGATGTTGAGGGTGACACTGTCACTTCCTCACTGGCACTTTCCAACCCAATAATCTTGTTCCTGTGCGTGTTCCTTAATCAGCTTTGGGCAAAACCTGCCAGGTCCTGGTTAAATGAGCAGAACTGGCTCAGCTGACTTCTGCCTGAAAGGGGTAGGGAGCAAACAAAGACTGGTGCTCCACCAAACATGGGGTAGTCATTTCTGGTTAATGGGTTGTGACAAAGACCTAGGAGTAGCAACTTCTTTAGCTGGTATAGGTGCCTGCAGCATTGATCTCTGTCTGCAGTTTGAGAGTGGAGTTCCTGACTAGCCTTTATCTTCCATCTGGCCCCTTGCTTCAGCTGTTCTTGATGCTTGTGGAGATTTGGGATTAATTGAATCTGCAGTTGTGAGCCCAGCGAAGGGCAGGCTGGTTGTGATGCTGCAACTGCGCTTTTGCAGTGGGCTAATGTCAGAGCATCTTCCTCACTCGGGCATGGCCTCATGCATATCTAACTGCTGCCTGCTTCTCCTTGGCCACAGGAGTAGCTTTGGGAAAGTTGCTGAAGAGGCCTGTTTCAGGGAGAAATTGCTCTCCTTTAAATGGTCTCACAAACCCACTGCTTTCGTGCTGCAAAGTGTGTAAAATGGTGTAAATGCTGCATGTGACCAGGGTGACCTGCAGAGGTGGTGCTGGGGTGTGAGCTAGGCAGGGTTTTGACCATGGAGTGCAGAGCTGATGGCTCTGTAAATGTGGAACAAATATGGTAGCAGAGAAGGGAAAGCAGCATATTTTAGTCTGTGGGGCCAAAAAGCAAAGCCTGGCAGCTGCGTTTGCATCATTTGAGTTACTTCCGAGGAGAGATGAGATTTGTTTGCACCACAGCTGCTCTTTTCCCTTTTCCGTGGGTAGGAAGAATCATTCGCAGATTCTGTTTCTCTCCCTCTTTTTCATGTGAAAGTGGCAAACCCAAGTCTCCAGAGGACTTGTACAACCATTTTTTTAATTCGTTTCCTAGTACATGGCTGTGAAAAGCAAATCCTCCATCTCTCACCATGGGGCCTCGCAAAGCCCAGGCAAAGAGAAGGGCAACGCCTCAGCGCGGAGGTTCATTTCCAGACAATGGCAAAAGCACCAGAATGGTTTGGGATGCATAATTAACAGCTCGTGTGTCTGGGGAATTCCTTGCACAGCATCGATTGTGCTGGGGCTGTATGTGGAAGCACATGTGTATATTATCTGTTTACCCAGGCTGATACCCACAGGAATTTTAATAGGTCAGAGACCTACAGAGCATGTAGGTGTTTTACTCCTGGGCAGAGGGCTGACTGCTCTCCGTGCATGCTTGTTAGAACAATGCTGTGAAACGTAATCAGAAGTGGATGCTGAAGTAATTAAAAGCAGTAGGTACTCTGTAAAGTTACAGAAATTAATGGTGATGTATTGTTGATTGTATTTGTTTTCCTCCCTCTCTTCAGGTATTTCCCAGCCAAGATCCACTGGACAGAGCAGATTTCAATGCTGTGGAATATATTAATACTCTCTTTCCCACTGAGCAAGTAAGTAGTGCTCACAGCGTGGCGTGGGGGGTAACCTGATAGTAAATGACTGAAGGCTTGTTTAAACCTGTACCCAAGCCTTTTCTTTTAAACAGTAGCACAGGTAGCAAGACTATAACAATAATCACTTCTTAAATTCGCATCTCACGAGGTTCACTGTCATTGTGTAGTTTCTTTCCATCCAAAGTACTCGCTGCAGTAAAAGTCCTGCTTTGATCTGTAGAAATAAATTTGTTTTCTATAGAGAGGTTTCTCTTGCAGTAAATTTCATAACTTGCTGTGTATTAATCATTGGTGAATCCTCAGGGGTTTCAGCCAAATAAGGCGGTGTTGCCTGTGAAATGTCACTGGAGAGTCATCCGTGTTTGAAACCTATTCTTTCTTTTGAGATTTGAAGAATGAGATTGCCATGGGTTCATATCCATACTTTGTCTTCCCCAAATGAGCCCCAGGGGCAGCTTTGGACTAATCTATTGCAAAAAGGAGGTATTTCTGCAGCTGAAGTTTGGGTTGTGACGCAGCTCCAACATTTACCATGTTTAAGATCCTCTGCAGCACTAGCTTTTTTGGGCTTTCAGCTGTTTCTAGTTAATTTGCTGGTGGTGCTGGCTTGGCTTTTTTTCCCCTTTGCCAGTAGCGGAGAGCTATTTCCCCTGCAATACCCCCACTACAGCTCCGGCAGCAGCCGGGCCTCCTCCACCCCATGCGCTGTGTGTCCGGGCTCTGCAGGAGGGTCTCTGCCCAGGGAAGGTGAGGGCTCTGTCCCCGTTGCCCACTGGAGGTCACTGTCACCACGGTGTTTCTGGAGCAGGTCTGCAGACAAGGCAGGGCTCAGGGCACCCTGCTTGCTCAGGGCTGGGTGGGAAGCGGGGAGCCTGTGGGACCTGCAGGGCTGCACCCTGGCCTGCCCTGTCTTTTGCTGCTCTTCTTTTGCTGACCTGAGGAGCAGCTAAGTTGCCGTTTGTCTCAGTTCCTCCATCTGGAAAACAAAGTCATTGCTCTCCTCTTTGTAAAGTGCCACACATGAGAAAGTGTTAGGTATCACAGCTGATGTGTATCGCAGTAAAAGGTTCCCCATTTCACTTATCTTTGGTTTTTTTCATGTTGTAGTCTTTGGCGAACATCGATGAGGTTGTGAACAAAATCAGATTGAAAATAAGGTAAATGTTTCTCCATTTCATTGCATGTCAGGTAGTGAGTAGTCTGGTTGTCACCGAGGCTTCATAAATGCAGCCTTTGCAGTGTAGCTGATAGGAATTCATTTGCTTGAAAGGCTTGGATATGATCAGCCTCAAGTCCAGTAGTGGGACAGAGACAAAAATGAGTCCCTGTAATTATAATTCTTTTTATACTTTGCCCCTATTGTATATTATGTACCTTTCAGTTATTTTAGCTGATGGGTTGCAAAGTAAAGCTTTGAAAAAACAATGAACTGACAATCAACAAGTACCAAATTTTAGTACAGTCTGAAAGGTGAGAGAACAAACTACCCAGAAGATTTGGTTGCTGAAAATTTATTCTGTTTGTGAGGTCAAAATAGCAATTGTAAAACCTCTCATTTTGTATTTTTTTATTGTCATTATTGGAACTAAAAGTACAAAATAAATATAATTTTGCAGGAAATACTTCAATTTTCTGTGCAGTCTGGCATTACCAACCTGAAATGATTGAGACAGCACTTTAATATGTGGAAAATGGAAATGAAAACGGACAAGGGAAAACTGACAATATTGCTTAAAGGAAGAGAAGTGCAAGAAACCCTGATTAAATTAGGAAATGGGTTTTTATTTTTGCAACAGAAGTTTTAAATTATGTAAGATAGTGATGTCCTACAGAGAGAGAAGAAAAAAAAAAAAAAGGTGAATTTAGCATTGGTAGCACCAGCTCTTTTATTTTAAATCTGTTCTGTAGTTCTCAAGGTTCGCACAATTGTTTGGATCAGGCATGTAGAGAATGAGTTTGACATTATAGGTTCTTTCTCCAGGAGGTTGGATGACAACATTCGAACTGTAGTGAGAGGACAGACCAACGTGGGACAGGATGGCAGGCAGGTATGAGCATCTCGTCTCCGGTAATGCCAAGGGTTCTCATCTTGCGATGCTAAATTCAGGAACGGCTCTGGCAGGCAGAAACCCGCTTTTATTGTTAGGGAGGTGTTTCTGCTGTCTCTTACACTAATGACTTTGTGAGCTGCTCACTCAACAGCTGTTCTAGCCTGCTTTCTGATCACCCTCCAAAGGGAAGTGAATGAGAAATTGATTTAAAAATCAAAAGCAAAACCAGGAGGCTTGCGGTTGTGCTACTCTGAAACTAATGATAAAACAAACAGGATTAAATGGGTACAAGCGCATTTGCTAGTGAGTAAGGATCAATAAAAGGCTATTTAGCCTTTTAACGAGGTTGTTTGCCGAAGTATCCTGTGTTGCTAGTGACAAAGCCTGATGACTGACTACCAGCTCATCTTGCATGTCTTATTCAGCTACCAGGTTTTCACTTGTCTCTTGCTTGACAGATGTGTTTGTTCTGAGTACACTATTGAACGGCACGGCCATGGCTGCAGTGTTTGTGAACACTGAGCTTGGTCCACGTGTTAATCTGATTTTTGGGTATCACCCAGTGCTGCTGTATTTCCTGTGTCTGTTCTGTTTTACACAAGGAACATTAATGCCTTGAATCATCAATCATGCCGCTTTCTTCAGTGTCAACACTGACTCATCTTTTTAATACCACATTTAAGACTTAATTTCCTGGGATGGGGTAGTCATTCCCTCACCAGCATGGTTGGCTGTATTTCCCACTTCTTGCTGCAGTAGCCATTGCCATATATTTCTAACCCTACCTCTGCCACAGAGTCAGTGGCCTTGAGTGAATTATTTAACTTATCTATGCCTTTGTATTGCTTTCAAAAAAAATGTGAGATGCTTACCTCTCCTAGTAGAACTAGTTTAATACTTGCTTGGTTGCCTGAGTACTGCTATTAAACTGGGGATGTGCTTGGGATGTGGCATATCTAGGAGTGGTGCTGCCTGTAATCACTGTACAGGGATAAGACAAGAAATCAAGTGGGGAGGCAATTGCAGAAATTGAGGACGGAGTGGAAACTAGTGCAGTACTTGGAGAATTTGGATATGATTGGAAACCTGGTGCTGTTGTAGCCTTTTGGGCTCATTCGAGGTGACAAATGCAGAGAAGACCACAACAAGCAAGATCAAGAAGAGCTGTGGCTGAGAATTGCCTGGAGTGCCTCAGGACTTGCAGGTCCCAAGGATGAACGTGGTGAGAGATGAACAAAAGCGGTGCCGTGGTCAGCTGTGCTTGCAGGATAACAAAAGTGTCTTTGTACTATGGAGATTCGGCGAGCTTTGTTTAGAGCTTTGCCTTATGTCTGTGCTTTCTCAGTCTTTAATACTTTGAAGTTCTCCAAAGCACGTACAGATGGACTTGGACAGTATCCTGCTCTGAAGTACTGGGGAGGCAGGTCTGTCTGTGTAGCCCTTCATTTAGTTCGGTTGTAAAGAAACCAATTAAACTCCTGTCCAAGTAAAAACCTTCAGACATGCATGTGTATGTGGTGTGTCTGTACAGGGTATCTTTCAAGTGGCCTGGAGCTGCAGCTAATCACAAATATTCCTGTATTTAGCTGTGAATTTTCCCTCTCTTTGCTGCTTTGCAAGGCAGACTTTTAGACAGACACCAGAGCTTGCAGTTGCACGAACTGACTGCATGGGCTAAGGCCAGACAGTCTCCCAGAAGTGTAACAGTTGTTTCTTACTTTAAGAGATCCTAACAAATACTGAAACCATGCAATTATTGAAAGTGTTAGTTCTCTGGTAAGAAAAATTGTTTGACTCTGAAATGCTGCAAGCTATTTTTTTCCTGAGTTTCTAATCCAAGTCCACCATTTCACACTTGTATGTGCATTTCATATGTGAATTGCAGGAACCAGACTGTTAGAGTGGTAGGACTCAGCTGGGTCTTGAAGTTTAAAGCAGTAAAGGAGCGTCAGCAAGCTCAGGCCTTGCATGTTAGATGGTTGGAGGGACCCGCAGCGGAGGAGGTCATTTTACAGTGCTGGGGAATGCTTGAATTGCACATCAGTTTGAGATGAAATTTTATATTTGTCTCCCCAGAACCAAACAGAGGAAACCTAGAAGAAAGTTTTGCTGTTCCTGTCACCCCCTGCACTGCTTTCTCTGTGTATTCTGTGTGCTAGCTAGGGGAGTGAGGCAGCCTTTTTCACATGACCACCCTGTTGACACCTGATTGTGAGGGTGAAAACCTTGCTTTTCAGCTTCACCTGCCTGTTCCTGTGTGGAAGAGTGCCTTTGTTTTACCAGCATATCAGTGGAATCAAGGACACTTAGAAATGTTAAGTTTTTGTAGAGCAAGAGGCCTGGCTTCTTCCACTTTGAGAGGAAAGGTTTCGTTTTGCAATGTATGGTAAGAAATTGTTTTGAAACAACAGAAAGCAAGGTGCCTTTAAGACAAGTCAGTGCTCTGCTAGGAAGGGAGTCAGTGCTACTGAAAGGGGCTTTTTTTCCTTATTTACCTTTTCTGGTAGTAATTTGCAGTTTGGTCCCACAATAAAATTAGGTTCTTTCATCTACTGATCTTCTATTCTTATTAAATTTGTAGGAAATTTGTATCCTCAAGACCAATATTTCCCTGCTGAATTTGACTGAAGCATATACACATGGATAGATAGTGTTATCCTGTGAAGCTCTCTCTTAGGAAGCCTGGGATGAAGGTTGTTATTGCATTTTTTCGTAGTAAGCAGAACTGCAAACCACCCTTGATTAATAAAGAAACAGTTAGCAACCAGCTTTTGCAATAGGTTTGAAACAAAGCTTAAAACCAGCCACAGCAAAAAGTTTACTCTTCAGATACCTTTTCCCATTTATAACGCTTTCTTAGCGTATGAGATGTCTATAGCCTGTAGTACACAGTACTTGCAGCAGACTAGCTTTTGAAAAAGCCATTCCTGTCTTTTGACTTACTTCCATCCCCATCCCTTGACACACTGAGACCCCAGAGGAACGATGCAATCTGTCGTGTCCTTGAAAGCGTGTGCTGTAAATAAAAATGCATATGAACTCTGATGTTGTAGCTGCTTGAATTTTGGTGGGAGCTCAGGACACTGTGTATTTATTGCAAGATTGGACCTGGAAGGTGTTTTACAAAAGCGTCTTTCCTTCAGTCACATTCTGTCCTGACAACTCGTGGTACAAACTGTAATCAGCGTTTGCCAGAATTGCGTGACTGCGTGGTGCTGGAGCTAGAGATGCTGTTCTTGTCTGGAGAGTAAATAATAGTTTTCATAAACATCCTTTCAATCTCTGACTTCCTTCCAAAGGAAACACAAACCTCATATGCAGTGATAGAAGGAAAAAAAGTTGTTCATTAAGTCAAAGCAAGCCAGGAGGGTGTTCCCTGCTAAGCCCCTGCTTGTAGCTGTCTGTGTTAGCTGTGCCCTGCCTGCCTCGGGTTTGTGTGGGGAGGCAGAGCTGCACACACGAGCAGTTGCCATCCCTGCTGCCCTTGCAGGTGATGGAGCACCGCCTGCCGTGGGTGCCGAAGCTGATTCAGGAAGCTCATCTTTGGCTTTTCCATCTCCTGTCAGCCTTAACTGCCAAACGCGGTGTTGGGAATCTGGTGGAGGCTGTTGGTTCAAGTGCTGCCGAAATCACTGGGAGCTGGGACCTGCCGTCAACCTATCTAATCTCTTTTTTTGGTAGCATGTTTGGAGACCAGTGATACCAGGCAGGTTCTAGAAGACAAACTGAGGGTATTTAGGCTTTAATAGCTTGCTTTCTCTTTGGGGAAGGGGTAGTTTACCAACTGAGCCCAGCAAAGCAGCTTTCCCTCTCCTGCGGAGGAGCAGTGCTTTTACTGAGCCTTGTTGAGAGCTGCACCTTTGCAGCTGTCCAGGAGAGGGGAGCCCAGCCTTGTTTTTGAGACCAGGGTAACGTTTTACTGATCATTGATGGTGAGGGAGTGCTGCCAGCAGAGACACGTCTGAATAGCACTGCATGTTATTCTCCCAGTTAGAGCAATCTAAATCCCAGTAAGGCCAAGTGGGGAACATGCAGTATGCAGCTATGGGAACATGCTCTCCGTGCTCCTTAAGGAAAAGGAGACCTTAGGGATAGCAAATTCAAAATCCTAATTGCGGTTCCAGCCACTGTACTCCCTGTGATCCAGTCTCCTGTCCCATCTGGCTGGTAATGTGGCAGTGGTAATGATGGGGATAACACTTCTGTGCTCTACCTGGGTGCTGAGATGATTGAGCAGGTCTTCGAGATGGAATTGTAGGTACGAGAAGGATGTTAAGAGTAGCTTTTTATAGTCAGTCTTTAACTTTTAAACTGTTTCCTGAATAGTCTTGATCACATACACATGTTCGTATAAAATAGTATTTAGGTGTCTGAAGAAGCAGATTCTACATCTAAAAATAAAGTCGATCAAATAGATGTGGCCCCAAAAGAGTTATTTAAGCAGCTCTAAAGACAGGAATGCTCCCTTCTCCACAAAGCGTAACGTTTCCCAGTTCAAAGCATCTGCCTTTTTGAAATTTTGCCCTAGAATTTCCTCCAAATGCAAAAGCCTTAAAATAGTCTGGCTCATTTGGCTTCCCCTTCCTGGTGCGATATTTCAGTAAAATCTGTAGACAATACCATGAACTTCAGAAATTATCTCGCTAATGATCCTTTTATGGGAGGAAACAACAGTCGTGGGTGGAACATTCCTCTGCAGGGCGTAACAAAATTTTCCTTGGGAGTCCCAGACTTGGGCTATTTCGGATGCCTTGGGAGAGGCTGGGAATGCAGGAGCTGCTGTGGTTCAGTTGTAACAATATGCAGTTCAAGCTGTGCCTGCAGTTTCTGGGGAGCCAGTGCTATCTGATTTTTCCTCTGTAAAGTTTTTCTCAGAGCTGCTGCTGAAGTGGAGTCTGGGCTGACCTTGCTAAGAGCTGCAGTCCAGTTGTGGCATAATTTCCTCTCTGCCCTAGGGTGTAGTATAAAAAGTTCCCATAGATTTTTCCACTGAGTGTTTAACACACTCCGTACGGTTTTATTTGTCACTCTTTAGTTGTGTTTATTGCTAAACCTTCTGCATGGACTGGCAGTAATTTTTCTGACAGTTGCTGACATGCCTTTACTGGTTGTTTGGCTGAAGCTGCTTCACCTATCAGGCTTTCGTCCTTGTAATAAAGCAGCCTCTGCATTTGCAGTCTAGTTTAACCCTTGACAGTATCTGTGCAACCAGGACATGGGTGCCCAGGTCAGTAAAGGTGAGGCAGCTTTGTACAAAATGTATTTCTGAAGGAATCAAGAATTACGAGGAATGCCAAGATCTGTGGCTTTGTAGTTTGAATCTAAAAAAAATATATTTCTTTCTGTTATCTCTGGCCTATCTTTCACTTCCTGCCCTGTGAGCACAGGTGCATAAAGTAAATGACTGAAGTTGAATGAGTAAAGACTGTGTTTTAAAGAAAAGCTTGGTTTATCACTTAGTATCTCCTACTGTATTAGGGTCTGGCTCAATTAGTGCAAGAACAAAGTTAATTGTTAACGAGAAGAGAAAAGGGATGTTTTCTGGGCTGGGAGAAGCCTTGCATGTTTCTGATGGCTGAAGATACTGGTTGATAAGTTGGATTGCTTTGGTTGGCTCCTGCTTCTTTGCTCCATGAGAACAGTAATATTTTTTTTTTTCATAACTATAGCAGTGCAAGAAAAGAGATGGCAGCTGTTGTGGTTAAAGAATACAAATATCTTCTTGCTGCCCAGCCTGAACCCAGCACAGTAGTAGACAGTTCAATTAGCCATCCCCTCCTTTGGTAACCAGTGCTGTCCTTTCTTGTTGCGTGTAAAAATAAACAGCTCTGCAGCTGTGGGGAGGCTCAGACTGCCTGCCCTGCCCTGTGTGTGTGCTGCAGTGTCTGGCAGTGTTTAAGCCTGTGGCAGGAGGATGTGTCTGGCATAGAAAAAATGCCCACAGGTTATTGGGTTTGACAAGGTCATAGATGGACGTATGTGACATACTTTGGGGGTTTTTTTGCTTTGACTAGAGATCAGGAAACACTTTGCAGAATCAATATAGGGAGGAAGAAAGAGATGAAGATGGACGGTGAGCAGAAGAGGAGAGTGAGGAAGGTGCTGCATGTGGCAGAGAGCAGTGGGGAATATGGTGCTCTCCGGCTGATGGGGTCATCCCGGTTACTCAAGCGCCCGTTTAGCTAGCGGTGTCCTGAGCTGCAGGGCAGCTGGTGGACGGTGTCACTGGAGTTAGCGGCTTGTCCTGTCCTCAGCCCTGCGAGTGCTGGGTTGCAGGCAGCGTCAGCCCGCCAGGCAGGGAGGTGAATTTGTGCACTGTTTGCATAAACATCTTAATGAGCAGCACTGTTGCTTCAGCCTCTCTTCTTACCTCCACCTGTTTATGTGAAGGTGGCTTTTTTGACTGCAGATTGTGTTTCACGCTAAACTAAGGTAGTCAGTGCTTTCAGATCTCCTACCGTAGGCACTTTTATTTCTTTTTTTTTTTATTTATTTAAATATATGCTCACTTCCAGACACCAAATTGCACGCTGCTTCCTTGGCTGCAGGGCCCAGGTTCGGCTCACGTGGTTGGTGTTGACGTGCCTCTGCTGCTGGGACAGCATTGACTGCCTTTGCCCGAGCCTTAAGAGCAGACGAGGAAAATCACCGTAAGCTCTTAATAACTAATTAAGCCTAAGTCTATAAAATATTTGGGGGCTTTTTTGTGTCACAATCCCTGATGTTGTAGGCACCATCTTTGAATTATATTCATTCTCTCCTGCATGGCTAAGCTTTATCTCCTGTTTTTTTGATGAATGGGTCATTATTCTGAAATATGAATAGACTAGTGTTAGATTTCAATACGTTTTAAGATGGTGAATGGATGAGGGTTAAATATTGTGTCTTAAGCTGTGTAATTTTATATATTTAAAAAAAAAAAGGTCATGCCACAGATTCTGTAAGACTCCAGTTGAGTGATTAAAGTCCCATAATATTCTTTTGTAACCAATGAATAATAAACAGAACTTGAGCTGCCAAAATAAATCAAAAGTGAGTTTCATTTAGAGTCATTTCCCTAGTGAATTATGACAGTTGAACAATGTCCTTCCCATGTAAGAGACACAGTGAGCTTTTTCTAGCCTAGAACATGTTTATTGAAAAGGGTTTCAGGTGATTGGCATGCCAAGAAGAAATAGTGCTGTTTATTATCCTTCTGGCTACTGGCCATGAAAACTGGCATCTGCAACTGTATGAAGAGGTCAGGCGTAACTTTTGCCATCTGCTGCAAAGCCTGGTTCAAGGCAGAAGCAAGTCTGAGCTTGACCTTGCCTTGTGCTTCTGTATGGAAGCGCCGTGGATGCAGCCTGTCTGTCGCTGTCCTGCGGCCTGAGGCTGGAAACCGGGTCGTGTTTTGTACTGGCAAAAGGCACGCTTTCTTGCTGGTGGCGTTGAAGGCAGCGCAAGCTGCAAAGTAAGACCGGACTGTTCCACAGCCAGTGCTGTTTGGTTTTGATGCCAGCAAAGCGAGAAGCCCAGCCTGAAAACACAAATCCTGACAACAGGCAGGAGATTTTGTCTTACTGTGGATCTCTTTTTTCCCCCCCCCCCCCCTCTTTTTTTTTTTATTGTCTCACATTTTCGGTTTGTGGTAGTGTTTGTTCCAGCTGTGCTACCTCTGTGCTTATGGCAGGTGAGCTGTCAGCATTTCCACTTAGAAATCCCTACTTGTAGGGTTCATAGTATGATTGTCCATTCCCCCCACCTATGTTTTGCCTCTAAGGTCTCAACCTGAACATGAATTCATCTTGCAAAATCTGATGCAACTCGAGTGGTTGCTAAACTTGACCCCCCCAGCAGTCAAGTGTGGCTCTTATATTGCAAATATGACCAAAATGCTGCCTGCCGTATGCAAACTCATCAGCAGACAAATTGACTGGAATCCCTCAATCATTTGCAGACTTCCTAGGCAAATTGAGTGTGCAGCGCTCCCGATCAAACAAAAACAGGCAGCTCGGTGCTGGAACGGAGGGTGAGCAAAGGAGCGGGTGTGCGCGACTGCCTGCAGCAGCCGAGGGCAGTGGGTTATTCGGTGCCTGGAGGAGAGGCCCTGAAAGACGAGGTGTGTTGTGGGCATAGGGAGGTGCAGTAAACTGCTGCAATCAGGGTGTAAACAGAAATTATGTGAAGGGCAGAGACTCACGGCTTTGCTATTCTGAAATAACGAAGAGTGATAAGGGAAATAATAAGTGTCTGCACAGGGGAGTTTCTCCTGCGTGATAATAGTGTTTAATGTGTTGAGCGGGGCTGGGCGTGGGAGAAGGCTGTGGCCGTTCACCTGCCAATATAGAGCTGCTTGACGAAGCTGTAGTAACCCACCGTGAGGTCCGAGCATAATGAAGCTAAAGGCTTTGCTAGAGGGTTGTGCAACTCACGCAATTAAGGTTTAAATGACCACGCCACTTGGGTGCAAATTAGATGCATGACTGTAAAACTTGTGTAAAATTACTCACTGGAGCAAGACCGCTAAAACCACTGTCACTTACAGCATATCACTGCCTTTCTTCATAGTGCACACCAGCGTGCAGGGCTGGGCAGTGCAATAAAAAATGACAGCTCGGGTGTTGGACTAGTGCAGGAGTGCAGTTCAGGAGTTAAACTGCAAGGTTTCAACCAGCACAACCTGGAAATCGCCTCTCACTTCACCCCCTGTGTCTGTCAGTGTTTGTGCAGCTATTCAGAACGTGGGATGTGATTTCTAAGCATAATTTGGGGGGTCAAGTGAAGGGGCAATAGTAGCAATTTTAAGCTTGGTCCAGTGTTGGACATAATCTGCTTTGTTGATTTAAAGTGTGCCATGCAGCCTTAGTGGTTAGGATTGGAGCTGATGACACGAAACTCTATTCCTTAGTGGCAATTGTAGTAGTTGTGTAGTATTTGATGAACTCCTGGGGTAGAAATCTGCTAAAATCAAACCAAGTGTGATGAGCCCTTCAGGTTTGTCTGCTCAGGGAAATTAGCTGGCACAGCTGTGGTGCAATATCGTCCTGCTTTGACAGACAAGCCCTCTCGGCTTCAGCTGCAGTGGTTTATCCCTAGCTGTAAAACTTAAGAGTTTTCTCTAAAATGAAATCAGACTGAGAATCAAAATATATTTCCACCCTTTCTCAATCCGGAGGGACTCATTTATATGAGGTTTTAGTGGCAGAAATTGTTAGGCTGGTCACAGTGTGCAAGGGTTTCTTTGAAATCTTTGCAGCTGAGACTCCTTGGAGAATTGGGGATGGGAACTTATTTTTAGTCATGGTCTAGATTTTCATTGATCTGGGTTGTAAGTGTGGCAGCAAATGAAAGAAGCATTAACGCTCTGTATTCAAGACTGGGGACTGATCCAGGAGCATTAAATTCTCAGCGTCCTGACCACAGCCCAATTTGTAACATTAAAAATACATTTGGATGCTGTGAATTTGGCAGATGTGTCAAGTGTCTATAAAATACTTAGTAGAGGGCAGCTTTCTTGATGTGAGTAATAACATCCAATTGAAATATATATTGGCTAGAATCAAATAAAACTAGCACGTTTTCTAGCACAACACCAGTGAGCATATGGAAACCATTGAGGTATTTTAACCATTAGTGGGGACAGAACAGTGTTAATTCAGTTAGTCCCCAAGCTCAGAGTTTCCCAAGCAAGCAAACTTCCTCTGAAAATTTGCTTTTTCCCGAAGTGAAGGGACATTTTGTAGTAACGCACGGGCCTCTCTTAATTCCTGTTTGCATATTGCCTAGTACTTCAGTATTTGCTTGCACAAGATTCCTGATAGGATGAATAAAGAGGTATTTAGAAATCAACACACCCACTAATGAGACACCACTGCTGGATGGGAGCGGTGTGACAGCTCCGTACCTAGGCTGGGAGGGGAAGGAGGAGGCTCCGTCCATCTGCAGCGGCTGTGGGGATTTGGAGAGACTGACTGTAATTCACTGAATTGTTTTTTTGGCTTGAGTAGTGTTGCTAGTGCTGTTTTTGTGTGTGTGTTAATGACGATCTGGTGCTGTAAGTTGCTGGAACATAACCTTTTAAAGGATGCTTCACTTCAACATCTAATGAATTAGACGTGGTCTTGTCCCGCCTCTCACTTCGGTTATTTTCTTTCCTCCTTTTGCTGCTTGGAAGATCTCATGTGAAGAGGTGACACAACTGATGATGTGTGGACTGACCTTAGAAGTTGCTTGGGATAATGCCAAGTAAAACTATTTTTTAGGCAGTCTTTTTCTTAGTGATTAATGGTTTAACTCTGCTCCCTATTGTTTTATATTGGTGTGTTTGGACTCTTTTCCTGCTGCATCTCAAGGTGAAGAAGATTGGAGAACTGTAGCTGATTCACGTGCTACGTTTTTCCCTCCAGCTTTGGAGAATGTGATGAAAACCCACGTAGCTCCCTGTCTGCCCAGTTTACCTGGGGTCTGGCTGTGTGCTACAGAGTTGGGTCTTCCAACTCCTGTGTGTGGTTTCTCAGTCTTCTGCATTTCATCGCTGCTGTTAACACAAGAGCAGGGGAGCTTTCACTGCATAAATACAGGCTGGCTGAGAAATGGGGCTGGCTAAAAATACATCATGTTCTTAAACTGGAAGATCCCCCCGTGTGTTCCCCCCACCAAGAACTGGTTTTTGGGTCCCTGCTTCTGCGGGCGCTGGGGCCGTACCTCCCCAGGTGCTATGCGTGGAGCTGGACAGTGCTCTCGCAGAGGCACCCTGCCATCGCCTGCTTCCCTCCTGCGGCTGGGACACGCTCCTAAACCCACGCCAGGGCAGGAGATCAGACACACTACACCAGAGAAGGAGGAAAGTGATCCATAGCCGAAGCCCGTCTCGTATTGAGCGCTCTGTCTAGAGTCTCTCGCTCGGTCGCTGGTCCTGCCCTCTTTGCTAAATTTACTGTTGTCAGAGCAGCTGGGGTACCCCGAGGACAAATATTGCAGAAAAAGCCTTTAAGTAGCCGTGGCTGCGGTTCAGACACTGCTGACTGATGGCTGTCCCTCTCTCGGGCAGTCAAGCCCTATCCGCGCCGTATTTCTCAGCTGGTGCCTGGCATTCAGGGACCTCAAGGTTGCATAAAGTTTAATAAATAATGCTGATGGGTTAATTGTAGCTTGCAGGCTCAGTTGTTGATTAGAGTCATATGGTGTTTTTCCAGTACATCGCAACCTTAATTTCAACATCCTTGTTTCATATAACCACAACAGATGATGTGTCCAGTCTCTTTATTTATTTGTGGTCCTCTGCCCCTGAAATGAACTGCTGTTGTAGGAAAGGAAACACAATAACTCAACTTCTGTACGCAGTTTGGGGGTGTGTACATTTACATGTTTCCCAGTTGCACTGGCAAGGAAACCAATAAATTAGTAACGCAAGGTGAACCCTGCGTCAAGCCAAAGATGTAAGATGACTGGATGTCGTTCATCGTGTAAACCAGTTATGCTGGAATAAGAGCAATTTGCATTCTCTCGTTATTGTTTTGGTTTTAGAATTTCTGTCCAAAATAAACCATCTGTTAATGAAACAATAACAAAAGTAGTAAGAAAATGCTTTTAAAATTCACGATTCGGTGTCTTAACGGGAGCAGAGTGTGAAGGGAAACGCATTCTCTCCAATATACAGTGTAGCCTTTAACATAGCTGTGGTTTGCCCTCTCCTGTTTTACAGGTGAAAGAATAATCGTTAGATACATTAACAAACTTCTATATTACACCTTGAACAATTAGACCTACTTTCATGCCCTAGATGCTGGTTTCTTATCCCTTACTAATGAACACTGTTTATCAAATATGAGGTGTTTTCTTAAAACTGAAGTTTGTATTTCCTTGGTTTTGCTCTTAGCTTTACTCTGTCTTTATGGTGATGTGGAAGGTGCAGATTGTTCTCCATTATTCGTTAGTTTCTTTGTTTCCTTCCTCTACATGCAGTATTTTACTTTCAAATGCTGCAGTTGAAATGTTACAGCCAAAAAGGTTTCATTGGTTTCTTTAAAAAGAACCGTAAGAAAGTTTAATTGTAGACTTTGTGCAAGAAGTAACACTTCTAATTTGGTTCTGAACTTCCCATCAGATCTGTCTGTCTGACAGTGCCGTCCTGACTTAAAAAAAATAGATTTTCACGCAGTGTTACTTTCAGCAAATCTTATGTATGTTTGAAGAAATGTTTTCATCTCTAAATGTAAATTATATAAAAAACAAGCACGTTGATGAATTAGTATGTTCTGACTCAAGTAAGGAATAAAGCTCTTTTTTAGGAGAGTAGCTAAAGATTTATGTCTTAATGGCTAAGCAAATATTTGGAAACAAGTTTTAAGAAATGAAATGAGTGTTTATGAGCAATTCTGATTTACTCAAGTCTGTTAAGTTTGCTGTTGAGTTCTGTGTGTGTTTTCCTTTTTTTTAACTGTTACGGAAACGTATCCCCTTCTCTGAGACATGCAATACAGAACTCGAACAGAATGGCAGCTGCTGTTCGGTGTCTCCCGCACATCCCAGCCATGTTATTTTTCACAGCAGTGGGACACCACAGTTCTTTAATTCATCAGACGGGGGCAGAGCGCATGTTGTCTCATTTGTGTTTTTCCAGAGTCTGTGAGGAGGTAAAAGCCACAAGGGTCAGGACCAGGTGATGACACCAGTTCACCCTATTTTTGGCAGTTTTAAGTGTATGAGAACAAAATCCCATTTTACTTTGGTCGGTGTTCCAGGGGCAGTTTTTAGGTGGGGAGTTTGCCCACAGCTGCATGCGCTGGTTTCCACCAAGTGCAGAGCAGTGAGCAGCAGGAACATGTTCTTCAGGTGTAAACCAGTTTCCTGTAAATAGTCTCTGCTGGGTTTTGTCACAATATTATTAAATAGCACTGTGAGCTGTTAGAGAGATAGATCGAGTGTGGTTTCTTAACAGTGAGCAGAAGAGAAACTGCTGATATGTGGGCAGCTAGAAATCCTTGTTTGGGCCATTATCCAAGGATAAATTATGGGCAGTAACTTTGGAAAAGGTCCCTATATTCAAGTAGATGTTATTTTATCTCATGAGGAAAACCGATAAGGCAGTTTTCCTTTTGTGGATAGGGATTTCAATGTAAAACCTGTAAGAGCTGAGATGGAAATCCTCACTCACAGTATTGTTTGCTCTGAACTAGGTTGCTGAAGGCTGTTGAGAACAAATGGCTTTGAGCTGTGTATTGATGCTAAAAGCAGCAACTCAAATGCTCTCTTCCTTGGAGAGCAGGTTAGAGATGCAACCCCCAAGTGAAAGGATTGTGGTGGATGGCTGGTAGTCTTAGAGTTCAGCTTGGCAGTCATGCCAAGGAGAGCTGCTGTGGCTGTTGTCCGAGCCTGGATCTGAAAAATTAGCCCTAGGAGAGGGGAATGAGATCAGAGATGTGTCTAGGAAGGGTACGGCTAGTTGGGAATTTGGGGTGGTCCTGCTGCGTGTCTGCATTGGTCTGTTGTGCTGCATAGCGTGTAGGACTTCCCCGGGCTCCTTAGGGCTGATCCTCCGTACTTTGTCTCCCAGTGGTTCTGTGGGCACGGGAACCTCACAAATACCTATCCCTGCAAGTTGGTTTGAGATGATCCAAAGTTTGAGTAAGTTTTGTGAGATTGCCTTGGCTTTGGATATGAAGGAGGATAATGTCTCTTTCTGGAGAATCTTTTTAATTGGCAGGATAAATCCTCGTCTCTTCTTTTGGAGAGAACAGCAGCTCTGACTTCCCTGGGATTATGCAGAGAAATTAACATTTAACATTAGTGCTGAAGCAAAGGGAAACATAGCAGTTGGCGTCTGTGAAGAATTTTAGGTTGACTTTTTTTTTATATACAGACCTATCCAAATCTCAGAACATGCAGGACAGTTGCTGCTTGCTTAATAGCCCACTTGAGTAATGTGCTGCAGCCGTGGTCTGGGACTGAGTACAGAGGCTATAGTTAAATATGTTGAAAGGAGCGTTCTTGGGTTTGCACTTAATCCACATGTCTTTAAATGGAAGAGAAAACTTTATTCTAAAAGGTGGCTAGGCTGGAGCCAAATGAGAAAGTAGGTGGTGGTGTTCATTTCTGATATAGTTGTCCCTGCAGCACATTTGTGTGTTCATTTCCCTTAGTGAACATGCTATATGATAGCTGTGTGACACTAATAGATAAAGTGTTAACTTTCACATGATTCAGAAGATATTTCAGAGGAGACTTTTTCCCCCCCCCTCTGGAAAATGAATTATAAAATGTTTCCAACTTTTATACTTTTATTATAATGCAGCTATGTTCCAGCAAAAGCTCCTGGCAGATAGTTTGCTTATACATTTCCAAATGAAGATGTGTTAAATTTATTTGCTGAAGGAGCTTGTAGCTTGCACTGTAACCTTGGTCATGGGACTGCATATAAAAACAGAGGGATAGAAGCCCACATAACAGCGGGATACAAAGTGGAGCTGGAGCTGGAAATGTTATCAGACTGGGAAGGCAAAACGTGTTGAATTACTTCAGAAGTCAGATTTTGGACATGTGATTTTGGACATGTGGCTTCACTCACTGAATCCACGTGTAGTTCACACTGGCTGTGTGAGGTCAGGATGCACCATGGTTGTATAAAGGGGACCACATGCCCCAAGAAGCTTGCAGTAAAATAGCACAAAAATCCAGGCGAGGTCTATTCCCCGTGCTCGACCCTCTTTACCTGCTAAACCTGTGCCCTCTCTTCTCTGCCTAGAAAGAGCCATTCCTCCTGCAGGTGGGTGGGAGGCTGAGCTGCCCACGCCAAAGGAATCAGCAAAATATGCATTGTGTTTTCCAACAGGATAATATCGTGTTAATTCGGTGAGGGGTTTAGGCAAGCACTCAGTGTTCTATATGTAATGTTGTATATTTTTTATTTAGAGTTAATGATAAGCATTGACTTTTGATGTGCTGATGATATTTTCTTTGTAAGAAAACAGCTCCCCTCCGCTGCCCCAGCCCAGGAGCTGTAGGGAGCAGCTGGGTATTTCTTAGAAGGTGAAAACTGAATGCAGCTTTTCTTTCCACTCTGACTTTGTTTCTTTTCCAGGCCCTGGAAGAAGCCCAGAAAGCTATTCAACAGCTCTTTGGTAAAATTAAGGATATTAAAGACAAGGCTGAAAAATCAGAACAAATGGTGAGCAGCAATTTCTTTCTAGCCTTTGAAAGGGAGGGGGGCGCTGACTTTTGCTTCCAGTTCTCGTTAAGAAGGGAACATTTTTGTCTTTGGTCCTGCTGACTTCTTGGTAATTTGCTGTCAAACATGTTGAACCTGTACCCTTGTCCTCTTAACATGGCTGTAGAGCTAACATGTTTGTAGTCCCAAAGGGAGGAGAGAGCCCTTCTTATCTCCTTAAAATTTTGTTGCTGTGGCTTGATATTTAACCAGAATTTTTGTTTTTTCATTCACTAGGTTAAAGAAATCACACGGGATATCAAGCAGCTAGATCATGCCAAGCGTCATCTGACCACCTCCATCACCACCCTCAACCACCTACACATGCTGGCAGGGGGTGTGGATTCACTGGAGTAAGTATGTGAAATTTTTAGTGGTTTGCAGAAGTTTGGTGCAGTGCTCTGAATACATCTGTAACAGCTGCTTGTTTTTCTAGAAGGAAGTTTACCGAGTAGATTGCAGTCTTGATTTTTGCTGACAGATCCTTTCTGTGTTGCCCTGAGTGACCTGCAAGTTAACGTTTCTGTATTTAAGGGTTTGCAGCATCGATTGCTTGAATTGCTGTGTTGATCCTTGGTGATAAGGAATGAGTCTGGCTTCATTAAAGAGTAAGACAGTCTGTGCAGTTAGTTATTCTCATTAGGGATGTGCTTTTCAGGGATTTGGGGGGATTTTTATCAGTCTCACGTCTTAAACTTGAATGAGATCTCTTTTTCAGAAAGGTCTACTCTAGTTCTGAGAATGACTTTAAAGAAGCCTTACAGCTTGTACTGTCTATGAAGGGGGGCTAGATGTTTCTAATAATCCTTTGTGGTTTTTTTAATGTGCTTGAGGAACACACAGGCTAGGGAAATTCAGGTTTTTACATGCTGCATCTGTGAAGTTGTGAGACCCAGGCACAGCCTGTTCTTGGATTGTAGCAAATGCTGCACGAACACTGGGTTGTTAAGCATTCAGAATAAAATTTTACTTAGGCTGCTGTCTCCATTGGAATGATCCTAAAGGATTAAATAAAAATAAACAAACTTGATTTTTTTCCTCTCTGAAACCTGTGAAAATTATTAACAGAAAAGTCAAGGCTAATAGCTTTTCAGCATAATGATTCTCCTCCCTGTGAAGCTTTAACTCACGCTTTGTGTGTGATGATGAATGACTTAACTCAGGTCATTATAGTGAAATAACATTTACTGCCTCCGGACCCATACTGGGAAGTGGATGTATTCAGTAGTTTACATGTTCTTTGCCAAGTGTTGCTTTTGACATTTATGTTTTTTGAGGCATTGTTAGATGTGTGCTGGATTGGTTTATTTTAGCATCAGTTAAGTGAAATTTTAATGCTGCATTGGAATGTTAACGAAGAGTAGTGTATTTTAGAAAAATAAATGTCAATAGGGACCAGCATGACACAGTGGGGATGAGGTAACCTGTGGAATTACCACCCAGGATTTTAATCGAACCTGCCTTTGTAAATCTTTAATTTCCTCTGCAGGGCTATGACCAGGAGGAGACAATATGGGGAAGTTGCCAACCTTCTCCAAGGTGTCGTGAATGTGTTAGAGCACTTCAACAAATACATGGGGATTCCTCAGATTCGACAGCTTTCCGAAAGGTAAAATGATCAAACCCTGAGCGCTTGAATGCCTGCTGGGAAGGAAGGTTAGAAAATGCATTAGGCAGAATCAGTTTCTCAAGGATGTAAAGGCTGGACATGGTCCTTTGAGCTTCTTTCCAGCCAAAACAGGTTAAAATTGGACACAGTTTGGTCAAATCTTGAGCAGCCTATTCTGTTAAATAACAGCAATTAGTGCGGGTGTAATTCATGAATGTTCTGTGCTTCTCATTGACAGGCTTTTAATTTACTTATGTGGAGTAATCTGTGGAAGTGCAAATTGTTTTATGTGATCTTCATGTGCAGGTGTTTGTGGTGAACCCTAAGGTGATGCTTTCTCCTGCTTTCTTAACCTCAGTGATAGAGTTTAGCAGCCTGGCATGAAGCAGAAATATATGCATTACCATAGTGGTGCTTGGGGCCCCTTTCTGCCCAGACATGTGCCTTACTGCTGTCGAATTGCTGTGAAACTGCATAGTTGCCCAAGGGTTTAGGCAGGCAGGATTTCTTTTTGTGCATTTGCCAAACTCAGTTATTTCAAGCACCTTGAGCTTCTTCTGCCAAAACCTGCTCCCGTTGCCCAATTCTGCTGAGATTTGAGGCTTATAGTAAATCTTCTCAAAATTGCATGCAGCACACCTGACTGCTCTAAACATTTACGCTGAGCTTGTATAGTCTTGATTTTCTAACGTGGAGTTACACATTTAAATTTGGTGAGTTTTGGTGCAGCTCCAACAGCAAGTGCCCACCATTCTCAACAGTAGCGGGTGAAGGCTCAGTGGTCACTAAGCCACCAGATCTCCTAGGGTCTTGGCTTCATTTGGGATGTGACAGCTGGGTGTCGAGGGACAAGGCCCTCCCTGTTCTAGGGGCCATTGCTGTCCCTGGCCAAAACCTACTCTGCCTGCTTTACAGCAGGCTTTATTTCTCTCACATCACACATACGATGTCTGCTTAACAGCCTGTAGGAGTGCTGAACACAGCTCAGAGTTGAAAACAGCCTATTAATGTTAGGGATGAACCTTCTTAATGATACAACCATATGTGATAGCATTTCTTTTCTGTTTGAAAATTGCAAATCTATCACCACCATCCTCTTGATGCCTGAGATGACTTTGCTTATTACAGAGGTACTCAAAGGAGCCTTCCAGGCACAGAAATTAATTTTTTTGGTGACTCCCTTCCCTAAGACAGCAGCTGGCTGCCTGTGCTGTTTAGTGATGGAAACAGTGTTTGCATGATTTGTTTGTAGTATTTTCATGTAAATCTGTTGGACCTTCTTTACAGTATAGATACCTCTTCCAGAAAACCCAGATGGAATCCATGAAACTGAGCAAAAGAAAAATCCACCCTAAATCTAGAGAGAGATGGGGCCTTGCTTTAACAAAGCATTTGACCATAAGCATTTGCTTAAATGAACGTGAACATCAAGGAAATATAAGCATATGTCAGCGCTTTTCTGGATTTAGGCTGTTGTCTATTCCAACCTCGTGCTCAGAAAGATAGCTTGCTTCGTTTTCTTCCAGAGTGGTAATGCCCTTGGGGAGAAACCTGCTGTCATTGGCCAGTTTAAGGCCAAATACAGTTTAAGCCTTGGTCCTGAATTCTGGCTGGTTTTCCCTTTCTGATGGATGATTATTTAATACTTTTATAGTTGCTGATAATTATAGAAAACAATTCATGCTGCTGCTAAAAGGCACAGTGGTTTCAAGTCACGCCAGAGACACTGGCAAGGACATGGAGGAAAACTTTTGTTTTATTCTCCCTTCAAGATAAGGATCTGAAAAGCTCAAGAAACTCTGTGCCTCCTATTTTTAGAATTGCCTCGGCAGGGTTTTCCTTCCAGTGTTTACACAGGGAGAGTTACACCATCTGGTAGCGATAGAAGCGGCTGCTTGTGGGGCGAAAGGAGAGCTGCACCCAGGGTGTTGCTGGGATCTCTTTACTGCTTTGACATCCAGGCAGCAAATTACTGCAGGGAGGTCTACGGCACAGTAATACTGCTTTGGAGTTTGACTACACGTGTACGTATTAGGGCCCAATTTGGAGTTGCCTTTTCTCTCTCTCTTTGCTTGGAAATACTTTCGTGTTTCATGAAACATCAAAGGAAGTTTGCCTGGCTTCTCGCAGTGCTATTTTTAGACTGTGAAATTGCTGGGGTTTGATATCTCATGAGTTTGGTTTAATGGTACAAGGGAAGCCTCTTGGATGTTTGCAAAGGCAAGAAATGCTTTAGTAGATGTTGGCACAGACCTGTGACAGTAACAGAAGTCTATTATATACAATAAGTCTATTATATACACTGCTAAACGAGCAGATTCTGTTGCTTTCTTTAATAAAGAGCCTCTCTTTCTTGGCGTGAATGGAGTGAAGCCAAATATGAATGGGAAACCATGGGAAGGAAAAGTGCCTGCTCGGTGGTGTTGGATGTGCTCTTTGTCATGGGGTATTCAATTTAGGTTCTTGCTCCTAGCTGCTGTGAAAACTAATGTGTTTTTAATGTTGCTTTCCACCTGTTCTGTCCCTTTGAAAATAACCAAACAAAATCCCACTGTAAGTATTCATTGGAAACCTGGCTGAACTCTCAATTAATTGGCTTCTTGTGCTGATCTTGTGGAGTATTGATGTAAAAATGTCACAATTCACATCCAGATGTAAATATTTTCCTAATCATGTTCCTAAAACAACAACTTAGATGGTGCATGCGAAGTTGTTTGTTGTAGTAAATAGCAATATTTTGTTATCTTGCAATCCTCTTCTGTTTTCTGTCTGTGGAGGGACCATACAATTAGTGGTCACAAACCCACCCATGAAAGTCGATGAGAAAGCCTAGCAGATAGTGGAAAAAAGCCTGGAAAGTATTTAGGAGAAAGATTATAAGTTTGCCACAGAAGAACAGGCTAGCTCAGCCTCTTTTTATCTCAGCAAGCTGCCAGGCGTCGTTTAAGATTTCTGGTAGCTTTGGCTAAAGGAATTGTGGTTTCTAGTAATTTAATGTCATTTGAAACATAACAGTGGGTTTTCTTGGTTTTATTTTTTATAAGTCGGGGGAAGCAGAGAACAAAAGCCACTAATAATAAAACAAAAGTCAGAGAAACAAAAATCACTAATACTTGGGTAACCAAAGGTTTTGGCACATGCAAGCAACCCCAGGAAAAGGCAATTCCCTGCTGCGGTGAGCCAGGACAGCTGCTGTGATACCCCAGCACGCTGCTGGGGGGAATCTAGTCAGGGAAAAATATCCTTATCAAACCGACCTGGGAAGAGAGTGCCTGGGGTTGCTGAGCCTTAGTGGGCAATTCGCTTTCTGCAAGTGGTTAAACACACACGCTTATACGGGTGCAGAAACAGTCCTTCAGCGGTGAATGCGCATGAAGCCAGCCTTGGGGTTAAGGCTTTTATTGTTGCAGTTTCCATTGCATGAAGATTATTCTGAATTATTGAAAGGCTCACAGCTTTCCATGGGGAGCAATAATCTCTAGTGGCTAAAGCAAGCACCTTCCTGTGTTCTCTGCCTAAAGCAATGTAAATCTCTGTAAAGACATGGCATAAATGCTTCATGTTTCTGGGTGCATGCTCGTGGAAAAAAATAATTGTGTGTGTCTGTGTGTGTGCTTATGTAAAGAACGATAGTTACTGGGAGGGCAGTGAGGCGCCTTGTCATTGCTTGCACATACCTAAACCTTTGGCTACTTTGATGTCTCTGCCCTATCCCTGTGTTACAAAATGTGAAGAAAAAAAAAGCAAAAAAAAAAAAGCTAAAACTCATTTTCCCTGTTTGCTTTTGAGAGATTTTTAAGCAGGACAGATTTAAAAAAAATATATATTTTTAACATCACAGTTCAGCAAGCCATTTCTGCAAGTTTCTTAATTTAAGGATATGAGAATCCCTGTTAAGACTATCCTTAAGTACTTTCCTGAATCGGCGCCTAAAACAACAAAGCCCTCGGACGGGGCTTTTAACGGCTTGACAGTGCCTCTTTTAAATTTGTTGAGTCTTTAGGAATCTGGCTGCTGCTCTTTTCAGTGCCTCCACTATGCTTGCACTCCAGCTGTTGTCAAATAGGAAGGTCCCTGTAGCTGGTTGTAAGGAAAGAAGTACCACAGCTAATAACTTCCATTTGTTTATACAAACCATTCATTTCTAATACTAAAGACTTCTTGTTTCTTGATTATTTAAAAGATAAAATTTTTCAATGCATGTTTAGTGTCTTTTTTTCCTCCCTCCTTTTTCTTAAGGATCAAAGGATTTGGTTCTGTGATGCTTTCTCACATGAATTACTAGTGCATACTTGTACAATTTAAGCAGGATTATACCTGTAGTTGAAGCTGCTGGGCTGGGTTCCTCCTTACTGCTTACATTTCCCACTCCTTCCATTTCAACATATTACTGAATCCCTTTTGTTTCACGGTTATGAAGATGTTAACTGGGAATCTATACCTGGAAGAGTAGAGGAGTTTCTAAACATTCCTGTGAAGCAGAGAGCTTAAGTGAGAATTAGGTTTGACATTGTGAGCAGGAAGCTTTTCCAGCAAAATCCCCATAAATAAATCCTGGATAAGGCAGGTCATACATACAGTTAAATCACCGATAAAAAGTTATATTTCAACTGTCACTTTTAAAGGACTAGAATTTTCTGTATTTGGCACCATTAAAGAATCCAGCCTGTTCTCTGGCATTGTTAGGTCATCTTGTAGTGTTTCGCTACTAATGGACCTCAAATGGGAAGATTAAAGCAGCAGATCATTCCTTGATAAGGTTGAAGAGTCTTAAACAACAAAAAAAATCCAGTCTTCTCCCCACAGTCTGAACAAACATTTTCACAAAAGTAAATGTAGCCACTCTTTCTAACATATCAATCTCAGTGGAAAAATCCACTGCTTTGAATGATCAGTTTAGACCTTAAAGTGTTTCCAGTATAATAAAAAGTGATGGAAGAATGCGAGGGCTGCAGAGGGATATAAGTGCCTAACTGTTTGTTTTGGCTCTTTCTAGTATGTGTAGGCATTTCCATTTCCCTAGAAGTATCAATTAAGCTGTATTGACTTTTATTTCTGGAAATTGGAAGCTTTATTCTTTCAGCTAAATAAAGAGCAAGATTGTGGTTTGTTCAAAACTTTTTCACCCATTTCATACCTTTGCTCTTTTATGCTTCTTAAGAGATGGAGGATTTATAGGATAAAACCACAGCCAACAGTATTCACATGGATGCATTTAAAAGTAGGTCAGTGCACCTGGAACTGTGAAAGGTTCACAATGAAGATTGAGACATTGTGAAGCTTTTTATGTGTCAGAAACACACTTTTGTTGAAATGTGATCAACATACATGAATGTAAAGATAGATCGACCACATTGGCTTTAAAGGAACCCTGCTGATTTCTCAGCTGATTAATTGGCCCTTAATGAAATACTAAATTGCGGCAGGACAAGAACATCTAGGATGTGCTCTGCTACAGCTCAGGGATCAATGCTGTAGAGCTGGAGTTGTCATCCCGGTGTCATTCAGGGAGCAAATGCTCTTCCAGTTCTGACATACAGGCCTTCTTAGTGTGAATGTTTTCTCTTTCGCATGCTTTTTTTTGTCCCTTAAAAACCTTCATGTAGCTGTTAGCGTTTCAGTCCACTTTGTAGTAATGTTTGCAGGCAATGAAACGAAGAAGTTGTACCACCAACAAAGCCCTTGCTTCCTCTGTCCTTGTCAGGGTGAAGGCAGCACAGAATGAGTTGGGACAGCAGATCCTGGCTGACTTCGAGGAAGCTTTTCCTTCTCAAGGTACAAAGGTAAAGTTCTCACTTCCCCTCTTCCTCCCATTGAAAATTGTTGCTGCAAACTATTCAATGTAATTGTCATTGGTTTTAATCTCATTTTACATTTAGATTTGATGTTTTTCTGTTTCAGGAGTTATTTTAGAAAGCAAACAAGTCTCCTAAGCTGTAGGGTGCTAGGTATATTTCTCACTGTTTCTGTTGAGTGAATGTGGGTGAGAAATGACACCCGTCCTCTGTCACGCTGCACACCTCGACTGCAGTAAGATCTCCAAGCCCGTTGAGGAATGCCCCAAGCAATTAATGTGTGGCCTATAGACCAGAGTGGGGTTCCCTTGGCATATCACCCAGGTTACTGGTTATTTGTTGCACACAAAAGGTTTGTGTTGTGTTCAGAGAAAACCAAACATAGGCTGTCTTTTGACATGCTGCCACCAAGTTTGTGTCTGGTTTACTCAGCACAGATAGAAATCTGGGCTAGGGCTAAGGCACCAAATGTGCTTCCCCAAAATTATGCATCCAAATGTTTGCAAACAATATGGGGGGTAGGTGTCAATTTGAATTTACTTCAAAGAAAACACTAGTTCTGTCTTCCAAAGTACGAGCTCTGCTGGTTTCTTTGTAAAACTAACAAGTACAGAAATGAGGAAGTTATTTGGAACAGATCCTTGATGAAGGGCAAATCTGTGTCCATGTGAAGCAGCATCAAAAGAGCATTTTTTAAAAAATGTTTCTAAATTTTCTGTCTTCTCCACTAACGTCATGGTATGCACCAATACAGACCAGCAGATGCTACTTAGTGTTGCAAATTGATCATCTCTAGACTGCTTTTTTCCCCATTAATTTGGCCTTCAGGTTTGCAGAAAAGGTGTTTGCTTGTCCCACTTGTCAGCCACTTCTCTGAGCTGTTCTTCAGAATATCTGGGCCAGCGAAAGGCTTTGGAGAAGTGACAGGACAACAGTTCTTTCTGTAGATGGAGCTGGCTGCTGTACTGCGGTAGGGAGCTTTCTGGCTCTTGAGCTACAGAACAACTTTACGGCCAGCAGCTCAATTTTCATCCTACAGAAGAAAGATAAATTTTCACCCAACAGAAGGAAGACATAGAAGTGATAATATATAGTAGCAGCAGAAGCATCAAAAAGAGAAGAATAATGGGAAAGGATAAAAACAGGATAACCTGGATGTAGTACAATTTACAATCACCCATTCAGCTATTTAACCTTAAATCATTTGTTCCTGTTTATTTTGATAGAGGCCTGGTGGACCCAGCAATGTCCTACGTGATGCGTGTCTAGTCGCCAATGTCCTGGATCCCAGAATCAAACAGGAAATCATCAAGAAATTTATTAAACAACACCTCTCAGAGTATCTGGTCCTTTTCCAGGAAAACCAAGATGTAAGGGAAGCTTAGCAAGCTACATTTGGATTTCACATTTTGCTCTGCTGGCGTTCACAAAGTTCACGTTTCCACAGGTTCCTGTGGTGAAATGTTTCTAAACCGAGGGCTCGGAAGCAGTGACTTGCGGGTGTGATATGGACTGGCTGTTGAGTTGGGAGTCAATGTCATCTCTGCCAGGATGACTTCCTCCCAGCTTAGGCCTCAGTTTCATGTATCAGCACTGGAAATGTTTTCCCCTCGTATAGTAAATAAATAAATTCAAGTTAGGTATACTTTCTGCACTGTAAAGGGTTGAAAAATTAAACTCTGAAAATTGCAAACCCAAAAACTTTGAAAAGCCATACCTCCCCCCAAACAAACAAACAAAAACCCCAAAATGCCTAATGGGGGGCAGGATTTCCAGGAAGTGGATTAATCTTTGTAGCTGATTTTTAATTTTCTTGTCCTGATGCTAACAGCTTTTTAAAAATTTACTGTAATCATCTTGGATTTGAAAAAAAAACAACCAAACAAACAAAACCAGCTTTGGATCAAAATGTATTTTAACAGTTTCAAAATTTTGACAGTTTGTGACGAAGAGGAGAAAAAGGCTAAATTGCTTCATTTTAAATAGCATTTTTCCATCAAAGTTTTTTGGATTAATCTTTCTACTTTTTGACCAGAAAACAGTAGTATTGGGGGGAAAAAATCCCTTCCTGTTCATGTTGTAAGAATTCTTGTGAAGTTTGTGGGTCCACAGTCCCCAGAGTGTGAAAACCAGCTGAACGTGAGAATCTAGGAATTCCTGTGTTCTCATCCCATTGTTGACTTTAATTTCTCTGTCTGTGAAACAAAGAGGGTGGGATCAAATGAATTATTATTGGGTTGAGTTTTCAATAGTACCTACTTGATTTAGGAGTACTGTTATTCTCATTTTCAACAGAACTTGCCCTCTTAATTCGCACAAGATAGGGTTCTCAGTCTGGCATGTGTTTAAGCACTTTGAAGAATGACTGTTAGCATTCAAAGTATTATTAATAGTGGTCAAGTTAGCTTTGATCGATAGCCCAAGCTGCTCTGTGAAACTACAGCAGCACAGTTACGCAGTCAGGCTGAATATTAGCAGCTGCTGCTGTTAAAGATGATGTTCTCCATCTTATTCAGGTGGCCTGGCTGGATAAGATTGACAGGCGCTATGCTTGGATAAAGCGTCAACTGGTGGACTACGAGGAGAAATACGGGCGCATGTTTCCCCAGGAGTGGTGTATGACGGAGCGCATCGCTGTGGAGTTCTGCCACGTCACAAGGTGAGCATCTGGGGAGCTCACGATGCCTCCCAGCAGAGTCACCTTCCTTAAAAACAAAAGGTTGGCTTGTCTTTTGCCAAATTGATTGTATATCCATAGGACTCTAGAGTGAAAAACCTGAGAGGTATCACTAAAACTGCATATACTTTTGAGAGAGTGAGATGATGTGGAAATCAATTTTCAATGTAACAGAGGTAAAAATCAGTAATATTAGAGGCCAAGTGAAATAGTGTGAGCTGACTATGGTGTGACTGCCTCAGACTGTGCTCTTTGCCAGCCAGAGATGGGGGACCAGAGGAAGGTGCCAGCTGGAGTCCCAGCAGCACCACTGTCTTTGTTCTGGGACCCCAGTCAGAGACACTGCGCTTCCCAAGGTTTGATTCTGTGGGCTTTCCTGGCTGCAGTGGTGTGCTGGCTGTTAGGAGATGGGGTCCTGTTACCCACAAAGGTCTAAACAACTGTGATTATGTTTGCAATGTGATCCGTAAAGCAGTTTTATGTTAGAGAGCATCTTAGGAATTAGCTTGAATTTTGTGATGAAAGTCTCTCTAGGGAATAGACTGAATTACAGTGTTAGGTTTCAGATCTTTCTTCTTATAGAAAACCACATTTGTTTTTTCTATTTCCCCCCCTCTCTCTTTCAGAACAGAGCTTGCTAAGATAATGCGCACAAGAGCAAAGGAGATTGAGGTGAAATTGCTTTTGTTTGCAATTCAGAGGACAACCAACTTTGAAGGACTTCTGGCTAAACGCTTCTCAGGTTGCACTCTAGCTGATGGGACAGTGGTAAGGGGATTTCTAAAGAGCAACCTTTTACTCAACAGCTTCTTCAGGAGAAAGAAGCCACATAACTATGGTAATGGGAGACTGCAAAAGGTGTCACCTGCAGCCTCCTCTTGCACTGGCAGGTTAGGGTGTTTAGTATGATTGTGCTCAGTGGCTTGTAGTTGGGAAAGTGATTGTTGGTCTTGCAGACTGTGGTAGAGAGGATGGCACAAGGCTCACAAGAAGGAAAGTACACTGTTTGTGAACTTTTCTGGTTCTCCTGTGCCCTGTGCTGTTTGCAGCTGAAGCCACATTGCTACGGAGAACCACAAAGTAGTTATGGCAACTGCATTATAATATTTGTTCTCTCCATGTCGATGACACATTATAACTAAAAGTCCCCTCTTCTCTTCATTTCTAGTTACCACACATTCACCACATGGTACCATCTTTCAATCCCACATTGTCTGTTGGGTTAGTCTTGCTTGCAGGGGTGTTGGTAGCTTCTACTATTCAGTTTCTCATTTGGTAGTTTGTAAAGGCAGAGCCAAGAGAAACAGCTCAGTGAATATCTCTAGGGTCATCTCTGTGCTTTTTCTGCCTGAAACCTCAGCCAAGAGCTTTGCCAGCCAAGTGCCCTGGGAGCACAGAGTCCACGTGTGGCTCGGAAGCCACTGGTTTGAGGTTGGCTTCTCTGTCCAGCTGGTGTCTTGAAGCCTACTTGGATATGATAATTCAGCCTACGAGGCAAGCCTGCTGGACCCACTTGTAATTTGCTGTGGATCAGTAGGTGCTGCTAATTAAAAAGGGAAGTCCTGTAAGGTTTTGCCTCCTGGCTGAATTTCGGTCTCTCAAGAATATGGCTTTATTTTTCTGACAAATTTCATATGAAATTTGCAGCTTTAATTAAATTGGCTTCACTGGGTTGTTATCCCTTTGGAGAAGGTAGGCACAGAAGCTGTTATAACTGAGAAAAACAGAGGGGGAGGGTGTGGCTTGAAATAAAAGAAAATCCTCTCTGTCCCCCTTTCTGAGCTGCCCAGAGGCTATTACACTCTGGATGTCATCTTCTGACCTGTTTTATACACAAAATGAAGACCATAATTATAAATGGCTATCTGGCGAGTGCACAGTGGGGACAAGCAGTCTGGTGGAAGCAGTAATGCAGGATTTACTGCAGCGGCAGAGTTTTGGGCCCTGCTGTCACAGGTCCTCCCGGTGGAGACCACATGTTTTGGAGTGTGTGGTATGAGAGTAGAAATTCGGTGCTGGTCAAAATGCCCCTTCCAGGGACGATTCAGGCCGAGCGGGTGAGCGTGGGTGCAAGAAGAGCAGGCTGTAAGAGGGTGCTGAAGATGAAGTGTGCTGGTGGAGCGATGGAGAGGGAACCAGACTCGAGCCCTGTAGTAGGAGGGAGTATGCTCTACCCTTGATGGAGGGGCACCGCCTGGCACCCGGCAGTCACCTCTGCTTGAGGAAGACAAACTGCCGTACAGCGCTTTGAAGGGCTTAGTAAAGCAAAACATGGAGGCAGCTGTGTGCCAGAGGGGACAAAACAGACGGTTCTCTAAGGAGCTTCCTCTTTTTTTAACAGAAGAAGCCAGAAGTGCCACTTCCCTCCACCAACCCGTTCCTGGAGGATGAAACTGGGACAGAGACAGATGAGATTGTGATCGAGAAAAGTGATACGGACAAAGTAAGTCTTTGAAGTTCTCCAGTTGTCAGTGAGGCAGTCTCTGTGTCAAAATCTCTGGTGGTGCCTAAGCTTTTCCCATCACATTGATTTGAAAGGTTTGTTTTCACAGCAATTAATTTAGCACAGTTTTGATCCTCTGTGCAGCATACAGGCTCCCAGTACAAGCGTGGTTTGCTCTGGCTCACTTCACTGAAACCAAAGCAATCTTTATTTCAGTTAATAGTGCGGAGACAATCCTGCCACATGAGAGTGAGTTGGATTCTATTCTAGTCCATGCAGCAACAGCTCAAAAGTAACTACAGGATTTCTGTCAAAGAAAGATGAACTAGCATAGTTGGGGTTTCAGATCCCAGAAGAAGCTCCCACTGCAAGCAGTTACAATTAATATTTTGCCTTGTCAGCCAAGCAACCTAGGTCTGGAGTCACCCCGCAACTCATTGAACTTTCAAGTGTCAGTTCTGAATTTTCACTCCAAATATATTACTTCTGGGATTTTTATCTCTATAGTGTTTTTCATCCATTACCTCTGCAAAGCAGGCAACACCTAACCACTTGTAAAAGCGCTGGGTTTCCAAAGCCCTCTGCAAACATTAAAGAAGTGAATAGTAAACACAATTGTTTTAATTGGCACCAATATCAAAGCCTGTAAGCCCCATATTTTTTACTCACCAGACAGACATTTTCTAAGTGTTCAACTGTTGCTTGCGGAAGGTACTACCCTCTCTTTGTTCGGTTACAGCCCTATAAATGGGACATTTACAGGTGGTATCCTTATGGGTGACCAGAGCCCTAGGACCCACTCAGATCCGTGCCCCTGGGGAGATTGGGGGGTGGTAGCTCTCCACCAGCACAGTTTGGTGCACTGCATCCCCTCCAGGTTTTCACACGAACAGGGTGGCCAGCTGCCTTCCACCCACAGCAGAAGTCCTGAAATAGAACAATTAAGCAAAGTTTTGCTCTTTCCATTATAATAGAACTTGGACAGTTGGTATTGGACAGACTTTATCAGTGATCTAGAAGCCAGAGACTGGGAACTTGGGGATACATCTGTGTGGTGTATTTTTTGTGAAGAGCTTGCTTTCCGCTATCTGTAATAGCGGGGGGAAGATTGGCTCTGATGTGCAGTGCTGGGCTGAGAGGACATCCTTGGAGAAGTCAGTAGTGCTAGAAGGCAGGTGAAGAGATAAATTGCAAAGCCTTTTTAGGCTGTTAGGGCTGGTTTTAGTGAACAGTGGAATGCACTGGCCAGAAAGAGTTCAGGTACTTCTGAGAAAGGAACTGCTCTGCTCCTTGTACGTGGGGAGGCTGGTACAAAGCCATCCATTGAGCTGTCCCTTGAAATGCAGTTTGTGGCGAGGTTGCCCTCTCTTTTTGGCTATGCCCTGTGTTAATGCTCACAATGCAGCGCTGGGCTCTGCTGCAAGGGCGGCTGCCCCGCAGGCGCCTGTCTGCCAAGTGGGACCCCTGTAAGCCCCACTATTTCAGTTTCAAACTGCCAACATCTGGTGGTTAGTGCTGCTGAGTTCACGTTGGAGGTCTCATCTTCTGTCACTAGCTGAAAAAGAGAAGGGACTGGAAGGGTTGAAGATGAAGAGTTTTGAGTGGTAAGGCTCTTCCAAGACACTAGTCCTGAGAATTCAAGACACTTGAGAGTGTAAGAGGGAGCACAAGAGTTGGGGGGGAATCCATGTTAAAAAAGAGCCTCTTTTAGTGATCCTAGCAGTTCATTTTAATCTGTTTACTTTGGATAGTAATGAAAGGAAACTGGGCCAGCTGCAGACCTCCTTAGTGTGACAACAGTAACCTTTTATTATTTCCATCAAACTCAAGGAGGAAATAGCTTAAACATCTGCAGCTTTTGGACAGGGTTGCATACTCAGAAATACAGCTTCACTGCTACTGTTAAAAGATTTAGTATTCTCTCCACCAGACATGCTGTGAGCAGCATGATGCAAAGACACGCGCACACACAGAAAACCAGTCCTGCATTAGGAGTTGGCTCTTCCAGCCTGGTAAATCGTAAACATCATGAATCTGCAACCTTGTGTTGCTGCTGTCCTGGAAACTTGGCAACTAGGAGGTTTTTGTAATTACCACCTATTGTTTTTCCTCCCAGCTCCGATGAGCGTGTGCATCCGGCAGAAACGGGCAGGCACTGGCAAAGGGGCTTGGGCAGAGAATGCTGGGTAGTGGCTCTGTCCCAAAGCTGTAAAAACTTACATTCTCCAGTCATGCTCTTAGAAGGTTAATGAAGCCAGTCTCATAGAGGTGGTCTGGTCTCCATAAAACCATTCGCTCCCTTTAGGTTTGCAGCCATATGTTAGTATTTGTTGTGTCTTTGAGTCTTAATTATTTCTGAGAACGCTTGAGAAATGCTTGCCTTGTCATTCTTTGCTATTTCTGCAAATGACTTTGTGCCACCTCCTCTGTCATTTAGGAGAGTACGTTCTTTAGGCTCTCTTGTTTTGCTTTTCTTATGCTAAAAAAAAATTTCAGCTGGAAAAATTCGTATCTTCATTGGCTGGGAGCTGATCCTGGCTTTTTGTGGAGAGAGGCAAGAATTCCATTCCAGAGTCACTGCAGCGCTCTTTGCAGACAGTGAAAAATTGTCAGCTTGCCGGCAAGCAACAAGAAATATTGTCTATCAGTAAAAAAAAAAAATTAAAAAAATTAAAAATCTAGCTGTAGGGCAAAGATGAGCTTAAAGGCCCTGCCCAGCCTGGTACTTAAACATGCACAAATTTAAGCATATGAGTAGTCCCAGCGGCTTCAGTGAGATGTGCTTGGCCACTGTGTAGAGTGCAGTACTAAACTAAAATGAGAGTAAACCGGATGACTCCCAAATGGCATATGTGCTTAATGCTCTAAATGTGATTTTAAAATAGAAGTCTTTGCATCCCCAGAAACATGTTTCACGGTGAAAGCAGTCCTGTAATGTTGCCTGTATAATTCCAGCTCCTCCAGTAATTATGTGCTGTTTATCTAAATAAAATTCATCCAGATGAAGTCTGTAACTTTGAGTTATTGTCCTTAATGTTCTAAAATGTCGGGATTTTTCAATGTTGCTTCCAAATAACTGCTGCGTTTCATTTCAGAGGTGACTAGTAGAGTCTTGTTACTGTTCGAAGGGTTCAGCAAGGTTTTATTTACAAACTGCATTAAGATTCTTCTACTGAAATCTGTTAGCATGGAGCAGCCTTCTCTTTAAGGATAAGAATATTTTACAAGTGAAAAGATAATTCCTTGGAATACTAACAGCCCTGTACAAGGAAGGGAAGACTCAGACATACTGACCCTGTATATACTGTCAATTATATGCCTTTGATTATATGATAGCAAATCTCTGTGTTGTAAATTTCTAAAGACTTAGATCCTTCTGTGCTGTTGCATTACTGTTTCTTCTAGGTCTTACAAGGCAGGTTTGAAACCAACACTCTAAATGTTTTCTTACAGCCAAAGAAGCCGAAGGTCCCTGACAATCCTTTTCATGGCATTGTTTCCAAGTGCTTTGAGCCTCACCTTTATGTGTATATCGAGTCCCAGGACAAGTGAGTAAACAGCATGCTCTTTTGGGTTTGTTTGCTTTTGAATGTGTATTACAGTTGGATTGTACTATATTCTGTACTCAAGCTGCAGAAAATTAATTTCTTGGAAGTCTGCTTTCTAATTTCATCAGTAGCAGTATTCCTGGTTTGAGGAAGATAGAATGAGTGGGACCTTTGCTTGGGCAAAAATGAGCGTTCAGAGGGCTGTGGATGTTGGTTTTGTCTGTAATTGCAAAGGTCTGCGGGAATGATGCCTGCTGCCTTTCTGTGGAAGAGGCTTAGTGTTTCTGAAATTGCTTCTCTTGCCTCTGCAATTCCCACTGCAGACATATGCCTGCCTTTCGTCTCATGTCTTCCACAAATAGTAGGTTTGCTTTTTCTGTAAAATGCACATGTGGCTTCATGGTAGAGGAGTTTCAAGATTTGCTGTATAGAAATAAGTTATTTGAGATCCTTAGATGAAAGCTGCTGTAGATGAGCTGGCTGTAAGATAACATTATCATCGCTTACAGATTGGGACTTTGTCAGGGCCTTTCATCCCTGGAACCCTTCTTCGTCTTCCTCTTTGACTTGCAGCAAAATAACTGGAATGAAAGGAGCTTTCAGCTTAGAGCTCTGAGAAGCTTTTAGAGCTCTCGCCACACTTTCTTGTGCACCTCGATTCACACCAGGGTTTAAATAACATCTCTGTAACAACTGCAGTGCCAACTGGGAGAGGAGATAGTTGAAAAAGGTTCAATACAGTCTTTTAGTGCAGGTTAGTGGCTGGAAAGGAGAAATTGGTGCCTGCCTCATGTAATTCATCTGTCTCTGCCCTTCTATCTTCCAAGGACTTACGCATGAGAGAGTGCATAACTCAAGGCTCGTAGTGTCCTGATTTTGTCCAAACTTCAAGATAGCCATCTTGAAAAAGCTTTCCCATGTCCCATCAACCTTTTATGCTTAAAAATAAAAAAATAAATAAAACCTTGCACAATGGTCTGTCATGCTGGGTTTAGGTTCCGCTCTGCAGTGTAACAAAGGGAAACAGATATTTCCCCCCCCTGCCCTTGGCCAACTGAGCACCAACTTGTTTGAATATTTCTTCCCTTCTCACTGGGGGCCATTTTAATCCCCATTTTGGTAATTCTACCCCACTGTGCTCCTAGCTCTTTCAGTTGCTTTTTTTTTCCCTTTTCCTTTACAATCCCGAGATGTTTTATATTAGCTTTATAGCCACAGGCTGCAAGGCGTTCAAAGAAAAACTGCCATAGTATTCCCCATGCTGCCCCTGTCTGCCAAAAATCGCTTTCCTTTATGATTTTCTCTCTTCTTCCCCCTTTGATTGAACTTTTGAGGAATCTGTTGCTGATGTCTGAAAATGAGGAGTTGCTTAGATAATTAATTGTATGTTTGGGCTCTGAATAGTGAGAGTAGTGTGACAGTTTTATTCATCGTTGCCTTAAGTCTGTGGCGAAAAGCAGCCTGGACCTTTTCTTCTGAAAAATTGTTTCCATACCCATTTAAAGAAACACAGTGCCAAAATCCGTAGCAATTTAAGAGGAGACACCTGAAAGAAAGACTTTAAAGGTGCTGCTCTCCACCCTTAGCTGCAGTGTAAATATCAGATTTCTTAACAGCAAAGCAGATTTCATTTCTGCCCCTTCAGGATATGTGTCTTTACCTCTTCTTTGTGGTCTGTTGGAGCAACGGGAGCGTACACATGCGAACTAAGCTGTTCTGCTGGAGTGAAGGAAGAGCTCTGTCAGGTCTGCAGTGACGAGAGTATGCAGAGCCGTGGTTAAGTGTGCTAAAATGCATGTGTGCATTCAGATTGTTCGGACAACTGGCACTTTGTGGTGTGTGTTTGTGGCTTCGTGAGCAGAGGGGCTTCCAAAATACCCAGTCCATGGAAACTATCCTACAAGTGGTCCAGGTGTGTCAATGCCATTGCCCTTTCCCAGTGCCCAACAGATACCAGCTGTTCACATCACTGAACAGACTGACTGACTAAGCACCGTGTTCTCTCATGCTGCTGAGGAGTTGCCTAGTTCCTCTCATTGCCAGAGATGCAGAAAAAACACTGCATAGGTTGAGTGAAAGAAAAAAGAGGAATATAGGAATGAAAGGATTTAAGAACCAGAATAAATTCCCTTTATATGATTTCATTTCATATTTTCATCTTGGTTAGATTTGGAGAGTTCTTGCTCCCAATAAATATGCTACTGTTAGGAAATACCACGTCTGCATTACCGGAAAATTTGCTGTGAGCTTTTTTGCAGAGCCTATATAGAGAGAATGTTCATTTTGTGTAGCTCTCCTGCCTTCTCCATGTTTCATCTCCCAGTAGCTTTTTCTGCCAAATTCTGTGTGTTCCCATTGTACCACATAAAGTTTGGTAGCCTTTGTATTGTATTTGGGCCAACTAAGACTAATGTGAAGGTTTGATTGACGTCAACTGAAATGTGCATTAATAATATATTAGTTCCCTTAGTGCATGATATTCTGATGTTTTGCTTGTATCAATCCCATGCTGAAATAAGAGCAGTCCTCATGGCCTGCCTTTGACAGGCAGTTTGTCCAGGTTAGGGTCAGAACAAGCATGAAGCTCTAGTGCTTCTCTCTCAGCTCTTTTGGACAGCTGCATTTGCTCGTGCATCCCAGTTGACAAGACCTTGGGGGACTGGGAAAATGTAGATACATTTTACTTTGCCTCAGAGAAGAAGAGAACATGTGGAGTAAGCATAAAGAAACAAAAGCCATTGACATTCCTCACTGCGTCTTGAGACTGAGAGAACGAAAAAAAGAAGTGGCTGGTGAATGCTAAGAAAGCTCCACTTTGTTGCCCAGATGGAGCAAAGCGCAGATGCAGAGGTGGAAATGCAGCTGTTTAATTTAGTGGGACTTTTGACAAGGAGCAAGCCACGTCCGCTTTATTTGAGAACCTGAAGGAATGCTGCAGCTTGCAGCACGTGTGAGCCCTCCTGCAGCAGCCATCTGTTTGGCTCTCCTACAGCTACAGGGGGAGGTATATTTTGTTTCACTGTGGTCGAATACAATCAATGCTTCGGTTCAGTGTTCAATTGCTCATGCCAGTGTAGAGATTTATCACATCAGTTGAGCAGCCTGATGTTTTTACAGTTCTTGTAACAAAGCCGAGGAACTGTGTGTATCTGTGGAATCAGAGCTATGTGAAGTACTCAAAGCAGCAAGCAATAAGCATGAAAAGAGGAGCTACTTGTCTTTGCAATAGCCTATGGGCCTAGCTTAAGCCAAAGAGCCTTGCTTCATGATTTAAAGCCCTGATATTGCAAGCACACTTCTGTAGATCAGTTTGGCCCAGTGGATCATCCATGGTAGGAACTCAACCGTTTTGGTGCAGCGATCTGTAAGTTTATCAGGAAAGAGACAGGTCACCTTTTCTGCTTGTGTGGTGTTGTGAGTGCTTTGGTAAACTGGAATCAGAGTGGTTTTTCTCTTTCACAAGACAAAAAGAAAGGAAGGACAGAAACTGGGGAAAAGTTTTCCTCTTTGGCGTGGTTTTTCCCCTTTCATTGGCAGAGGTAAGTGAGAATGAGCTGAAGAGTCTCAGCCGCTGTGCCATCGGTGCTGGCGGTAACGCCGTACCCATCCCAGGAGACCCTAATGCAGTCTCTGTGCATGAACTCTTGTGTTGTGCTGGGTGCCCTGTGAGCTGGCCTAAGATTAGGAGAACATTCCAAGTTGAAACTCTTTGAGAGGCTTTTAAAGAAGGTTTTTCGTTTCTATGGACAGCATTGCAATTCAGTCAAATAAGTCTGTTTCTGAAAAATAATGATAATACATTAACTATAAAATAATGCCTTTTTTTTTAAAAAAAAAAAAGGTAGTTCAGTTTTTTGCAGGAGTTACAGTTCAGATTCTTTCTTCTGCCATTCCCCTTCTAACAATTTGGCTTTTTACTTGGGTACCTTGGATCGTGGCACAGCACAGCCGTTACACGCTCAGCCATGAGAGGGATGAAGGCTGTGCTGTGGGAAGGGGAGAGCTGGGGGAAGTGGAGCTAAGACCGTAGTGGAAATGGGAATATAAAATACAGGAACTTCACAACTCCTTTTGGTCAGCAGAGTGCCACTCTGTCATCTGAAATGTCTATATATTCCTCAAAAGCCAAACTTCCTTGTGGAAGGTTGTATGTATTTCTGTGTCTGGGGGAGGAGGTTTATTGCTGTAATTTAGTTCGTCTGGCAAAGGTTACTCCACTTAGCTGAGCTCCGGTGTCAGGAGAGCTGGTCTTGGTTGCTGACACGGATGTGCTGTCTCTGGAGGAGTAGGACCAGAGGAACTCCCCAAGATCAGAAGACTTCTTTGGTTCTGTATTGATGGTTCTGGCCCTCTGCCATGCTAAAAAGCCTTTTTGTTGTGATGAAACGGTGGAGTGAAGTTTATTGTTGCCTAAAGACCAAAGTATTTGAGTAAGGATCAGGTTATAATGAATCACTGGAGACAATAGGAGGGCTTTTTGTGCTTTTAAAAAGAGTTTAAGTAGGAAGTGCACTTTGTGCTCATGCTAAATAAAACTTCTTTAAAGGACGTGTGAAGTTGTGCAAAACCAGGTGGTATCCAAATGGGACCAAGAAATGGCAAATGGCACACCATTTTGAGCACATCCCTTTAAAAGCCATATTCCCTGAGGTCTGCTCCAGAGGCGGCTGATATGGGAAGCCCGACTGTTACTTTTGCCAGTGCCAGGAATGAAACTTGAGCATACGCTTTAGGCACTTGCATCAAATGTGCTGAACCCAGTCCTGGCAGACTTGTGAGCTTTTATATGTGACTGGAGAACAGATTGAAGCTGCCACTAAAACTCTTGAGTACAAAAGGTCGTTACTCATCAGTTCAGTCTGCGTTATTGTATGAGCTTTGTGCTGAGAGGGTGGAGATAAGAAAGGGTGGAATACCCAACTGCTAAAATCTGAACGTGTTTGCTGGTGTCACAAGACAGGGCATCTGGTTTTAAGCATTATTCTCTCTCTTCCCTCCCTTTCCTCCCCCAACACACTAAAATATCTTTCTGTTGTTCCCCTACATCAGAAATCTTGGCGAACTGATTGACAGGTTTGTGGCTGACTTCAAGGCTCAAGGTCCCCCCAAACCCAATGTGGACGAAGGAGGAGCCGTCCTGCCCAGCTGTGCTGACCTCTTTGTGTACTACAAGAAGTGCATGGTGCAGTGCTCCCAGCTCAGCACAGGCGAGCCGATGATAGCCCTGACCACCATATTCCAGAAGTACCTTCGGGAATACGCCTGGAAAATTCTGTCTGGAAACCTGCCCAAGTGAGTTTCGCTTCCCAAATGCTGCAGCACTGTCTGGTGAGACATTCCAGTGAGGAGCAGATGCTTTGTAAACATAATTAATAAATACATGCTTGTGAACACTCAGGTTTCACTGTCAAAGAAACCACGAAGCAGCAATATGACTACATTTACTTCACAATTTTCTCAATAGTTCAATTTGTTGCACTGAGAAACAGCAAGAGACCAAACGGACAGTCACGGGATTGTTTTTCTTTTAAGGGCCCCTGGAGGATAGCTTCATATTTGGCTTTGATTAGCAGTCAGATTTACAGTTTCTTGAAATTCCTTTTGAAATGCCAGCCCAAGTCTCTTTAGAGAGGTCTGGCTTTCAGAATTGTACTTACCCTGCTACTTGGGTAACCAATTCGTACTGTGATTCTTAGCTGCCTTAGCTCAACATTATACATACAGTAATTTATAATGAAGGTGGTTTATTTGTGTTTTGCTAAAGTGCTTACCTGTAACTCCCTCTGCTCTGTAACATTTTATAGATGTGTGAATAAAATATGTAGATGTAAATCCAGTGAAAATAAAGGAAATCATTATGAGTTTACACCAATATGGATAAGTATACAGGCTAAAGAACCTCCTTCAGATATTGCCAACCTTAACTACAGATAATTTTGTATGCTATTTACCATCTTCAGCTTGTTTCCCTTGTAAACCTGGGAGCAGCAGAATGAATTTCTGAAACCAGTAAAATATTTTACAGATGGAAGGGGAGAGGGTTACATCCAGACAAGTGGAAAGATAAATTTAATGTGCATTCTCCATCAGACCTCAGTTGCATTCTTTATACACATTTTTTTGTGTGCTCCATTTTTGCTGTCCAAGATAAATATCACTGTCCTATTTTTTAATGGATTTGGATTATAAAGAGTTGAGAGGTAGGGAATTTCCTGACTAAATTGTTCTGAGTCCTTCTTTGTTGATACACAGCCATTAATCACTGGAAGACAGTGGAAAGAAGCCACATCTTCTATAATTTACTGTGTTGATATCATCAGTTTTTAAAACAGGTTACCAAAGTTTCAAATGCATATTGACATCTGTTTAAGACTGAGAAGATAAATATGACAAGCTGCCTGATAGTTACTGAGATTTTTCTGTAATCTTTAATTGGATTTTGAGTAACTGGCAGTGAAGGTGAAGCTAGCTGGGGAAAGCTGTATTCCACTTGCATCCTAATCTAGCATGTTGTGAATGAGTGAGTTGTCCTTTGCCTACAGACTTGATACAAAGTTCTGTTTGTCTTTCTAAAAGATCTTTCTTAACCAAAATAGCAGTTGTGGGTTTGATGTAGAATGCCACTGACCTGTGTTGCACAGGGCATTGGACTTTGTGGTCATAAGGGCTTTTTATGGCATTGAAATCTAGTAGTAATTTTGCAATGTGTGTGTCTGTACACCTGAAAGCCCTAGAGGTTTTGTCTTTTTTTTCCAGGACAACTAGCAGCAGCGGTGGGCTCACCATCACTAGTTTGCTGAAAGAAAAGGAAGGCTCTGAAGTGGCAAAGTTTACTTTAGAAGAACTCTGCCTCATTTGCAGCATCCTAAGTACTGCAGAGTACTGCTTGGCGACCACCCAGCAGGTGAGCTTTCCTCTACAGCACCGCTGAGACTGCACCCAGCAGCAGCCCCTCTTCTGTCCTGAGATGCTGTGCTGCTCCCTCTTCAGGGGTAGGCTGCTGTGGAGACTGGAAGAGTCAGAAGTACTAAAATATCTGTAGCAGTGTCTGCTCCACACAGTATCCCATTGATTATTGAACTCTACATTATTAAATCTATATTTCAAAGAAAGAAAAGTATTGATTTTGCTTTTTCTACCTGAGAAAAGTAATTTGCTTGTAATCCAGCTCTGCAGCATCAGTTTTGGATTCAGTCCTTTTATACTTGTTACATAATTTGTTTGGATAGAATTTTTTTTTAAAAAAAAAGAGTCTTGTCATGGTTCGTGATCTCCCTTTTATAAAAACAAGAAAAACAGTAATTCAAAATAGGTTTGGGACAATGCTTGCATGAAATATTGGGGCAAGGTGGAGTGAAGAGAGGAGGTAGTTATGCTGATATGCTTTGCAGCCACAATGCTTGTTGCATTCAGGTGCTTTCAAAATGCCATAGGTTAGTAGATGAGCTGTGATGTTTGGCTGTATCAAGGCCTCTCCACCACTAGAACTGGCAATCCTCCTCCTCTGCAGTTTGGGCACAGGCAGGGTGTTGAAAAACATCTTTATTAGCAAGACAGGTGCCACAGTGTCAAGCTAGTACATTAGCATGTCATACTAGAGTTACATATATGACCTTGGAGTTTTACTTCTTTGAGGACACAGTGCCACCATAGGCCATCCTGGCAGATCAATATGTCCAGGGCGTCCAACAAGGAGAGTTTTCCAGTATTCACTGGCTGAGTTTTGGATATGGTCTGGGCACAGATTAGGTTTTAAGAGCTGACTTTTCCAGGACATAAGTTTTCAAGAATGGTCATTCCAAGAAAGAAATCTGATCTTTCTGTTGCTTGTTTTGTTTCCTAACAGTTGGAAGAGAAACTCAAAGAAAAAGTGGATGCAAGTCTAGTGGAGAGAATCAACCTGACGGGAGAGATGGACACTTTCAGCATGTATGTTCAGCAGATGCATCCTCCCAGAATATATCAAACATCCTAGTTTGTCAGCCAGATGGTGCTGGAGTAATGCAAGCCCAAGATCCCAGTGTCGCAGGACCCAGCCAGCAGTAGGACCCACCCAGATACGCAGCCTAGGCATAGGCATTTCCCTGGTGAAGGAACGGTCATCCTTTGGCTAGAACGAGAGCAGCAGTAGTACAGACTTTAGATGTAGTTGTTCCCCATCGTCCTAGCCAAAGGAACAAGAGCACTGGAAAGGGGAAAGGAAACAGTGAGTTTCCATTTGAAACATCATTTGCATCTTGGCAGCTCTGTGAGGTGGCTGTTACATTTCAAGAAAGGAAGCTATTTCAGTACATTCCTTCCTGCTTTAACTTCCCACTGTTAATCAGCAGCCTTGTCAGTATGATCAAACCCCATTTCAGAGGACATAAAAGACTGATCCAATCTTATATTTGGGGATTATAATTGAGAGAAGATTATCATTCATTAAAATAACTTTTCACGTAACGATGCTAAAAATATTCCCCTCTAACATCCTCTCCTTTCCACCACTGACAAACAGATTGAATATTTTTTGAGAGAAGGAAATCGAGGCAAAAAAATAATTGTTTTGCCTCACATCAGACATAAGAAAACCTTGGCAAAGCTGGGAAAATAATCCCTATCACCAGCTCTCCTTCTCCATAAAACGAAGATTCAGCCCAGATAGCAGTAAGATTTTTTTCAGAAGACTTCCTTCCTGTGATTCCTCATCTCTTGCTCCAGTGGGCAGGATCCCACTGAATCTCCATCCAGGTTTTTCACATGGTCTCGGGCTCCATTCCAGGTTGCAGAAACTCCCTTCCCTTTAGATATTTCTCAGACCTTTTTAAGAGTGAATCCCTGACCAAAAGCTAGGGTTGCTGTGTCCACTAAGCCAAAGCAAGCAAGGTACCTGGGGAGTAGAAATAAAATATGCCATATGATAGGGTTTTCTTAACATGGACAAGTTGAGGGTGAGTTTTGTGTTTTTTCGTGACCTTCTCGGCGGGAGCCAGCTACCTTGAGTCGCTGCTCAGTTTCCACAGTGGCTGCCTCGTGAGGTGGTTGGTTGTAGGCAGCCCATATGATGTGTTTTGGAAATTGTTTAAACGTATAGTTCACATTTGCTGGTTTGGACAGCTTTAAAGTTAAACTGACAAGCCTGATGTATCTTGTAACAAAGGCTTTTTAATTGACTTTCAGTCTGTTCCAGTATAGCGCTTTGTCCAGTCTTCTGTCAGTGTAAGTCATAGCTATAAACTTCTCTGGCATTTGCTCATTCAATACCAAACAAGTTGTTTCTTCTGGGATTTGATGTCTTGTTAGGCATGGTCATAAAGAAAGTGATAAAATGTTGCTGCTTACACACCCTGGAAAGTGTTTCTTCATTTGCAGAAAGGATAGTGCAGAACCACCCCAAATATGTATAAAGCGATCGACTCTGAGCAGGGGGGGGTTACCCCTGGGGTGGCTAAGCATTTTGAGGAAATGTGGGAAAAATAATGAGCTCTTTTTGAAGCTCCACAGAAGGAAAATTATTGGCATGTAAATCCAGAAATCCATGATTCCCACTTTCCTGCCCTATTAATCTGTTGTGAGATTATGGGCAACATTTAGAGACCCCTCGAAGGCCTGAAGCGTTGAGTTTGCTATAGTAAGAACTTACTGTACTAGAACTATACTGCTCGTTTATGGCCTCAGCTTCCCAATCTATGAGCTTCTGTGCATCTGTCAGGGATTGTATGAGGATTCATTAACTGCTGCTGAAGTACTGTTACATGCTGCTGGGGGCAAAGATTTGAAGTGGCTTCTAGCAGAACCAGGATCCAGGCCCTCTTGGCATGTCATGATGTTTTGCGTTTGCAACACGCTTCTTGCTGCACCGTTACCCCTCTACAGGAGGTATTTATTTTGAAAAGTAGATAAATAGGTTTGTCTCCCTGTTTGCAATCTTGTGGTTTTCAGGTGAGAGCCTGTACTTTGTGACCCAGCTTCGGACAGACTCCCGACATGTGGAGACTAGTGATGAAGTTGCTTTCCTTCCACTGAGAGGGTTGTGTTTTGCCTTGGTGCTGAACCACAACTCTTTCCTACGAGTCGCTGCCAGCAGCTGCCCTGCAGGAGTCAGCTGTGCCCAAGAGACGGTTATTTCAGTCTCGCTCCTTTGGCATTGCTTGAGCTGGTGGAATCCCCCAAGGGAGTAAATCCTGTAGTAAATCCCACCAGAAGCAGTGGCACCAGCAGAAATGGTCGCAGGCTTTTTTTATGCCAATGCAAGTTTCAGGTCATGTAAACTTGAAGCCAGTAGTCACTTCATCTCCCATGCTAATTTTTCCAACTAATTTTGGATGAGTTTGGCTTTACAAACAAATTAATTGCTCTGAAGGAACAGTCTTTTACTTGGCATCCTGTTCCAGTCTTTATGTGCTGGAGCTCTAGGAAAGGGAATAGACAACCTCTGTGGGTTGTGGTAAAGAACAACACGCAGGTCCCAGCAGCAGAATTAAGAGTGGGTGATATATCTCGACAAGGAGGTAGACACTTAAAAATATTTTGAACAGTGAACTCCAGAGTAGTATCCAGAACTTCACAAAGAAGATGAGGGGGAGGAAAGATGGTTTGAGGAAGCATTGGTCAGATTTCTTACAGGTCTGCAATTCCCATCTGTGCTACCATCATGAGAAAGAGCAAAAGTACAATCCAGTTCTTACATATATAATCCCAAAGTTGTAAACAGGCATCTGTGGCAGATTTGAAGTTTACACTGTTTTTAAAAACTGTACTTACTTAGTGAAACACAGTCACTTATTAGTTCTAGCAGAAGTTGCCTGTAACGCGAGTGCTGGGTTACGTGCCCTTGAGGGTGGTCTGAGTTGCTGCAGACAGTGTTTCTCGGCTGTTGTTTTAGGATCGGTTGCACCTTTATGCACATCGTAATATGGTGGCATCAAATATGTCTCTAAGCAATATCATGCTGTTTAAAAAAAAAGGGGGGGGGCGGGAAGAGAAATGTGTTTGACTAATGTGTTCTTTAGTCTGGTATATGTCTCTGAGAAACTCAAACAATGGATGGCGGCAATCCTAGACATAGTGTAAATAAGACATCTGCCTTGATCTTCTCAAATGGGAGACATGTTCAGAACTCATACAGATGTACTTTTTAAAATCCTCTTTGCAAGTTTCTGTGAGTAGTAGAATATTGACCGTGAATAAGCGGAGAGATGATAAAATGTTGGTTTTATGCAGACTGGATTAAATTTGAAGCCAAATCCCAGTCTGGGCTCGATACTCGGGGGTTTCTCCTCTTCCTGATGCGAAGGTGGGGGTTACCCCATCTGACACCTTTGATCTCCAGCCCCTTCTATGTGTCAAAACAGAGACGGGTCAACTGTAAAAATGTCCCCTCTACACTAAAGCCCATTGTGTAGCTTCCTGATGAACCGCACGCAGACCTTCCCGGCTTCTTTTCAGTACAAGTTTTAGCCATATGTATTCACAGCGTAATGCTACTGTCAGCTAGTAGATGATTTTCCTCCTTTCACAGTCAAATAAGCCAGTTCTGGCACCGTGTTGCTGAGTACTATTCTAAAACTCGTGCTTGATTTTTTTTGCAGTGTAATCTCCAACAGCATACAGCTGTTAGTGCAGGACCTGGATGCAGCCTGTGACCCTGCCCTGACTGCTATGAGCAAGGTAGGGGATGGATTTGTTTCGGGAAGAGGTAGTCTTACGATCCATGTGGAGTCCTTGTTTGCTTTGATTGCTTGATTTCACTATTGACACATCCTTTTATGCTGCCTTGAGACTTAGCCATCTATTGATTTCTTCTTGCTTCTTAGAGCAGCAATTGCTGTAGTTATAAATATATCCTTCACTCCAAAAACTCCTATCATTCAGATTAGAGCTTTCATTCTTTTGCAGCATGTTAAAATACATGGATAACAAATATACTTTCTGTCAGTATCTAAGGCTTTCGCTTTCACCTCCTAATGCCAGTGGAGCCTTTAAAATTGGGAAAACTTTTGTTAGCATGAAATTTCAAATACACCTTCTCATTTGCTATCCTCTTTGTGTTCTTTGACAAGGAGTTTTACTAGCCTGCTTGTTTGTGGCCATTAAATGGAGGTACTCAAAGGGTAATATGGAATTGAGATTGAGCCCTATTGCTTCTGTGATCCTCTCAAGGACATATGGAGCCATTCCTAGAGAGGCCCATGTGATTAGTGCTTAAGGATTTTGTTGCAGTTACACTGCTGGCTTTTATACGTTTGAAACACAGAACTGTGTTTTCTTGCCAAAGTATTGTGAAAACCCAGACTGCTTTAGACAGAGGTGAAGACAACAAAAGTGGATTGAACTATTTTTTTAATTAGAAATATTAAACATAGAGCTCCATTTTTGTAGGATCAACACACTGTCTCGCTGCCATGAATTTTAATAGCTTTCTGCTTTATGATGTATTCCAGCTGTAACTAGCCCCGCCACCCCCAGCTAATATTTGAAGTGGAATGCAGCTGGTAATAGAGCTTGTACATGTTCCAAATGAAAAGAGGATTTTTTTTTTTTTCCCAGTAAAATAACACCATTGGGAAGGGCTCAGCACTTCAGGTGTTGCGTGTCTGCCATGTCAGTTCCTTAGATCCCCTGAACCTACATAGTGTAGTAGTATTTGAATCACTTAGCTCTGACTGTTTATACCCAAGTAAACCACAACCTTGAGAAAGGAGCAGCTGGTAGGCCATTTATTTTTGTCTTTGGAACACTGGTAAAATGCAGCACATGTGATGGGACTGATGATATATAAACAAGTTAAGTGTTATGAAATTAGCTAAATAAATACTTGTCACTTGTGCACACATTCCACTATTTGCATCAGACAGAGTCGCTTTTATGTGGTTTTTACTAGACCTGGGTTTGGTGGAAGAGATTTTTTTCCTTCACCCTCTTCTTCCCTTTCCTTTAGGGCTGGGTTATTACTCTGACAGTTGAATAAGAAACACATATAATTATTTAAATGCAGAGTTAGTATTTGGAAGTGTAAAATTTCAGTCTATATTAAATGAGTAAAAAGTGCGTGGCTGATCCATTCCAATTTTCCTTTACTGGGAAGGCATGTCTGACTCAAGACCCCTGTGCCATTAGGGCTCTTCCTTTGTTTAGCTGCTTTTCATTTACTTCACTCTGGTGTCCTGCAAGATTGAACATCCCCAGTCCTCTGTTGGAGTCTCTTGTTTTTGTTTTTTTTCCTTGCAAAAATGTTTGGTAACTATAGAGGTAAATTAAGAAATACTTAAACCTCTAAATCCACTTTGGCTGCAGGCCACTTTGAGAGATTTAACACAGAAAATGGCATCGTGAATATTGCTTTCAGCTGGTAATGGTGCTCAGTTTCCCCGAGTCTTTACCTTGTGTATTCTGAAAGAAATGGTAAATGACAAGAAAGCGCCATATTACAAAATTTGTAGGTGATAATCTTTACTCAAACTTTACAGCAGGTGTAGAATGATTAAACACGGCTGTAGGACGGGGAGCTGGGATGTGGGGTAGGAGAGGAATTTGCCCTAAACCCCTGTTGTCATATTCTGGATAACAAAGTACTGTGAACGTGTTGTACTGATCTGTAGCAGGTGCTTAAATTGCCTGGTGTGCTTTATTTTTAATTGTTGGAATGAGGGAACTGCTAATCTGCATGGGATATTTTTGCCCCAATTAAGTTTATGGATTGCACTGGATAAGGCTTGATTTACTTGCTGAATTAAACATCGATTTATATGTAAAACTGTGCTTGTAAGTGGGGCTGGGGGACATTTTAGTGACTCATGTTGATCGCTTGCTGGTTTTTTATATTTTGCTAAAACCTTTTGGCACAGCTGCGATTTCCTACTTCCTTACAACTGAGTGGACAACAGCAAGCGCTTAAACACGGAGCTTTAATAATCTCTGCAATACACACAAGGAAAACCCCAAGAGCAGAGCAATCAGAGCTGCCAGCTGCTAATTAAAAGTCAGCATGAGCGCATTTTAGCCTTCAAACAAGGTGCAGCATGCAACAGCGCAAACCAAAACTCGTGTCAGAAAACAACGGAGGCAGATTCAGAGGCAGCAGTATCTGCTGCCCGCAGCACCCACTGGCTTTCCTTTCCCTCTCGCCTCTTTCTGCCTGAGCGACACGAGGGCAAGGGAGAAGGTGCTGGTGCGGCGGTTACGGATGCTCCCCTTGCCCGGTCCGGAGCTTATCGTTAGGGTAAGCTGGCAGTGGGATGCTACGGAGCACGGGGAGACCTGGACACTGATTCATCCTCCGTTAAATCATGAAGCAACCCCTTTTGCTAGAGACCCATGTCGGTGCTGGACGTGGAGGAGGGACCTGGTGGTTCCTCCTTTGGCCCTGCCACCCCACTCCCAGCTCTCTGGGGACACGGGGACACGTGGGGACGTGGGGACCCACAGCCAGGCAGACCCAGGAGCGCTCTTGAGCCCCCGCTATGCCCAGAAGGTAGTGCAGCTCTCGTTAGATGTCAAACCACCCCAGTTTTGCTCAGGGGTTTCTCTCTTCTCCTCCCCTTTTTAAGAAAGCGCCCTAAAATCTTGATGGTCTGGTGTTTTTGTTGTGAAAACCAGCTCTGAAGGTAGCAGCAGGTCTTCAAACTCAGGTCCTGCCCTCGCAGGCAGCCGCGTCGCCCCGTGTCCTTGCGGCATGCAGGTGTCTTTCGGGTGCTGCGGGTGGCCCGTGCGCTGGGCTTCTGCCTTTGGCCGGCGAGTGCAAACCCTCGCCGCTCCTGTTCTTTGGGCTCATTTTCAGCTTGTGTATGTAAACTATGTGGATATCCCAAGAAAAACATAGGACAAGGGAAAAAGAAGAATAAATTTAAAATGACAGGAACAAAGCTTTACCAGAAGAGTTAGGCTCATATTTCTTTTGATTACTTTTCAGTATGTGTACTATGTCTTTCATTGCAGCTACTGGGGTTTTTTTGGGGTGAAACAGACCCACATACATACACACAAAGGACTATTTTTACTGTTCATGCTTTAAAAGTTTGGTTATAAAGTATTGTTTTTGGAATGAAGACCAACAAAATGAAAGAGCTACTGTTCTATTGTTGTTGCAATAATTCAACACAGCAGTCCCTTCCCACTTTCTGGCTCTTCTCACTATATGGGGATGGTCTGTTGGTTGAGGATCGTTGTCTATCGAGACGGGCCAGCACTGGGAATGTGCGAGTCCGTCAGAGAAACAGGCACAAAGTATCTTTTTTGGATATGACAAGTACCATGAGGAGTAGAAAAGCAGTTGTCTCTTGAGCAATCTTCCAAGTGAAAATAAGACGGAATGAAAACCTGTAGAGCAGGTAATGAGAGAGAGATATCCTTTCTAGCTACCCAGGTGATCTGAGATGAGCAGGTTGGGATTTTGTTTGGTTGGTTTAAATGAAGACAGCTGTGGTAGGACACGTGTAGACTCTCTCAGACACTGTGGTTTTGCAAAGAATTTGTCTTCTCTTGCCCATCAAGTCACTTAGGCTGCATGTTGTTTGGATGGAATTGAATCAGCTGGGTTGCAGTGGACAAAGTAGCTGTAATTAAATTAAAACCAGGAATAAAAAACTACATGCAAAATCCAGAACTTGAGAAACAAGTTTGAGGACAAACACCTCCTCAAAAGAAAAAGCTCATCTTCCACATGTGCCCTGTTTGCTATCCTCATTTCATATCTGTTTTCCTCCTGTTTCATCTTAAGCATGAGGAACAGCATCTCCAAACAGTTGGAGCACATTGCAGAGTGCGTAGTGTCTGAACAGTAGCATGGCTAAGAGTGCTTTTTTCGGATGCTCGTGTTCCTCAGTGAGACTTTGTTATATACATGGATGCTTGGCCAGGCCTTACCCAGTTACCTCTCCCCCCCCCCCGACTTATACTGTGTACTCCCTGTGTACTGCAAATAAGGCCCAGAGAAGGTCAAGGGAGTCTCACATCTGGCTCACAGGGGCTATTCTCTTGCATTTCTGCTGACGGTAAATGAAAACAAAATGGGAGGTTGAGTAACTCTTCTTGTTTTGTATTTTTTTACATGTATTTGGGATGAGCTGAAGCTGGCATCCTAGCTTGTACACCAGAAGCGTTTTCAGTGTGAGCTACGCTGGTGTAGAGTGCTTTGGACTTCAAGACTTTCTACCTCTTCCATCTATCTGTCATCAGTCTCACCAGTATTAAAGTCTTGGCTGCCATACAGGAATCCAGACTTTGCAAGCTTGCAGATATTTTCTCAAATGCCTGTAATCAGGATTTATATGGGCACTTCATCCCGGCAAACTGGAAACTGTTAAATATCAAGGCAGTCTGGCGTGCTCCAAAAGCTTTTTTAATCCTACTGGTCCCCGTTTGTGTAGGTTACCGGTCGCAGTCTCCCTCTGCTCTGGTGCAGAAAGGGCGGCTCTCGGTTTTCTTTGTATCTTGTGGAAGGGTTTTGCTCAATCAGTATAGTGACGAAGAGCTTGACCTTGGTGGTGAATTGCAGAGGCAGTCTCTTGATGAGTCCATAGAGATCTTTTGGCAGGAAGTCTGTACGGTTTTCCTTACCTATTGCTTGAATCTTAATGAATTAAGCAGTCTTTTTGGTTGTTTTTTCCCCTTTGTGCAGATGCAGTGGCAGAACGTGGAACACGTTGGTGACCAGAGTCCTTATGTCACCTCAGTGATTCTCCACATCAAACAGAACGTCCCCATCATCCGCGACAATCTGGCCTCCACGAGAAAGTATTTCACTCAGTTCTGTATAAAATTTGCAAAGTAAGTTACCAACATGGCACAGAGTTTATTGAGGTCTCTGGTTCTCACTAGTCTGTTTGTGCGTGATAATCTATTTGCTTTCTAGTGTGCAGCATCAGTGGCTGTTAGTACCTGGGTCAAGACCCTCTCCATCCAAGGAGACCACAGAGGGAGGTGGGGTCAGGCAGCAAACACCAGCAGCTGCTGGCAAGGTTAAAAGATCTTTCAATTTCATGTCTGAAGTTTCCTGCTGAGGCAGATTTTCTCAGGTATTTGTATTGATTGGTTCCTCTTTATGTGCCTAAACCACCCCATAAACTTTTGTGATGATCACTGTCTACTGTTTGCCAAGTATAGAAAGTTTTGGGTTGGACATCTTTAAAAAACTTTGAATGTCTGAATGTAGACATGACTCTTGCTATGGGAACCTATTTTCCTTCCAGTGATAAGAGGCTGCAGTGCTTCCAGGTACTGAGAAATTTAGTGCATCATTTGCCTCAAAATAACTTTTCTAATAGCTGTAGCACTGTTGTAAGGAGGGCATGTGTGATGAGTATATTCTACCTTCAGAGTCTAAAAGCTGCTTTTTTGTGCAAAAATAATTCAGTAAGGAGGGGAAATATACATTCAGATTTTGGGGGATATTACGAGTGTCTTCCTGGCAAGTCACTTGAGCAGCATGAAAGAACTGGAAGATGAGACAGAAATGCCCCTTGCCTCTGGATTCAGGGTTGAGGGTGCAGCTCTCCAGCGCCTCTTGGACATCCAAACTTGGAAGTGATGTGTCTGAAACAAAAATGCAGTTCTTTGGGAAGATAATTTGAACCCTTCCCTGCTTGCCTGTGGCCAGCTGAGCTTTGCATGCCAATGCCCCAAGAAAAACCCTCAGGAGGACTCTGCCAATTGTAGCTGCTGCTTTTGGTGTTGCATGTGACTGTGCTGGTAGACTTGGGAGCAGTACCATGCATATCATGTGTCACTCTAAAATACCTTAACGTTTCATTCATCTGTAATAAGCTAATCATCCTGAAATAAACTGTATGGCCTGGCACTTACTGTGTGGGTTTGAGACTGGACCTTCAGCTCCTGCTTCAGCAGGGAAGGATGCAGCAGGCTCTCCTGAGAACTGTTAGCTTTCGCAGCAGGGAGGCTGGCCTGAGAGTTTCATTCCCCCCTTTCTATCTCAGGGTACTCATTAGCTTGCATTAAGGAGCAGTGACTGATAAATCATATTATGACGTCGCCCATAATCACTGTTTGAAATGCTATCTTGGTGAAAATTTATTGCACTTAAGCCTTCTATGTGGTTACGCTTGAATTTTATATTGCTAACATGGTGATAAATAAAACCCCCCATTTACTCAGCTGTTCACAGCATACTCTTAATACCTCAGCTTAGTTGCCTCCCTTTTAACTTTATTGCTAAGCACATACCAAGTAAACTCCGGATAAAATATCCAGCTCTCACGTTTGAGAAAAGTTCACATCTAAGCTGAGTGCCTTCATCACAGCTTGTTCCATAGAAGAGCACAGAAACCTGCAAAACTACTGCTCTACTTCAAAACGTTAAGACAGGTACAGCTCTGATCTACAGCATATTAAAATTAAGACACAGTCCTCAATTCGCTGTTCCATGGCTCAGGCGTAGAAGTGAAATTTCGTTCCTGAAGATTGTTTTTGCCAGATCATATTTAGAGTCCTTCTGTACAACATGGTTTTAAGGCAAACTAGTCCAGTGGTAAGGGTGCACTGATCTACTTAAAATGCTTACGACATTTTAATGCATACAAACATTTGTATTTTTGAAGCTCTGAATTCTTATGGAATATGCTGGCCTGCCCAGTATAAATACCTGGCCTTTTGTGTGTTCCACAACGCTGAAAATCCTTTTAACAGGCATTGTGCTTCTCCGTATGTTAATGCCTGTATCTTTTTGAACTGCCAGCCACTTCTCAGCATTAATGGATTGTATAAAGTGCTAGTGTTGAGTTACAGGACCACAGGGGAGAAGGCATCTAAAGTCACTAAATTTAAAACTGAGGGATCTGAGCCAAGTCTGGAAGAAGAAAAATGGCCATCAGAAATTGCATCAATCCTCTAACCTAATTTGTCATATTTGCTTTGTTTTGACCAAAATGCAGCCCTCACTCCCTTGAAACAGTGAGAAGCAGCCGGCTTTCCAGGAGGCACTCGCAGGCAGGGTGAGGGGCTCTGTTCTCACCGCACCTCGATCCTTATCCTTTGAAATCAAAAACCGCAGCAGCGAAGCCGTGGCTGCTATGCCGGGATGTGTTTGGGAAGTCTGTGACCTGACCTCAATGAGGAAGAGATTAGAACCGAGAGACAGGAAAAACAAACAGCTCTCCCCCTCGCCAGAAAAGCGGCTCGTCCATCGTGGACAGCCAAGCGTGGTGGGTAACTGCAGCAGACGTCCTCCCAGTCCTCCCATCGTGTTTTCAGCGAGAGGAGTTAGGTGGAAGAAGATCATGGTGAAGCTGCTTCGGGAGGTTTTGAAGCAACAGGCTGAGCTAAGCCTGGGCAAGCCTGCAAGGGCTGGTCACTGCCTTGGAGGGCAGCATAAAGCAAAACTCTTCTCAGCTGCAGTGACTCAGTGACACCAGGATGCTTTGAATGATGTCCTGCAGTAGCTCATCTCCCATCAGACAGACAGACTGTGGTTGCACCTCTGTCTGCCTTGCTTAGCAAAGCATTGTGTTTGATGCGTCATCAGTGCAGGGGATTAGGAAAACACAGGCTTTGGCAGAGCCGTTCCCGTTGGAGGGGAGCCTCTCAGATGCTGTGGTTTCTGTGCTTTAGGTTCCTAATCTGTCTTGCACTGCTTTATTATTACACTGGGGACTTGTCTGCTTCTATGGAGGGTTTGCTGGATTCAGTTTTATAGCTGAAACTGTAAATGAATTCTGGCATCCAATCTAGCTCTGTGGATGTGCAGGGAGTAAAGGCATTTAGAGTACAAAATCTCGTGCAGAGCATTACCGTTGAATACGCACGTATTATTCGCATCAGGATTGCCTGGTGTGTGCTAGGAGAGCCAAGCACTGAGTCCAGCCTAGGCAAGAGACTCAAGTGGATTTTTCAGTTAAGTGCAACTGCCCTTGATGGTCTCTGCTAGTCTGAAAAAAAAAAAAAAAAATGAAAAAAAAACCAGAGCAGCCCTTGGATCTTACGGTTTGTCTTGTCTGTCCTGCTGGAGTTGAGAAGCTGTTTCCAATAAGGCAGCGTGAAATAACAGGCATGTGGGGATGGAAGGTCGCTTTAGCCTTCTGCATTGATTGTGGGTGGCCATCCTAAGGGGCCTGGGAATTGTTTCATGCAAGACAGAATGCCGTCTATGGGAGACCATGTGGTTATATAGAAGATTAAAAAAAAGAGGGGAGGGGGTCCTTTGGCTGCCTGTCTGCCACCCTGCAGAAAGAAAGGCTCGCCCTGTTTCTCATACACAACATGAGCATTAGCACCATGCCTGACCTTACGGAGGGAGGGAGAGTTGGACCTACGTGCAAGATCAAAGGTACAATTAATCTCTTGCGCTCTTCCGCTTGTAGCAAGCTGCTGCATCCAAAGCTGCTACCGATTGATCATTTTATAGGATCACCTAAGCTCCAGCTGTGCTTGGCACTCTCTATTTGCCCTCTGTGAATTAGTTATACACCTGAAAAATGGACTTCTAAAACAGATAAGTTACATCTCTGCTGTAATGCTGTTGTGCCTGAGGAGACCGGGCTTGTTTTCCTCCTCTTATTTATATTTTGTTGCCAAGGTTGTTTCTCTGGTGGCCAAATTCAAAGCTATTTGGGGCAGCCCAGTAGCTGGTTCTCAATAGTAGTTTGAAATTGTTCTCCTTGACACCTCTCCAGGAAAAGATGATTCACTGAGAGAGGTCGTGGCTGTGTCTGAGGGAAGGGGAAGGGAAGGAGCCTTCTCTTGGAAGGACTCTTCCTTGAACCGTTTCTTTCAATTTGCTCAGCAGCTTGGCATGCTCTGTGCCTGAGTTACGTTTTTGTCATTCTTGCATGAGAAAGGGCAAAAAATAAATGTGCTGGCTTGGAAAACAGGTGGCAGGACAAACAAGATGCTATCCATGCTCCTTACTTCTTGGGAAGGAAACAAATAGCTTGACAGATGCAAGGGGGAAACCACGCTGAATTTAGATCATCACCATAAACAGTGCTTCATTCAAAGAGGACAGAAAACAGACCGACTTACATGAACTTAGGACAGAGCCATTAAAATCTAAGACCTGCCACCAGGTCATGGACAAGGTCCTGGAAACGTGAGCTTTGTAGGCATTCAGCCAAAGAAGGCTCTGTGAAAGAAGCAGAGTACATTAAAAACAATGCAGCAGGAGGAAAACAAGACTATGAGTGGTGTGCTCCTGAGAGACGGAGTTTGTGTTGCTCATGCTGGCCCCTCTCCTTGCGTTCAGCTCCTGAGTTTTCCTGGTGCTGCAGCTCAGTAGGGTAGGTGGGGCAGGATCTGGTTTTGCAGGTGCTCAGCCAGCGCTTCTGCTACAAGGGAGCATCTGCTTCTCACTGAAGAGTGAAACTACCCCAAAGCCTAAAATCAAGAAGCAAAAAGCTAAGACCAAAGTTGATGCTCTGGAGTAAGTTGTCCAAGGTGGCGAATATTGGGCTTCCGTCTTTGCCAAATTCTCCCCGGTTGAGTGTACGTAACTTAGTCACTTTTCTGAGTCTGAAGTCCACGTTAGTAAAATAGGGTAATGGTGTTTTCCTTTTCACAAAACTTTTTCTTGTCTTGATTGTGTTGGCTAGAAGCTTTCTGGAAGAATGCCTTTCTGTGTGAATGTCCAGGGCCCAGCAGACCTCCAGCCTTGGCTGGACCTCAAGTTCAGTGTGTAATATGCGTGTTATGGAATTACTTGTATGCAGTAAAATGTAGGTTCTGGATACAATCAAGATACTTCCATTCCATGAATAGCTATACTAATCCTGGCATGTTGGGGTTTTATTACGGACAATAGTTAGTTTGCTTGTTCTTGACCTTGTACTGTAATACTTCATATATAGTTTATAGCAATTTATTTACATAGGGTATGTGTGCAACTTCTCAATTAACTTTGAGATCAGTGTGGATTAAAGCAAAAGAATTGTACCTAGGGTTTGGGGGTTTATTTATTTAGTATACTTAATGTGTCTGGAATCAGCTTGAGAACTAGGCACTTAAAGTGTCTTTGTGGAAAGCCATCCTGGTTTGTTTTTGCATGCTTTGTTACCACAGAAGACTGGATGACTCCAAATACTCACATGTAATTGTGTCATTTTGTATCTCTTCTCTGCAGCTCCTTCATTCCCAAGTTCATTAACCATCTCTTCAAGTGCAAACCTATTAGCATGGTGGGCGCAGAACAGGTAAGAAGTAGTTGTATTGGCTGTCATATTTTATGACTTCTGGGTTCAAGAAGTCAAGGCAGTTTTTGGTAGAAAGGGGCAGAGCTGAGTTATGTGTCCTGAACTCTGGTGCAGCTGAGGCAACAGGGATACACTCTGGTACAGGGCAGAGTGGAAGCAGGTTTATAGGGATCCTGCCGCAGTTGAACCGGTCGTGGGAGAGGGGTCCTAGGCACCTTCCCAAGCAGAGGAGCTTTTACTTTGCCAGTCAAAGTAACAATAGCACAGGAACAGCAAACCTCTTGCACACCTGTCTAAAGTGTCACGATGAGATTGCCTTCAGTGTGCTCGCACAAAGGAAAAAAAGTTGCTCATGGCAGAAACTATTGCAAGAAGCTCCCGCGTCCTTCTCAGAAAGACTGTTGTTTTTCTGTCCCATCCTTTCTCAAATTTCCCTCTGCTGCTACTCTGCCTTCTCCTGGGGTTAAACTCAAGCCTATGGCCTCTCTGCTCAGAAGAGTTGGGGTGTGGTCAACCCGAAGTTGCTGGATGAGATGTGCTTCCCCTTTCCTCTCCTTCAAGAAGTTCCAAGGTGGAGGGTGGGCAGTGAAGAGGGCCTGTGCAGTAATGGCTTTAATCCGTTATTCATACATGTGTCTGCTCCTTAAAAGGAGTTGAGGTAGGAAGCATTATTTGGAGGGGAAGTGAGACGACAGGAAAACTTTACCAAAAAACCCAACAAGAACCCCAACCCAAAAGCCCAGGTGTCCAGGGAGTTTCTCACCTCAGGTAGTTTAAACACCGATACTTTTTTTTTTTTTTTTTTTTTTAAGTAAGTGTTGCACGTAAAACACACACAGTGCTTGGTCTCACATGACAATGTGTATGCCAAGAGCCGGTTGATTCCTACGCGTTCCCCACGCAGTGCTCAGCACCACGCTCCCGCGGTGGCGGTGTGCCAGCTCTCAAGCTGAGCAATGCCGGATCCTCCCAGGGACTGTGCTCGCTGCTCCCAGGTGCTGGCTCCTTCCTCTCCGAGGAAGCGAAGCCGTGGGAGCCCAAGGGCTCCTCCGCAGCCTGATGGCAGTTTTGCTAGAGCCTGCGTCCTGGCTGAGTTCCAGTGAGTGCAAATAGATGTTTGCCTCCTTCGGTTTGCCTGCTAGTTATGGATGGCCGCTGTCTTCCTCTCCTCAGAGCTGTGTGGGAAGGATGGGGTTGTGGAGGCGTAATGCAGTGTTTTCTCTATTCTGTCCCAAAAAATTGCTAAATGGAGGCCCTGGGTTTGGTGGGAGTTTTGAATCTCGCTAGGCAAGTGATGCTGCAGTGCCTGAAGACAGGACAGTTTCTTTCCTGCGTAAATGCCTTCCAGGCCTCGCTTCCTCAGGCATTGCAAACAGATGCCGAAACACTGCTGCATGGTGGGGAAGAGCCGTCCCCACCTCTGCGACTCCGTAACTGAGACCCAGGGAAGTGATGACCCAACATCTAGGTCAGGACTCCCCAGCTTTCTCCCAGGAACCTGCCTCCCTGTTGCGCTTTGAGAGCTGTAGATACCGCAAGACAGTGAGATACAATCTCAGGGAAAGAAAGACGGTGAATTATTGCCGCTTGAATTAACGTGTGCATTTCTGTTGAAATGCTGCCCCTTGACAGGAGCCCCTGTCCCCAGGTTGCACATGGGTGGGCAGCACAGGGTATTTATTTATTGCCTTGAGACCATGGGTGCAGCTGCAGGGCTGTGACCCTCCGTCTCCCACCCCAGCCTGTGGGCTGGGACCCTGCTACTCTGCGAGAATGAGGTTTTGATTTCAGCTGTCCCCTGCACATACAGCAGCTCCTGATGGGCTAATTTAAAAAAAAAAAAAAAAAAAAAGCAGAATTGTCCCTAATGGGACTGCTGTGAACTTCAAATCGGTGCCTTAAAAGCTGCTTGGGTTTTAGGCATCAAAGATGGGTTCTGAGCAGTGTGTGTCTGCAAAATGAAACAGGAGCTGTACATCAAAACCTTCCTCTTTCTTAATGGAAAGCAAATGAGTGAAGCACGGTTCCTGCTCATCTTGTGCGATGAGCAAGAACCTGAGAGTGGTTAAATGAAATCTTTTTTTAAATAAGTGTCTAAAGTGATTAACTGGTTGCCAGCAGTGGGCTTCTGTCTAATGTTAAAAGGTTTTAGTATTACTGTATTGGAATAACAGGCCCAATTTGCTTCTTTAAAGCAGACTGGGAAGGTTTTTAGTCTGATTCCCAGTGAATATGTGTCATAAGTGGGACATACCTTCCTGGGGTTAGATGTACAGAGGTCTTCAGAAGTTGATCTCTGTCTCTGCAGCATCTAGGTCCTCAATTGCCTTAGCATCTTTTGAACAGCCCCTTGGTCACCCACCGGCATCTTTCCACACCAGTTCCTCTCCTCTGGTGCAAATGTTGCTGTGGAATATGCTTTCCTGGCCTTCCTGGTCCTAAACACAGCTTTTCCTACTGTTTGCTAATAATCGTGTTTGAAATCTGGACACTAGGGCGGTGTTTATGGAGGTGTTCGGTGTGGGGAATGAGTGACTGAGGTTTCACTTTTTGTGTTTGTGTCTCTGACTTAACAACAATTCTCCATCTCAGGAAGCTTTGGCAGTGAGTTAGCAATGCCAGGGACCTGGAATGGATAATGGGGGGAAATAGAGTGAGGGGACAGAGCCTGCGAGTGCTACGTCTGCGGGAAAGGCTGCAGAGTGCGCAAAACTCCTATTAGACATGCGAGAGTTTACGTGGGAAAGACGTGAATTCCCCAACCGTGGAAAAAACTTCCATCCATGGGATCCCTCGTAGACATGCAGGAATCCAGCTATGACAGCCTGAGCCGACATCAGGCTCCAGCAGCTCCAGGGTGCACAGAGCTGCTCGTTTGTGCTGTGGTTTCCTGGCTTCCCAGGACAAGATTGGTAGCATCGGTTGATCTCATGCAAACCATGAAACAGACAGCAAAGAGCAATGATACGCTGCCGCAGATAACAGGGTCCAGATTTGAACTGGCATGACCCACCACCCCTCCTCCTCGGTTCAGTCCTTTGTATTTGACCTGAATTCCCACGTGTGCTGAAAGCCATAAATGTTCATATTTTTCACGGTGACTGCTGGGGGTTCTGCAGTGCCCGTAACGTTCTGTGTTGCTCCAGAAGAACAAGCCTCCACCTGCTCCTGAGACCCCTTTTGCAGAAAATGCGGTGAGTGTGCTGACAGCCCAGCAGGATTTCATACTCGCTGCTGTGTAAATAAATTGTGCTCCTCTTCTTCTAGATTGATTTCAGATTTCTGGCCTTCACTGATTTTCTCTCACCTCCTCAAACATATCTCATGCAATCAGAAGTGTGCAGTATTTGGGGTAATTTTGCTCTAGGAAACCCCTAACCCACAGCGTTTTGTCTTCAGACAGTGCTTGTCTGTCTGGGCTAAATTTTGTGGCTGCTGCTTGCTGCTTATTTAGCTGCTGGTCTAGTAAAAAACAACATACAGGCTGTGAGTTTCAGCGTACCAGCGAGCACAGGATATTGAGCAGTTCTCAGTGTAGCGGTATTGTGTTGCAGTTTTCTTTTTAAAGAAAAAAAAAAAAAAAAAGAAGTGGTTGAGTAAATGCAGAAGACCTGACGCAATGGGTGGTTGGGTGCAGGAGGAAGCATGGTGTTAATTCATTTGACCTCAGTATCTAAATAACGATACGGCTACAGGTAATCGAGATTGTTTCACTTTATACTGTCAAGGGCAAGAGGACTGGAAATCCATGCCTTATGTGCCAGATGTTGAGCTGCCATAAGTCGTTTCAAGTCAGCAGAGCAGTGCTCTGTTAAAATCAATGAACAGTGCTGCCATGTAGCCACGGGTGATCGTGTCTCCTTGAAGTGTCATTATGGGGGTCAGTCCCTCCTGTTCCTGCAGTCCAATTACCAGGACTTTTTCCAATGTGGGAAGTGTTAAACTTTTAAGGATGTTGGATTATAGCAGCTAATGGAGGTTGGTAAAAGGGACCTGAATAATAGGTTGCGATTTAACTATTGCAGCTGCTGCTGGACACTCACTCTCTGAAGATGGTTCTCCTGGATCTGCCCTCCATTGGGTCCCAAGTGGTGAGGAAGGCTCCTGCCAGCTACACAAAGATAGTGGTGAAAGGCATGACTCGGGCTGAAATGATCCTGAAGGTAACTCAAGACTTTTGATAACCTGCCAGCCAGACTGCTGGACTGGGAATCGGAGCGAGCGAATTCCAGGGGGCCCTTCCTTCGAATGCGGCAATCTGCAATTGCACATGAACGTATGCGAGCTTGTCCGGGTGCGCTGCCAGCTGTTCTACAGAACTGGCTTCTTCGCCTTGGTTTTGCCCCCACTCTCTTTTAACATCGCATTTGAGTTTTCATCCTCATTTTTCAAGGTAACCAAGGGCTCAAGTTCTGCTTACTAGGAGAGTTGGGGCACCAGATTCCCTCAGGAGCTTGTGAAAATCAGAGCTAGCATCCATAAGTGTCTGCTGCAGGGCAAACCTTCCAGTTCAGGTTACTCCAGGCCTTTGTGCAGACTCCATCACGCAGGGGAGCCAAGCCCTGCTTGAGTCACCTGTTTACTGTCTAGTGTAACAGCCAGTGCAAACATGTCTGGGTTACTGTATTCACCAGAGTCCTTTTTCATTTTCCACAGCTGGTGCCTGGAAAATGACCCAAAAGCAGTGTGTTGTCTTCATAAAAAGTAACAAGCAAAGCAATCTCCCCTTCCCCGCTCTTGCTGGGGTAAGAAGCTAGGTTTGATCCCAGGAGAAGCAATGGGAGCAATGCAGTTGTACCCTCCTGAGCGATGGGATTGTCCCCTGCTCACCTGCAATGCTGCGAAGATGTTCTTGTGAGTGAATTAGTGGGACCTGGGGTCAGGCAGGACAGGCAGCTGCCAGCCAGAGCCTCCTGTAAACCACAGCCAAGGCGAGGAGGGGGTGCAGAGGCCGGGCTCTCCATGCTTGCCTGCTGCTCAATGTGGCTTTGCTCCCATGCCCAAGGTAATGTCACGGCTGAGTTTGCCTTCCGAATTCAGAAATTAGTTCTGGAATTCCGTGCTTTTGGAGTAAGGTGACTGAGATGTTAGTAGACACGTTAAAGGAAGTCTAAATTTTCTTAGAAAAGACCTGAAGAAAAATACCCTGGTACTGCTAACAGAGGAGCAGGGAGGATTGGTGCCTGTCGCATACAGAAGCAGGTCTTTCCTTGGAGCTTATACGTAAATCAGAAAAGTAATGTTGTTAATTTGTCTACCCTTAACATCACATTGGCTTCATCGGGAGCAGTATAGGAAGTGCCTCGGGCAGGGAGTGCAGGCTGCGGAGTGCTGCTGGTCCGCAGGCTGTGCAGTAGCAGTGTGACTGCTTTTTCAGACATCCCGTGCTTGCCCTGCTGCTGCATAAAGCACTTCTGCTGGCCCCAAGTGAGGGCTCCATGTCAGTGTAACTAGAAATTCAACAGCGATATGCTTATGGTGCTCAGTGCTCCACAAAGCTGTTTTACAAAATAAGGCCCCGTGTAATCAGTGGATGATGGGGCTGAAAGGTTGGCTGGGGCAGGTTTGCTGATCGTAGTGACTGAATAGATCAGCCTGAGTCTAGGTAACCCACACACAGCGTTTGGGGCTGGTGTCAGCAACTATCTCTGGGGTTTGGGAGAGAAAAAAAGGCTCTTGGAAGTGCCTGCTCCCGCTGGACCACCAGTATTTCTGTAGGAAGATTTCCTTGCAGGAGCCCAGAGTTTGACCGGTCATCTCTGGCTGTTCTGTTTGCCTTGTGGGTTGTCTCTTTTTATCAGTGCTCAGACTCCCTCAGCTGTTTCCAAATTGTACATTAAAGAGTCTTTTCCCTAAGAGCTGTTTCACCCACAAGAAGCACAGGCCACTACACTCCTCCTCAGTGTTTTCAGGGCTCTCCTACCTACTACCAAGATGATTCAGAAGCGATGCCTCTGTTGCATACAACAATACCACCATACAGAGTGTGCCCAGGCTTATACTGGTGCAGCTAATTCAGTAGGAGTATCATTGAGCCCGTAGATGGCACAAAGAAATTCATTCAGCTAAGCCCTACAAAGCACAGATGCAAGCGGGGAGGAGGGCGTCAGGGTGCGCACGTCCCACAGAGCTGTTTCCTTTCTCCTTTGGCTACGCTGTCTGAAGTTCCAGCTTTTCATCTTGGCAGAAGATTTTTACAAGGGCTGTAAATTAAGGATTTATAAGTGTATACATGGCTATGATGTTTCATTGGTCTGAAGTGCAGGGAAAGAAAGAAATGTCTTGGTGACAGAATACAGTGTGGGGTGAGCTGGGTCAATGGAAACATATGGAAATGTTTTCAGAGACAGGGAAGAGTCTGGTCTTGTGCTGTTTCTGCCCTGCGTGCAGGCACACATTCACACACACACACATTCACGCACGCACACGCACACACACACTTCCCCAGAAAGATGGGTTTGCTGCCCACCATTATCAAAAATGTGTTCTCTATGGAGCTCGCTGCTTACCTAAGGAAAATGTAACAATGAGTAATCGTCTTTCCAGCTTCAAGGCTATTTTAATTTTTTTTCCTGACTTGACCGTTGCTGGGACTAAGAGGGTGTGAGCTCCAGGGCAGATGTCAGCAGGGGGTTCGCACGCTGCATCCCAGTCTCTCCAGAGAAGCGTACAAGAGGAGCTGCACCCAAAGGACGGAGCAGCTGCGTGTGGCGCTGCTCACCCATCAGGTTACGTGTCGGAAGCGGGAGGACTGCACAGCAGATTGCTCTGACCCACGCTGTGCTGGGGACGCAGGGAGTGACTGCGGAGTGTTGTCAGATTCCCCCGTGACACGCTGCCTCTGCCCTGCCTCCGGGCAGGAGGGAGCGAGAGGGATGCACGACCGAAGGGAGGGTTTGGACTGTGTCCCAGCTGCCTGACCTGCTGGGGACTTCCTAAGCGTCCCCCTTACCACCAGCACTGTCTGTCTTCCCCACGTGACTCCCCAGCTAGTCTTCCCCATGCAACAAGATTAAAATCTTGAGTTTTGACAATACCCAGTGCCTGCCAGCCCACAGGCGTACAGACAAAGTCCTGCTGCTCTTTGAAACATGATACACAGCCCCTTGGGTCTGAGCACCACTGCTGTGCGGAAAGAGACCCTGTCCTTCTCCCTGCTCCTTACTTCTCTTCGCTCACCTTTACCTCTCAGTTACTAGCAGCATGTACAGCCTCTTTCTTGTTCCTTAAGCATTTTATTTTAGGAGAGGCCAGCCCTGCTGTCACTCGTGTGCCTGAGTTGACTGAGCACTGGCTTTAACTCATAGAATTTGTCTGATCTCTTTTTTCTTGTCTTGGCAGGTGGTTATGGCTCCTCACGAGCCCCCGGTTGTTTTTGTCGACAATTACATCAAGCTCCTTGCTGACTGCAGCACTGACACTTTCCAGAAGATACTAGACATGAAGGTTAGAACCTGTCCCACAGGGTTTCTGCTCATCTGCTAGCGCTGCATTGAGATTGTTGGTGACTTTTCAGTAGAAACATAGGGGTTTGGGAACGGGAAAAGCACTCTTAAGGCAAGTGTATCCTCTGTACTCTGAAAGTATGTAGAGTTGCTACTGAAGAACAACTTTTCAGTTCACTTCGCATGCTCATACCTGCTCTGGCTCTTGGGGCTGAGTTCAGTTGTCTCGGAATCATCCAGAGGTCTACATACAGCTCTTGGTGGGTGAACAAAAGGTTGGGGTTTGAAATGGGCTCTCCTGCAGCTATTCTCATGCATGCCCGCTCCCGGATCAATGAAGTCTAACTGTCTTGCTTCACTGTTCTTTGCTCCCGCAGGGCCTGAAGAGGAGTGAACAAAGCAGCATGCTGGACCTCTTCCGCCAGCGCCTCCCGGCTCCCCCCTCCGGAGTGGAGAACACCGGCTCCCTCTCGCTGAGCGCTCCTACGCCCGAGCAGGAATCCTCTCGGATACGGAAACTGGAGAAACTCATCAAAAAAAGACTCTAAGTGAGCAGAAGTAAACTCTGTTGCTCAGGACTAGCTGCAGTGACTGGGAGCAAAGCTCGTCAGACTTATGATTTACAGTATGCTGCTGAAAAATCTGTGTTCCATCACTCCCATGCCCTGTAATCTCTTAACCATCATATACCATGATACCGCATCTCCGTTCAGACCAAGGGAGAGTTTGACCAAGGTGTTTGTCCTTAGACAGCTTAGCAGGAGTGAAACCCAGGACGTTGCTGGGTCCATGTGGTGGAGAAAATAGAGGTACCTGGAAGTCAGCAGCTACAAAAACAGTTTAAGTGGATTCAGAGAATATCTAGCTGTGATGCGCTTGGTGTCCCAGCCTTCAGCCTGGCTGAGCTCCTGCTGCAGCACTGAGGATTTTGCCTGAGTTCTGTGTTACTGCTCACTCCCTGTTGCGCAGCTGTTCCTGTTTCATTATTTATTTGGGGGGTGAGGCGGGGACACCAACCCCAAACCATCACCACCACCACCACCAAAAAAACCCCAACCCTTTAACAGCTGGAATCCAGGCATCTGCAGCTCCACTGAATTAATGAGATGCCCAGGAGAGAACCCCAAAGCAGATTTCTCCCCTGCTCCCACAACAGGCGTGCAGAAACCACCAGTAAAACAGCAAGGCAACTCCTTTTCAGAACAGGAGGAAAGGGCTGAGCAAATGCCTTCTGCACCTTGGCAAACCTCCTGCCAACAAGCTGGCAGCCTCTGTCGCTGTTACAGCCTAAAGGCCAAACCCTAGACATCTGCGGAGCCCATCTCCAGCCGCTTGTTATTTCTCTTGTGTGTGCTGGACTTGCCGGCTGTCCCCGATGGGAGTTCCCGTACCGCATCTCATCCTCTCTCCACAAAGGGCCGTTCATGGAGCAAGTGTCAAACAGCACCAGCCCCTCGTTCTTACGCCAGCCGGCGTGTCCCAAGCAGGGGTGTGCCCCTTTGGCACCTTCGCTGCCCTGTGAGGAGAGATGCTGGAAACATTGGCTTTAACAGGGAGCCTGGGCCTCTTCCCAGGACGGGATGCTTACAGCAGCCTCAGACTTCGAGGGCCTTCCTCTCCTCCTCCTCCTCTGAGCTTCAGTTTGCACCAGTGCAGAGAGGAGGAGAACCAGAGGTGAAATATTTTGGATAACCCCTTCCCAGGAGGCCGGCTCCTGCTGGCACCCAGCCACAAAGCCAGCGTGGAGCAGGGTTGGGGTCGGTGGACGTCTGCGCCCTGCCCGTTGTGTGAGCTTCCCCGAGGAGTCTCCGTGCAGGGAGACATCGCCTTGTCATTAGCAGTGCTGGATTTCTTCCACTCCTCTACCCTTTTTGGGGACTTTGAAGGCATGTGCCCAACTGTGAACAACTGAATCCCTTATGGGTTTAGGGGCAGATCGACCAGTCGTGCCTGCTTTATTTTAACTCAAGCTTCACTTGCATGTGCAGGAAAAAGAAGTCCTGTACCAGTTTGGCAGGTGAGGAGCAATCATGGTGTCAGATGCCTTCTTGGGAGGGTCATGCTCCTCACCAGGTCAAGTTTGGGCTGTAGGACTATATTTATTAGGGGCTGTGCTCGCTAGGGATTGTAGTACTTGTCACTGCGCATCTGGGAGGAGGGATCAGACATGCTCCAGGAAAATGAGCTCTGTCCCAGAGCTTCACTGGGACTGGGGAGGGAGGAGGTGAAATGAGAAATCCCTGAGTGAGGCAGAACCTGGGCTCACACTGTTTGCCTGTTTGTGCTTCAGCACTGTCCCCTCTTGGGTGCAGGCTGCTCCCCTTCCCTCTCCTCAGCCCCGTGGCTGTGGGAGGGCAAATTTGGTGCCTGGTTGGTAAAATCCTGTTCTCCCTTTGCACAGCTGGCAGGTGAGCCTGTGCTTGAACACGCAGGAGTTAATCACGGGATTCGAGCAGAAAGAATAAATCCGTAGAGATGAAATCCTCACTGGTTGGGTTTTCTAACGCTGCTCAGACCGACCTGCTGCTGCAGCGAGGTGTGCACTAACAGATACGCTAACACCAGCTCTTTAGGATGTATTTTCAGGGCTCCCCAGGCTTGGGCCCTGGCTGTGGTGTGCGGGTGCTGAGCTGCAGAGAGCGGTAGTGGTGATGTCTGTTGCAGAGCAGCAGTAACAACAGTTGTGGGGAGGGACGGCAGTTTCTCGTCACTCCGGTTTTACAAATCTTCCCAGAGTCCGCTGTTGCTTCATTTATTTCCTCTCCTGATTTCACATCGGGTGACAAAAGAAGGAACGGTGGTTGAAAGCACGTCAGGATTACAAACGGCCATTCCCCAAGGACAGATTATCTCAAGGTGCATGTGCAGGATGGTTCACACGTTATCAAATGCAGTAGCCAGGGAGGAGGGAACACGGGTTTGCAGAGATTCGTTATTCCCGTAGAGGGATGAATAATTTATTTTAGATTAATTTTTCTTTGTTCTGTCTATGGATGGTTCTCTAACTAAATTATGAATAGCCGAAGACGATGTTCAAGTTACCATCGTGTGTCTTTCCCTGAAGGCTTCCCCCGTTTCATTCTCTGCATTTCATTCTGGAGATAAGAGGAAATAAGAGGAAAAATGAATTTTTAGTTTCAGCCTTTGAAGAATGCTACAGGTCTGGGTGTTTGGAGTTCCACTTTTAGAAAGCAAGTCCGCATTTTTCTACTTTTGGTATGAGGGTTTTGTCCCCCTGGCTCTTGGGTATTTATCAGATTTGGCACATCTGTATGTGTATGTTAGCTGTTTGGGGTTTACATCGGGGAATAAAGGATGGGTTTTTTTCTGTATAAAATGCCACTTTTTATGGGTTTTGGCCGAGGTGTAATTCTGGCTGTGTGTCGGAATGTGACACTAAAATGAATTAAACGGTTACTGATGTTCATCTGCTGGGTGTTTTCTGTACAACTGCCATGCAGCAAACCCTCGGGGCTGGGACACACCTCACCCGGAACGCGCTGGACCCAGGGCTCCGTGCTGTCCGTCTCCATTGCTCTCTCCTGCAGCTTCTCTCTTTTCTGGCTTTTCCACCTTCTGCTGCTCCAGCAAGCAACTCTCTGCCGGCAGCATCAGCATTCACAGCAGCTCCCCACACCGTGCGGGCGGTTCAGCACAGCTGACCTTGTGCCCCTAAATAATCAGATCATTTCTGATGACTTTAACTGCTGGAGAGATTTCCGAGAGATCCTAATTTTTCCTTTGGAATTAATTAAGAGGTAGCGCCTTTTTTTCCACACGATGCAGGATGTTGGAAGAGTTTCTTTTGCTTGGAGAATTAATGACTCATTTGCTTTTCTCCTACCGCTCTGCCGGTCCTGCCCCCTCCGCCCTTGGGCAGGAGCAGCCCATGCCAGGCGACGCGGGTGTTTATTTCTTTCACCAGATTTGCAGCCGTGAGTTCAAGCATCTGAGTGACGATGTCCAAGTCTCCACAAGCCGCAGCTGGGCGGGCGGCAGACGCGGATGCTGTTCAGCAGCATCAGGCCACAGCCCTGCTGTACTTTGGAAAATGAGCTGAAGCATTTGTCTTTGGGCTGTGTCAGAAAAGGCTTTGGCAGAAGGCGTTCCTCTGCGCGCCTGCTCCACTGGGGCTGGTTACACCAGCTAGTGCTACCGTCACCCAGAATTTCTAGGTTAAAGCCTGCACTCATTCCCTTCTCTCAGCCAAAGCAGCTCCGCCTCGGAGCCCGGCAGGACCCGGGGAGCCCGGAGGGCTGCCGTCGGGGTCTGGATCCCACGGGGAGGGGAGAATCAGCCTTTGCTGCTTGCAGCACATGGAGCTTCCCAAAGCCCTGGGAAAATCTTGGCTCGTGGCTCAGCAGTTCACGAGGGTGGCGGCGGCAGGGCTGTTAAAGCCGATCGAAACTCAGCAACTTCAGCAACGTGCCGTCAGCGTTCGTCCCTGCAGCCGAACCGCTCCCAGGGCTGTCGTCAATCCCACCGCTTGGAAGCGTCGCTGTGAGCGTGACTCCCGTGCCCGGCGGGTTCGTAGTCTGTTCCATGGGGAACAGCCTGGCATTTCCCATCGTTTGGAAATAATTTTCCATCGTTATCAAATAACACAGGATCCTTCTGATTTGCTTTCCCCGGCCCGCAGCGACGGCCCCCTGCACCGCATCAATGTGCCTATTGTTCGGTTGCTGATTAAGCCGAGCACGCCCGGCCCTGTGGAAAGTCCTTTATGGAAGGAGGATCTTGATAAGATACTCGTATCTGCTCTGTCCGGGCTGTGCGCGGGCAGTTAAAAAGTAAATAACATGGACAAACAGGCTGTGATGGACAGTCGGGGAAAGATTTCCAATGCCATCAGGGATTGCATGGATCGGTACAGTTTGAGAGGCTTAAAAAGAGACGGGCTTTCCGAGAGAGCAGAGTACACGTGCCTGAAAAGCAGGGCCCCTGTATACAGTGGCTATCAATTTTATTTTAGTTACCAAGTAGTTAAAATTCTGGTTAAACACTTCCTTTTCATCGTAGCAGGCGAATTTGCAGCTCTGGATTTCAGTGCTGTGGGAGATCCTCAGGTCTGAGCCCGGTGTGAGGCAGGGTGGGCTGTGGAGCTGCCTCGGCTGCTCAAACACCTCCATTTCACCTGCCAAGCCCAGAAACAAGAGCCTGGAAGGGCACAAAAAAAAATTGTCATTTGTGTCAAGCCAGGCCGGAGTGGGAACTTTTTTGCTAGTAAATAAAGAACAGCAAGATTTCCAGAAGCCCGTGTGGCTCTGCTCATCCCAGGCACGGCCAGCTGCAGCCTCATGCAGCTTCCCAGGCACCGAGATCCCTCGGACCCCAATCCCCACAGGAGTGGGGATCGGCTGTGGGGACACCCACAGCCCTTGGAGGTGGCTGCTGGGAGGTGCCACAGGTTCCTCCCCCCTCTCCTAAATTGCACTAACTGGGTTATTGGCAGCATGGTTTTTAGCCTAGGAGCTGCACGGCAGCTCTGAAATAATGATCGCGTTCATCTGGAAACTGCTCCAGCACCTTCTGAGGCGTCTAATTTCATAAAGGGCTTTTATGGGAGATTTTGGAGCGAGGAGCGATCAGCTTTCCTATTGCTCACAGAGACCAGAATTTCTCTTTTTTGGGATGCATTTAAATCAAAAGGAAGAAAACACCTGTCCAGCACATTTGCTCAGACCCCAAAGATTTCAATCAAAATTTTTAATGTTCTTTTTCTTTCCATCTGCATTTTTCAGCAAAGACAAACAGCCCCATAGTATTTCTTCAAAGGAATGTAAATTCCTTGAGGAAGTCTCCGGAGTTCCCAGCACCGCATAGCTGCAAACCACAGACGCCTACGGCTGAAAGCTCTGCTCTGCTTTTAATTTTGGGGCAGGGAAGGAATTCTTTTCAGGGGTTTGGGTTCACTTGTACTGGGCCCGTCAGACCAGACTGCTTGTTACTGCACAGGGGAGTGTTGACTTTGGCTGGCTGCAGACAGTTGCTTTCCCTCCACAGGAGTATTCCCCCACCGAATCTGATGACACGGTGCAATTATTTCATTAGGATTTTCCAAAAAACCTTCCCTCGGTCTCCTCTAGTGCTAGAAAGACCTTTTCCCTCTGTTTTATTGTTTTGGCTTCTGCAGCTTTGCCTGAAAAATGCAATTAAGGGTGGCAGTGCTGCTGCCTGAGTCCGAATCCTCAGGGTGGTGGGGAGGGGGTGAGAAGGAGCAGCCTTGGAGGGGGAAATTGTGAGTTTTGAAGGGTGTTGTTAAACTCCCGGGGATGAGTGAAGCCTGTGTGCAAAAGCTTTTGCAGCCTAAACAAAGCCCCTGTTTCCGCTGCGAGCTGCCCTCTGAGAAAGCCGGGGCAGAGCTGCTGCTGAGGTTGAGCGATGGAAGAGGACGGCTGAACCGTGAAGGTACTGGTGCCCCCCGGTTCCTCCCCAGTCCCTGCTCTCATTCCAGTCCTGCCCTGTGGCTGAGCGAGCACCGCGCTGCCATGTCCCTCTGCCGGCATTAACCATCGTGGCCTGTCCCAGGCCCAAACTGCCTTTCACCTGCTGAGAGCACCTGGGCAGACAGCGGGGTCAGGCCTGGTCTCAGCAAAAACACTTTACTTAATAAATCTGGTTGCAGTGCACGGATGCTATTAATAATTCCCGGTTGCTTTTCCTGTGCCCTCCATCCCAGGCAGCTGTGATGCTCGCTCCAGGGGGGCTTAACCCGGCTGCCAAAACGCGCAGTGGACCCTTGGTATTGGGGAAATCAGCGTGTTGGAGGTGGGGACAGCCCGGCAGGATCTGGCAGTCGGGGCTCGCTCTTTCAGTGCTCCCCAAAATCCGTGCAGGCATGGGAACGGGCGGCGCATTAGGATGATGCATACACAGTCCATAGGTTGGACTAGGGCCGCGTTTAGGGCGGCCTGTCGGGAGCTGGTTTGGCCGCTGCCGTGCGGCTGGGAACGGGAATGAGGGTGCAGCGCCCGGGGAGGGACGCGGTCCGGGGATACGGGGATGGGAGCACCGGGAGGACGGACGGACGGATGGATGGGGACGCTGGTGGGATACAGGACGGGGCACTGGGGAGACGAAAGGAGCAGGCCCCGCCCCCTGCCTCGACCCCGCCCCTCGGGCGCCCCGCCCCGCCCCTCGGCGGGAGGCCCCGCCCCTCCCGCCGCCGCCGCCGCCGCCGCCCGGGCGCAGCCGGCGCAGGGAGCGGAGCGGCGGGGTTGGGGCCGGAGCTCGGGGCAGGGCGGCTCCGCCATGGTGGGTCGGCTCAGCCTGCGGGAGGTGCCCGACCTCCCGGACATGAGGAAACGGGGCGACGCGGGGCTCGACAGCCCCGACTCCGGGTTGCCCCCCAGTCCCGGGCCCGTCCCTCCGTCCTGGCTTCTCTCCTCGGGGGGCAGCCCCGACCGTACCGCGACCAACGGGTTACCGGAGCCCGACCCCCCCGCGCCCGCCGCCGCGGTGAGTACCGGTACCGGCCGCCTCCGCCTACCCCTCCTGCCCGCAGCCCCGGCCTCCTGCTGCTGTCGTATCCCGCAGCGGGAGGGAGCCCGCCGGGGAAGCGGGGAGTCCGCAGCCGGGGCCGCGTTGGGTCAGGGGAGCCAGCGGTGCTTTTAAAAAGCCTCCGGTTTTGGGGTCGGTTCTCGGCGACGCAAGGGAAGCCCCTGTCTCCCCTGCCCCAGGTAGGGGTTGGGACGGCGTCGCGGCACTTTGTCTTTGAAAATCCTTGTGGAAAATGAACTGTCGTTATTCCAGAGAGTGACCCAGACTAGGAAGTTTGTATATTAACCTGCGGTTTCAGGTAATAGTATCGGAGAGAGATGCGCTAGTTTTCCGCAAAATGATTTTTGAATGTTGGCGCTGAGCTGTTGGTACAAATATTTTGGGAACCGCAGATGTAGAGGAAAGATCCCTTTTCTATAGGGGTGCTGCCGTGAAATTGGAAAAGGCCGTAGGAGAACTGTGTGTTGAACAGGAGAGATGCTCACAGCCCCCTCGCCCCTGGATAGTAACGCACATGTGCAGAGGTGGCTTCAAAAACACAAACGGGTTTCTTCCCGTCTGGCTGTGGGACATTGCAGGGCTGCTGTCAGCTCGCAGTGCTGCCTGTCCAGGAGAAGAGCACGGGGACGCTCCATGAATCGCTGCTCGGTGGGAATGAGTTAATCCTTCCAGGTTGCGTGTGAATTAGGTTGGATTTAATGCTTTCAAATAGTAGCCGGAGCGTAGCTGTGAAATGAGGAGGTTGCTCGTTGCGAGGTGCCCTGCAATAATTTCCTGCTGTGATCTATCCGTGGGCATATCTAATGAATCCAGCAAGGAGAGCTCTCTCCTACACTCATATAATGTTAGCTATAAATTGAACGTGAGCTCATACAGTGGATGGACTATAGTTCGTCCTGTAGAAAGCTATGCTGCACCAAGGAGCTGTATTTCTCTCTCATTTCCCAGAGTGGTTCCTCTGAAATTAGCTCCTGGAGTTAGGAGTCTGTCTTCAAAAAATACACCTTGCCACATCTTTGATGCTGTAGACCAGTGTCAAGTCAGACCTGCGGGCTGCACCTGTAGGCATGTCTTGGGCTAGCAGATCCTCCTGCGCGTAAACGTGAACCTCGACAGCACTGTACCAAGGGCTAAATAAATGTGTTTTCTTGAGAATATACCGAATTGTAACATAAAAGGGATTGTTTTTGTGGTTTTTGCAGAATTCCGTGTTCTCCCCCAGCCCCGTTCTCTCCAGCTGCCCTCCAAGATTGTGTCCTTTATCCTTTGGCGAAGGAGTTGAGTTTGACCCTTTACCACCGAAGGAAATAAGGTAAATACTGTGTTACAATCATCTAGGTTTGAAGGAGTTAGCATGTAAAGGAGTAGTTAGGCCTTATCAGTGCCTGTGAGTCAAGTTAATTTATTTGCAGAGCTATTGTTCCACACAGCTGTACATTCCTGGACCTGGACATTTGTAGAGGCTGAAGGAGTGTTCAGCCTCTTTTAATCCCATATGTTTTTTTTCCAGGAAGACTTTCCTGTATTTTACTTTTCTGCTTTTACTTCATTGCACTGGTCCAAAATGTTGCCTTTCAACTGATTAACCAGAAGGTAATCATGAGGGAAGATCTTCAAAGCAGCCATCTTTCTAGGACTGTTTTATTAGGGGAAATGAATTTTGCTCTCGTAACCTCATGGTTTTATAATAAGCACTTTACGTCTTATCAGCTGTGGCTGGTTGTATGAACTAAAAGAAAAGTTAGCATTCAGAGAGTGCGTAATTATTTTTTTTTAATGCGCTGCATCACTTCACAGCCTGTGAATTATTCCTTTGAACGTCATGATTTGCAGTAACGAGAAATGAAGGCTCCCAGTTGATGACTGTGCAAGCAGAGGTAGACCGATACAATCAAACGGAAGCCTAATGCAGGGGAGGGTAGAAAGAGTTGATGCCCTGGTGTGGGGAAGGAGCCTGCGCCGTGGCTGGAATTGACGGCAGTTAGCACTGTGGAAAAGCTAGCACAGAGTTGTCACTGTGCGAAGGAGGTGAAAACTTTCTTTTGCAATTCAGGCACAGAGGATTTTCTTGCCAGCAGAGTCTGATGTGCAAATTGTAGTGTTTTCCTGCCAGTTGAATCTTCAGAAGTTTGCCTTCAGAGAGTGCCCCGTGCCGGGAGCGACAGCAGAGAACTTGTGTGTGACTCTTGGCAGAGGAGAACTCGGACAATAACCGTGTGCTTCCATGGACTCGGCACTCCGAGGAATTAGGATGCTTATGTGCAAAGCCTAATTGTGGATCTAGGCCTGGGTTTAGGCACTGGAGTTTGAAGGAAGTTTTAGGTTCGTAGGGCTCAGGCTTAAAACGATGGACGTGAGAATCAGGAAGATGTTTGGTAGCGCTGGCAGCTGGACAAAACAGTGACAGTGCCGGGCGTGCTGCTAACGTAAGGCTTTTTCCTCTTCCCATAAATAAGTAAGACGCCAGCAGACAGTTTTTGCGTGATGTGGCTGTTCCTGTGTTGAGGTGACAGGTGCAGCCTGGGGAGCTGCCCCCGTACCCAACGGCTCTGCTTTCCAGAAAATGCAGCCTGCTATTCCAGAGCAGAGCTCACGCAGATGTCTCTCTTGTATTTCAGGTACACGTCCTCGGTTACATATGACTCAGAGAAGCACTTCATCGATGACATCTATATGCCAGTGGGCTTAAGCATTTCCTCTTGCAGTCAGACGGTGATCTGTGTCCCAAACTGCACGTGGCGCAATTACAAAGCGGAGGTCCACTTCGAGCCCCGCAACAAGCCCCAGCGTTTCACCAGCACCACCATCGTCTACCCGAAGCACGCCAAGACTGTGTACACCACCACGCTGGATTACAACTGTCGTAAGACCATGCGGCGGTTCCTCTCCAGCGTAGAGCTGGAAACGTCAGAGTGCCTTGGGAACGACTGTGTCCTGGATGGTTGCTGACTGACGGCTGTGTCTCTTTCTCTGATCCATCCCAGTCCCGTCTAACGTACTCTGCTAACTCTCCACTAGCTAAAGCGGGTACAGACCCTAACTTTCCGGTCAGGCTAAGGGAACCCTACCTGTCGTCACCTCTTTCTCAGCTCTTAATTCCTGCTTTAAGCATCAGAATGGCCTGAACGCAGTTTTCTGTGGGAACATAACTTAGTAAGGAACTTGTTTCTTTGCCTTTAAAGTCGTGAGTTCCCTCCCCTTCCCCGCAGTGCAGTAATCAGATGAAAATAACGGGAAGTATTTTCCCAGAGAAAAAATTGACAGGTAAGAAAGAATGTGGAATAGTGCCTGGCAGGTGGAAATCCATTTGATGCTTTGTGGTGATGTGCAAAAATAAGGGTGGTTTGCTCTCTTGCAGAGAATCTACCAGGTCATTTGGTTACAGATAGCCAGAGCTGTCATTCGTTTCAGTTTAGATCGCGAGACTGTTTTCTCTAGAAGAACCATCTCCTGGAAATTGCTGGAAAAAGCTAACAAAGAAAAAAATCTGGAATTTTGCATTTAACAGATAGAAAAACGTTATCCTATGGCATTCACGTCTGGTTTGAAGGTGTGAGTTGGAAAGAAGAGGAATTCTGAGTAGAGCAGGAGATAAACTGCTTTTGCAGCTCCAGGCAGCAGAGAAAGGATCGGGTAACTCAAGTTCTTTAGATGAATGGCGCAATGTATCTTCTGTACTTATAATGATTTCTACAGTGCTGTAGTCTGTGTAACACACTAGCATTTGTGCGTGTGTAGTAGGACTTGTAATGAAGAATATCAGGCCAAAAATTATCCCTGTATGGTTGGAAAGTCGGGTCTTGACAATGTGGTGGTGGAAAAACACCAGTGCCTAGTTTTACGGTCATTGTACTGTCTGCACTGAGGGAGTTGTAACTAAGAAAGTTTCAGAAAACGCACCATCTATACAGGGACCTAGAATGGAGAAGGAGGTGCTGGGATCGGGTGTGAGATGCTGTCGTGGTGGGGGTTGTGAAGAGGTAGATGGTAGCGAAGGACAGGCAAATTTTTATTGCACAGCAAAATCCACAGCTGTAGCTCTGCTTCCCCATTGAGCTTCTCATCGCAAAGGTCCCTGTCCTCCCTAGACTTTGGGATTCAGGATGTCACTGGGATGGGGTAGCATTTGCCTGTCTGTAGGCTGCTAAATAACCCCTCCAGTCCCAAGTGCCTGATGAGTTTGGGGACCAAAGGGAGTAACTTCAGATACTCTGAAAGTCCATCTGGATGTTACGTGCATTAGTTTATGGTGTGCTTTGATGAAAATAAGACGGAGACGTTTCTTACTTTATGCAGATGGTTCTTTTCTATATTGACAGAGAGCAGTGGAGTGTGGAGAGCTTCTGCTTTTGGGAGCGTGGCTTATATTGGTGGCTAGTATGGTGTAGCAGCTCAGAAACACTTAGTAGACTTGACTTAGCTGGACACAGCTTTTCCATGTATTCCAAAACGCCTCTGAAGTGCCTTCTGGTGCATCATCAGCCCCGGAGCTGCTTTTAAAGAGGGCTTTGCTAGTTCATAGCCCCAAGGGTGAATTTTGTCAGTGGTGAGTTAGAAACTTGGGAGCCTGTTCTTGAGCTGTACTGTAATGCGTGTTTGTGCAAGTGTGATGAATGTTGTGGAAGTGTACTCTAGTGTGAACTGAAATGATTTGGGAGACTAAAAATGCAGCAGGAAGGAAGGCTTGAATTTGTGTGGTTTCGGTTTTTTGTTGTTTTGGTTTGCTTTTTTACTTATTTATTAGCTCAGAACAGAACGTCCTTAATCTTTGGTACTTGCCTCAGAAAACCAGATCCTAAAACAATCCCAGGCTGACAGAGGATGCCAAAGTCAGGTAGGCATTGCTCCAGAGTTGTTAAGAGCAGAGCGGTCTTCTCATTAAACGTGTTGGTTTCAGACTAGAGTATTTAGGAGATGTGTCTTAAATACATGTTGTGTTTCTCCCCTAAACATTGCTCCAAAATATACTTGTTGTGTAACAGAAGGCACAACTCAGCCCCTAAGTGTGTGGGGTTTCAAATGGACAGAACTCTTCTTTGGGAAAGCTATTGCATCATTGCTCGCTTCGCAGTTTCGTGTACCTTGCTCCTGAAACATCTGGTGCTGGCCACTGTTGGACACAGGACGCTGGAAGAACACGGACCCTGGATTGCTCCGACAACGCTCTTCCAATGAATTCATTTGCAGGAGATCTAAGAGAAGATTATTTTAAGTTGTAATCATTAATAGTCCCTAGTTAGAAATGAAATGACCCTTACACTATGGTTTTAGGATAAAGCACCTGATTTTTATAAAGCAAACAAATTATGTACCTCTTAAAAATATTTTAATTGGTAGAGATACCTTTTAAATTATTTATGTTCCAACATTTGCAAAGCTCTGATTAGCTCTGTGCAAGTGTTCTGATGTCTGTGATGTTCCTCCCTGCCCCCCCCCCAAATTTTCAATTTGTCTTTTACTTTATTGGTAATAAATGATCTGAAAACCATCATACAGGGAAGTCTCTATTTTTCATTCAAAGCTTTTCAGTGTTTATTATGGTATTTACTTAGAAATAAATACATAATATATCCTGCCAATCCCAGCTCCCCTCTTGTTTCTCTTACATCATGTGTTGCTGTTGTTTACATATTCTAGGAAGACGTTTCCTATATAAAACTGTCTGTATTAAAAAAAAAAAAAAAAACACCACCAAATGTTGTGGTTTTATCAGTTCAGTAAGACACTGAAAAAGTGCCTTGAAGACAGCTGAAAATCCTCTCCAGTATGTATTTGAGTCGTTCATCTGGTATAGTTTTATTTTTGAAGAGAGTTTCTGGTATGGATTTCAGCATATCCTACAAGTGAAGTACTTGCCCTTTTCAAATATAACACGTATTTAACCAGACAGGAATTTCTTTTTAATTTTGGTTAAAAATGTACATGCTCAAATGCTACATCAGTAAAATAAAATAAGACTAAATGTGTTGTGCATTAAACTTTATAAAAACAAAATAGATGGTTACAAACTATTGTTTTGAGAGAAATGCTGTAGTGTGTTTCTGGATGCTTAATCTGTTCTTTAAACCTTTCCAAATTTGCAGGTCTGCTGATTTTATTAGTATCTTTGGCAGAGTAGAAATGGATGCAACTGAACATTCAGTTAATTAATTCATAATGGGATTTTTTGCTTACTTTTTATGGTTCATCTGGTTATCTGCTTGCAAAAGCTCCATAGATTTGCATGTAATAACATTATTGGAATCTAGGGAGCTTTGAAGCTGTTCTAAAGCATGCCACTGCTCCTGCGAAAGTCTGTGCAAGCATTTGAGTATCATGCGGTGTTTAAAGTATTAAACAGGAGAAAAGCCATGCATAAACATCCGTTGCTGCATACAAGACAGTCCGTTTGAAGAGCCACTAAGAAAAAGACACTTTAAAAATTGTAACAGTATCTTTCAGGAGGGCTTCAGGAAAAACTTTCTCTCCTTTCAGATGTGCCCTCTAACTTCCAAATACTTCCTTTAGCATGGCCTGGGCTGTTTTCCTTTCATATAGTAGTAACACTCTGTGTGAAAGATGTTCCTTTACTATGAGAAGCTGAAGTAGGGGAGTACAAGGCAGCCTACTGCTTGACGTGATTTTTAATTTATGTTGGCCAAATGGGCTTCTAGTTAGTACGTACCATGACAAGGATAACCCCGTTGTTATAGATGTGCTCTGTTTTCCTTGTATATATCCTGTGCTTCTCCAGAATGTCAAATCTGAGGGTCTGATACAATGAATTTTTATAACAAAATAAAATACTGTAGCTAACAATTAGATTACAAGCCAGGAGATGAGGGCTGGATTCCAATCCCGATTTTGCAGCTTGCTCAGTTTCAAGTACCAGGTAAGTTTGTGTGCCTGCAAATCGTTTTAGCCTCCAGACAAGGTATCCAGTCATTCAGCTGCCCGGAGCTCAGTTTTCCCACCTGCCGCAAGGGCTGTGCTTGCTGGTTTCAGGACCAGCAATTCAGATGTGAACACCTGAAACGCTCAGGTGTAATGCAGTGAGTATTATTTTGAAATAAACTAATAGCAATAACAAGGGGTACTCCAGGACAAATAGGCAGTGTGGAAAGGAGCACTTTCAATTGTTGAAGTAGTCTGAGTTGCAGCCATATTTTAACTAACGGGTTGGTTTGTTTTTAAAATATAAATGTCCTGTTCTCCACACATATATAAGACAGTGAGTAATCAGTACTAAGCTACAGAACTTGTTGGAAGATATTTGAGTGACACCACTGGTTGCAGCTCAGAGACTGTGCTAGCTCGTTCAGCAATCAGGACCAGTCACGCTTGCTCCTCCGGAAAATAACTGCAGCAATCTTCTTTACATACTGTGCAATCACTGCTTGTGCATGACGCCCTGCGATGAAGTAATGGGGAATGCCTGACACTCAGGCATGGCTCGGTGGGTAAATGTTGCTGCATATACAATTCGTACCGTTTCCTTCTGTTCATCTTATAGATACGCAGCCTTTCTTCCTCTGCTGCAGGATCTTCAAGACTGGTGTCCCATCGAAGGCTTTCATTTAGATGATCAGAAAGACCTTGATCTGTTTGACTAGAGTCCAAAATGGTGGAAATTGATGCTAAAACCTTGTTTATTTCTGCATCCATCTGAATCTCTTTTACATTATTTTGGGCTGAGTCAGGGTTTCTCCCAGAACTTGGGATTTCAAGCAATGGAGGGGAGTGGGTCTGCTGCTTTCTGGTTTTGTGGTGGTTTTTATCTGTTAAAACGATAAACGCTGTTAGCAAAAATGTATGCATTGCCTCTCAGGCTTTCCTGCTTATTTCATAAAGAGGATGATGAGACAAGTGCATGCTGTGCCTTTATGTGCCCATTAATAAGAAACCAAATCTATAAGAAAATATTAATGGCCTAAAAATCTTATTTTTAAGTGGGAAATATCTATTTATCGGATTGGCTAATATAACGATTCTCACATGTAAAATGTATTTATTGAGGCTGTTAATGCATTAATAGCACTTCTACATTGGCATCAAGTTCACTGTGCATGCCTAACTCGATTTAGGCAGGAAATTGATTCTTAGTTGTTGGGGATATTTTTTTAAGCTGTTACCCATTAATACAGCAAGCGATGTGATTGTTTGGGAGTTTTTTTTCTGGCAACTTTCAGGCACCTTTTGTACTAACATACTGGAAGTGAATGGCTATTCCTTTTTGTGGAAGATTTTTTTGAAATTAACGTCCCCTTTCTGTAGCTGTAACAGCAACTCAACCCCACTGATGGGAATTTAAATCAGTGCCGTGACTCATGCCCATGGAACAGTGACTATTTAAACAACTATACTGTAGCTCACCAAAAGAAAACCACTAAATATTTACAGCATCCCAAATCTTAGGCAGTTTATGAAATTTCCTACTTCTTGACAGATGTCTTATGCCTCCTACTGCTTATGCTGTGTAGTTACATGTACTCGATCTTTTTCTTTTTTTGGATAGGTTTGTAGCTGTATACAAAACTATGTATAAACAGGCTACTGGTTCAGTGAAAGGTGTTGAAGTGCCATAGATGATTTCCTACGGAAGGTTGTTTTTTCTCTCCACAGCAGTTGTCCTGCAGGATGGAGGGAGAGCCGAACACCGTATCCTCTGGCCAACACGGACAGGTGAATCCGAGCTGCCTTCCTGCTGGTACGCACGCTCAAAGCCGTGCGTCCCTTCATGTCTGTGCAGTGTCAATTGCACAAACGTGATGTTGAGCAATGGTCACCTACCAGCCTGGTGCACACATGGCTTTGCTCCATGACCCCTTCCCTGCCCAGACCCTGCGTGGGGTGTTTTGGGGACAGCTACGAGGAGCATGGCAGCTTTGGGGGGGGGAGAGTGGCCTTTGCCCGTGCCTGCTGCGGCAGCCAGCCCAGCTCACCTGCCCGCATGATGGTGGTGGTGGTGGCACTCCTGCGCGGCAGCTGATGATGATTCTTTCTCCGCGGTGGCTTCGTGGCAGGGGCCTGCGGTGGAGCGGGGCACGGGCAGCCCCTCGCCCCCCACCACCTGCCGGCACCGCTCTCCTGCCTGCGGGGCCCTGCAGCAGGCTGGGCATGGCCCCCCACGGCCGCCCTTGAGCCTGGCAGGGAGCAAGGGAAGGAAGGTCAGCAGCCCTGGCCCAGCCTCCCTCCTTGTCCATGGCACCCCCTCCATCTTCTCTCCCCTCAGTGCCTTCCCCCTCCATCTCCCCTCAGGTTTTGCCCTTCCATCAGCTCTTCCCCTCAGTGCCTTCCCCTCCATCTCCCCTCAGCTCTTCCCCTCAGTGCCTTCCCCCTCCATCTCCCCTCAGCTCTTCCCCTCAGTGCCTTCCCCTCCATCTCCCCTCAGCTCTTCCCCTCAGTGCCTTCCCCTCCATCTCCCCTCAGCTCTTCCCCTCAGTGCCTTCCCCTCCATCTCCCCTCAGCTCTTCCTCTCAGTGCCTTCCCCCTCCATCTCCCCTCAGGTTTTGCCCTTCCATCAGCTCTTCCCCTCAGTGCCTTCCCCTCCATCTCCCCTCAGCTCTTCCCCTCAGTGCCTTCCCCTCCATCTCCCCTCAGCTCTTCCCCTCAGTGCCTTCCCCTCCATCTCCCCTCAGCTCTTCCCCTCAGTGCCTTCCCCTCCATCTCCCCTCAGCTCTTCCCCTCAGTGCCTTCCCCTCCATCTCCCCTCAGCTCTTCCCCTCAGTGCCTTCCCCTCCATCTCCCCTCAGCTCTTCCTCTCAGTGCCTTCCCCCTCCATCTCCCCTCAGGTTTTGCCCTTCCATCAGCTCTTCCCCTCAGTGCCTTCCCCTCCATCTCCCCTCAGCTCTTCCCCTCAGTGCCTTCCCCCTCCATCTCCCCTCAGCTCTTCCCCTCAGTGCCTTCCCCTCCATCTCCCCTCAGCTCTTCCCCTCAGTGCCTTCCCCTCCATCTCCCCTCAGCTCTTCCCCTCAGTGCCTTCCCCTCCATCTCCCCTCAGCTCTTCCCCTCAGTGCCTTCCCCCTCCATCTCCCCTCAGGTTTTGCCCTCCATCTCTCCTCCCCTCAGCACCTTCCCTTCCACCTCACCTTCCCCCTTCACCTCTCCTCCCCTCAGCACCTTCCCCTCCATCTCACCGCTGCCATCCCCCTTCCCTTTCCTTTCCACTCCCCTCAGCGCCCGCCCTTCAGTGAGGTCTCCAGGGCAGCATGGCGCAGCGGCAAGCCTGGGCCTGCCTGCTTGGCCAGGGGCCCAGCGCCATTGCTCTGTGTGAACAACCCTGCCCAGCACAGGTTTCCTCCCCTGTGATCCTCTGCATGTGTAGGTACTGGGGCTTGCCCGAGGTAATATGGCTACACCATGAAAGTATTGGCTTGTCCGAGGTAGTACAGCCCTGGCAGCAGGTGAAGTATTGCAGGGCTGTGGGGTTTGCAGCACAATGGTGCACAGGGAAAAAACAAACCCAAATCCATTGCAGGCAGACCAGCTATTGGGGTCCTTCCCACCCCTCCGTAGTACCTCAGCTCTGGAAACAAAGGTGCTGAGGGAAAATCCCCTCTGCCTTTCCCCACATCAGAGCAGTGAAGGTACATGTGAAAACTTCTGAGGTGACAATAGCTCTCCTGAGTGTTTTGGGCCGGTGCAATCCTCAGATCTCCTGCCCTTGCTGCTGCATTGTGGTGATGGATGTTTTAACAGCCTCACCGGCGAGGGAGATTAGCGCATCTCCTTCGGAGGTGAGCCTGGACGAAAAGCATTCACAGGAACTCTAGCAACAGTTGTTGCAGCAATGCACTGCTTATTTGTCGTCCTCTCCCTGGAAATAACATGAGGTTTAATCCCGGTTTGGTTGCTTTCTCCCCCTCCCTGCCTGCCGCTTTCCTTCTCCTGATCTATTTAGATGTGAAATTTGGCAGACGCTCCCGCTTGCATTCAGACAGGTTGTGATGAAATCAGGCTCCCAGGAGGCTGCTCCCACAGCGGATCCCTGGGCTGCAGGCAGCACTTCTCTGACTGCTGCTAATGGTTTGATTTCAAAGTGTCAACAGCAGGGGTTTTGCAGTGATGGTTATTACTAATTCTGTACAGCAGCCAGCAGGTCTCCAAAGCCTGCGTGTGGATGAAAGGGATGGTGACACAGGGCAAAAAGGCAAGGAAAACGGCACCAGAAGTGATGGGCTGTAAATAATTCATTCAGACTGAAAAGTGAGTACAATATTTTTAGAGAACAGCTGAGGGAAGGGGATTACTTGTAGCTAGCGGTGGTTGTCATTAATTTTATTATGATAAAACCTGACTTGCCAGCCAAAATAAGAACCCAGTGGTGGTAGCTGGCCTGAGCTACATACAAGGAAAATCATCTTCTGACAGCTCCTCCCTGGAGTGCCAGGACAGGTAGTATCAACGTTTGCCTGGTTAATCTGCTCCTTCTGCTGCTGCAGTTGGCCAGGAGGATGCTGGGTGGCGAGGTGCTCCCCAGCAGCAGATAATTTTATTCTGAAGGGGCATTGTCCCCAGGCAAATCCCTGAGCCTCTTACTGCTTTCCGTCACTTTTTTCTTTAGACTGAGAGTCTCAAACTCTGCCGTGCCCAGCACAGCCAGGCTCCAGTCTCAGTGGATGTTCTACCTGCAATTCACAGTAAAAATACTCAGAACAAACTTTCCACAATCCTCTGAAGGTTTCACTGCGTCTTGGAGGCAAACATCTTTTGAAAATAAACAAATAATGAATTCATAAAATAGAATTCCAATTTGTAAACCCTTGCCAGGAAGGGTAATTGCATTCAAGCAGTAGATCTAATCTATATGTGTAAGGGTTGTTAGATTTGTCTTCCAATTTGCTTGAATATTCCTACTGTCCTCTTTAATTTTAGCTTGAGTGTGAAATGAAGTAAAGGTACCGTTGTATTTTTTTCCTTTGGTGAGATGGGGTGTTGTGATGACCCCCCGTTCAGTATAAAAATCTGGGTAATGCAACAGGTGGGTGCATCTGAGAGGAGATTTGTGAACATGCCTTATATCCTGACTGGAAAAATTAGTAATTTTATAAGCAATTATATAGATCTGGTGACAGGAGGAAGGAAAATTGCACTTTTTGACTTCAAATGCAACTACGCTGAGAAATTCCTCTAGATTTCTGTGTGGAACGAGTTTACTCCAAAACGCGCATCATTTTCCTGTGCCAGAGATGAGCTGAAATTGCGTATAGACCTATTGTACTGGGCTACTACGGAAGTCTTCTTGTGAAATGTTTAGTTGATGCTGTAGGCTTACCTTGAACAAGGAAAAGACAATTAGACCTGAGACTTGTTTGTGCAAGCAAAGAGAGCAGTGGATCAGAATGGGGAGCTTGTCTTTAAAACAGGTAAAAAAACAGCTTAATTTGTTGTGAAGCATCAGTATTCTTTAAACGTTTCCTTTGTCTTACGTATTCTTGAGCAGGTGTGCTCTATAGGCATGGGTTTTTTTGTTCACATTAGGGACTGAATCATTGACCTTTTTATTGAGGAATGATAGAGGGATGAATACAAATTGAATCACTGATGACCAAATAGTAGGGGATTGCAATCAGAGTAACAGCTTGGAGAAAAATCCTGGCCTTCTTGCTGTGAATTGTAAAGTGGCTAGGCTGAGCTGGAGTGGTCAGGGTGATGGGAAGGGAGTGCCAAACGTCTCTGGCTGTGGCAGCTCCTTGCCAGTTATCAGCCTGTGTCCCTAGGAAATGGTCTTTCAGAGAGAAGCAGCCAGCCAGTTTGGCCTTTGGTTATTCTATGTGTTTAAAATTGCTCATAATTAATACTCTTATTATGTGTATTAAAACACTAATCGTCCACCTCAAATTCTTGTGTCACGTGCTGAACAGACAGATGATGAGAATCCTCACCTGAAGGAACCTGTGATCTAACCAGAAACAACCACCGAATTGCAGAAAGCAGACCAGCAGTGCAACGCCTCAGCTCTGATTGCCCGGCAGGACATGGCTGAGAAGGGGAGGCCAGACCCCTGCTTACCGGTCCAGTGTCCAAACTGGGAATCATTTCCTCTAGCATTCAAGGATTGTTACAATTAGTATTGTTTTGTTGTACAAGAGGGCTGCTTCTAAGCATCGGTAGCTCTTCTGGAGGATAACTTCATGCCCACAAGTTTAACGTCTCTGAAAATGGTGGTCTTTATTTTTCATTTCTTGAGAAATACGCCTGTCTGAGGGTGACACGGAAAGGCTGCTCCCCAGCATACAATTATGTGCTGTGCTGAAAGGAGACTGGATCAGCTTGGGGCATCTGCGGTGCAACTGTCAGTATTGCTGATAGGCCTGCAGGAGAAGGTTGCTAGCCGTTACAGTCCTTGTCATGTGTATATTTAAAATCTCTGGCAGCTGTGATCTGGTGAATAATTCAGTGAAACCCATCACCGACAAAAGAGAGATTTTGAAGGGTTCTTTGGGTGGAATTGGAAGTGCCTGCTTTCTGAGAAACGAGTATATTAAAAATTGACTTCATGCTACCAAGATAAAACTCATATTTAGCCTTTTTAAATTTTTAACGTGATGTCATATTTCTTCTCTGTGACTTCCAGCTCTCAAGGCCCAGCCTTGCAGTCGGACTCCGAAGCATCTGTGGTTCTGTGGGGATCCCGACAAGCAAATTCAACAGCAGAATGGATACAGGCTCTGAGATGTGTGTCGTTTCCGGTGCCTATTGCTCCTGCCAGTACAGCTGGTTAAATGAGGTAATTTATCTTTTTCCTGAAGTTGGCTGAACAGCATGTTTAATTTATTTATATTATTGGCCATGTGGAGGACTACCCTGGTGCGAAATGTCATCTTCAAGTGCTTTCTTCCACAGAAATACAGGCTCTGTATTAATGCAAACACTGCTTCCTCTGATGTATTTTTCAACACTTGCCTAAACCAGAAAGCAAAATATATACTCAGACTTGAAGTCGATTTAGGTAAAAGGTGGCTTACGGTCCCTAAGCTTATCCTGAGGTCTTGTGGATGTGTGGAAGTGATGGGGCTTGCAGGGCCACCAGGTTTCTCAACAGCAGGCTCTGAACAGGCAGTAAAAGCATAGACTGAGGATTTCTTTTCTCTTCCTTTCTTGTTTCCTTCTCTCTTTTTCTCTCCCTCCCTTCCTGTCACACGGCAAATTTACTCACTGCATCCACTGGACTTTTAGACAGTAATGAGCCCTAATTTCTGTGTTCACAGGCTAGTGCAAAGGAACAATTATTTTTCTGTGATTTTCTGTTTACTCACCCTATGATCCCAGGCTGTCACTTCACCAAGTGCTTTGCTCCCCGCTCCTCACACTCCCTGTGCTGCACGAGACAGTTATTAGCATTTGTACAGCCCTCCAAAATGCAAAGAGAGACACGTTCGATTACGATGAAGTGTGAAGGAGTGGGCTACAAGCAGTTGTTGAATGTGGAAGAAAAGCCACGGCAGTGCCTTGGTCCCTCATTCACTGCGCAGTGAGTTGGTTGAAGCAGGTTGGCTGGGTTTACCTCAGCACGTTGGGTCCACGCTGTACCCAGTTTGCAACCCTTTCTGCAGACTGAGCTTTTACTGACATGGGGACCCTGTTCACAGGACCATCCACAGCGGTCCCGGGAGAAATAGCTTTGCTGTAAAAAAAGCGAGACCAAATTTTGCTGCTGATACCAGGCAACCTTCTGTAGCTGCTGTCTGTTATTAGGATTGCTCTGCAGATTTGGGCCCTTAATTTTTAAAAGTTATGAACTCCCTGCGGTTGTCCCTGGCCCAGCAGGTCACCTGCTTTGCTGCGGGGTGCTTGTTTTGAACTTTTTTTTTCCCCCTGCAAAATTCATTTTTGTCGTGGGTTGGTTTTTGCTGGGTTTTTTTTGTTTGTTTCTTGGGGTTGTCTTTTTTTGCTTCAGGGTTATGGGTTTGGTGGTTTTGTTTGTTTGTTTGTTTTTGGTTTAGGGGTTTGTTTTGTTTGGGTAGGTTTGTGTTTTGGGGGTTTGTTTTGTTTGGGTGGGTTTGTGTTTTGGGGTTGTTTTTTTTGTTTTGGGGTCTTTTTGTTTTGTTTTTAGTGGTTTTCTTTTAAGTGGTTTTTTTTTTTTTGCTACCAGCTTTCCTTGTTTGTAGTTTGTTTTTTTGTTTGGTTGGTTGTTTGCTTTTTTAAGTGCGTTTTTATTCTGCTTTGGGACTCCCGGGCGCGGCCGCCCTGTCCCAGCGCGCCCATCTGAACGCTTTGTCCTCAGACCCTCCCGGGCGGCTCCGCTCCGAGCACCGCCGTTCCGGACCGGGCCTTGGCGGCGGCCGGCGCTGGCGGGGGCGGGTGCAGCGCGGCGGCGCCGCCAGGGGGTGCCCGGGCCCGCGGGGGGCGCCCGGAGCGGAGCGGAGCGGGACGCGGGCGGCGCCGCCGCCGGGGCTGGAGGAGGAGGAGGAGGAGGAGGTGCGCTCCGTTTCCGCGTTGTCCCGGGGCGAGGGGACGGCTCCGTGCCGTATCCCAGCGTGGCCCGTAGCGGAGCCGGCTGCGAGAGCGGGACCGGGCCGGGAACCGGAGGGCAGGTGGGTGCGCGGGGAGGACGCCGCGTCTGCGGGGGGGAGCGGGTGGTGCCCCAGCCCGTAGCTCTCTGCTGGGAGGGAGTACGGGCGCTTCGTGCGGAGTTTCGAGTAGAGTTTCAGGTGTTGGTGCGTACTGGCTGCCTGGATACCTGCAGGGAAACTGCTGTGGCCGGGGCCCGTGGGGTACGGGTCCTTCTCCTGGTGAGCTGGGACAGGGGAGCTGCTTTTGTGGAGGGGGACTGGGGCATCCTGACCTGGAGCTCTGCTGGTGGGAGACTCTTACCCAAAATGCTGCTGAAAGCAGTCTGGAAACACAGCAAGGTGAAATGCACAGGGCTGAATTAGGTGGAATTCAGCCTCCTGAAGGTAACTGAATGTAAGTGACGGAGGTGTGGGGGGAAGGAAACAAGCCAGAAGTGGGAGGCTCAGAGTGATGTGTGCCATCGAAAAATTATCAGCCCCGGCATGCTTTTGAGAGCGGCTGGGCTTGTGCATTTTGTGTGATGGGAGCGGCCACGTGCATCTTACAGAGGATGGATTGTCGTGGTTCTTTTGGGCATGCCGACATGGGGTGATGGGTGCTTTTGTACGTGCAATTAAGAATGACATACTGTGCCCACCAGCAGGGTTTTTAGTCTGCTGCAGCGTGGGTCAGGTACTCCCCAGGGCCTGGTCAAAGTCCATGGCTTTCTTTTTTTCGTACCAACAACATTCAGGGTGGTAAAGGTCTTGGAGTTACGGCTGGCCATGCTTGTGTGTTGTTTGAAGGCATCCTAGGATGCCTAAAATCAATGCTACAGCTTAAGGATGCTGAGAAAGGATATTTCATCCTCCAGATGTGATGGCAGGCCTGTGGCTCAGAGCCATGCTGGATAGCAAGTTTTTGGCAAAGCCTGGGGTCAGGCTGCTCAGTAGTTTCTCTGACGGCCATGAACTGTGCTTTTCCTGGTTCACTTGAGGTTACCCGCAAAATAGGCTGGCATGTGGTTCTCCTGCAAGGGATTCCTTGATAAATGCTGGCCCGTGCTCAGTGCTTCCCTGCTATGTCCAATTCTTTCTAAGAAACTTGACGCTTCTCCTGAGGCTGGGAGGTGCCGATTCCACCCTGCCAACCTCCAGCCGCAGAAGGCCTCCTGAGCTTTTTAGCATATCAGAATAGCGAAATGAGTCTCTCTAATTGGCCATTTAGATGCTAATTTGCTTCTCCTAGGCCTATGCCAGATCAACCTGCCCCAGAATGTGAGTCAGAAAGAGCCTGCTGTCTTCATGAATTATTCACTTTGCACAACGCACCTGCCTGGCTGGGGATCAGAAGGAAATAGGGCCAAAGTCTGATAAATAAAGATACACCTTGGCAGGTGGAACAGTGCTGGCTTTCCTCCCCAGCACCCTACGGTGCTGGGGAGCCGGAGGACTGCTTTGCTTGGGCAAAAACTGGTTCTTTATAGCTTACCATATATCAAGTAGCCACACTAATAAGTGCCTCTCATTAATACTGGATTGTTGGTACTGTATGTCAGTTTTTCTGTAGAGCTGATTTTATCTTCCCACTCCTAGGACTGGCATGGACCTCTAGGGCACTGTATTTTATAAGCTTTTTAATGAGCTCTGTCTTAAAAGCAGTTAGGCTTTTTGCCACTATTGCTAGGATTGGGAAACAGCTCTCATGCATGGGAACCTTCTTTGTTTTCCCCCCCAAACCTCATCCCCACTTACTCCTTTTCCAATTTGGCCTTACGTGATAATGACACTTTTCTCCCTTTCCATGTGCTGAGGCTGATTTGTGTTTACCTTGAGCTGGACCGACCAAAATCGAATACACAGCTCTGAATGAGGTCTTCCCTCTTTCGCAGGTGCTGGTACTGCTTGGATTGAGCCTTCGTGGTGGGACAGACAGGTAGAAAGTCTGTCTGATTGGGTTCTTAAGTTGTTGTCCCAAAGCTTCCTGAGGCTTTGTGGTGTTTATTTGGACATCGTGTTTTCCTTGTCTCTGTTGGCCCAAGCCACGGAGCTAAAAGTCAAGTCTGATCATATTGGCTTCCTTGTGTCGTTTGGCTCTCCATCTGCTGCTAAGGGTTTGCACTATTGTGGGGATTTGTCACAGTAAGAAATGGCAAAAGGCCATTTCTCAGCTGTGCCCCTGTGTGCCAGCCCAGCGCTCTCCCTTCCTGAGAGCGGGGAGCAGGAGGGTGATGAGGATCGCTTGCCTCCACTCTGCTTGTGCTTCCTGCCTTCTTAGCCCCTATGAAACGTCGATGCTTGCAGCAGGCTCCTTTGCCGCTGGAGAGGCTATCAAACTGCTAGATGCAGATGTGAAGGGGCAGTTCAAAGTGGTTTGTGTGTGAGAAAAACTTTTATAAAGCCCTGATTCAGGCCAGCACTTGTACTGGCACAGTTACTCCCCTTCTCTGGCTCTGAGACTTGGCCGTATCTTGAAAGTCAAGTGTGTGTCTTCTGCCAGGCTTCTACAGCCCCAAGGGTTATTCTGTCACTTTAAAACAGTCTTGTGCTTTGAAATACAACTGTGGCACTAGGATTTTTAAAACATGAGGGGAGGACTTGTATCTGGACTAAATAGCCTTTCCCTGCCTGCTCGCACTTGTCTCCCTGCTCCGTGACTACTGTCTGGGAGGAAAAGGGACTGGCCAGCAGTGGGTGGGAGGCAGAGGCTGGGTTAACCTTATCTATCTCTACTAGTCATTTATCCTCTGTCATAGCAACAAGAGCAAACACTCACTTAGTTGCTACGGTTTCCCAGGGATAATGGGGTCTGGTGCACGGAGCAGAGAGTAATTACACTGCCTCTTTGCGGGAGCAGCAGCTAAAAGGAAAAACAGGCCAGCACGGTACCTGGTGCAAGCTGGAAGTCCTGGGGGAGGTGATGCCCTTAAAGCAGGCGAGTTAATTACACCGGCACAGCTCAGCTTGGGAATTGGGAACTCATCTCTGGCCAACTGTTTAATTTTTATTTTTTAAATGAAGTATTTAAAAAAAATTGCCTAATTAATTTCCTATAAAACCAAATTAATATAGACACGAGCTGCTTAGCTGAAATAACCAGGCAAATGAAAGCTGACTGGAGAGCTCCTTATGGGCCTGTATAGGACATTTTTGTATTTGCAGTGCTCTGAGGAATTCATGCTTCGTGGGCACCTGTAATCAGCCCAGCAGCAGGAGGGCTCGTGCAGGCTGTGCTTTCGCTGCCGTGAGGAGGTGTTTTCTGCTGCAATGATTACTTCAATGTCAACAAGACCCTTCAGTTTTAACTTTGATGTAGTCAAGGTAAAGTCAAAATGTGTTTGAGGTGGAGGAGTGGGGAAGGGACTTGGTGTAGCAAGATGATGCTAAAAGCGTTCGTGAGCTGAAAAAGCAAGCTGATAAATTTGGGACAGAAAAATGTTAAGTGTGTTAAATACAGCGCTACAGCCTGGCTCAGGAAGTGCATGATCCAGGAATCTCTGGAGGCTGGGAGGGTATTCTGGAAGAGTATTGCTGTGTTGTGCTCTGTTCTTGTACTCTTCTTTAAGCACTGGACCTTCAGCATGACCTGCTACGACTGTGCTCTGTTATTAAGGTAAAGATATGTGACGTTCATGTTGCTGTTCTGCTGAGAACACTGGCCTTCTTTCACAGAAGAGCCTGAAATTCTTTGAAGAGCATCATGTCAAAGGGCTGTGTCTGTGTACTGCTGTCAGCCAGGGCTAGATATGGGATGTGCCAATGTGGCAACCTTCTGCCATCGCAGCCGCCAGTTGTAGTTGGTGCTGAATGTGCTGGTTGTTGGGTCAGAAACCCTCCCGCTGCTGTTCTGCTGCTGCTTCAGGAAGGCGTGCCTGCCGCAGGATCCATGGCTGTGTGGCTTGCTAGGGTGGCATGGAAGGATGCTTACCTCTACCCAGCCTGCGCCTGAGCGATGTGCTGCCACACAGCCAGCTGCAGCCGACCTTTATCTTCCAGGCTGAGAAGTGGGAACTCTCCAGTGGGAAAGATCCTGCTCGCTTTGCTGTCTTGTGGTTGCTCTGCAGGGATGTGGGGCCAAGTCACCAGCATGACCCTGCTGCTGTTCCCTTCACTCAGACCCCACCGGAAGACTTCTCCCTCGCAGACTGAGGTCATGTTCTCAGGTGCCTCATTCTCTGGCTGCAGAGTCCAAGTCTCATCATGGAGACGGCAGAAGCAGCGCTACGTCAGAGCTGCAGGCAGAGATGTGCTCAGTTCTGCATCTTCTGAAATGCTCCTGGCCCCGTGCAAAGGGTTGGCTTGCTGCAGGGCAGCGCTCCTTCCTTGCAGCGCTCCCCTTAGCTTCTGTGCCAAGGGCAGCCAGGTGGACTCAGATTTAATGAGGCTTTGTTTCACATGATTTCCTCCATCATAGGAAAGGAACAAACAGGTGGAGGGTTTTTAAAGCAGGCCATAGAGTATTGATAAGAACTCCCTTTTAATTCTTAATTCAAGTAAAAAGCAGAATCTTGGAGTGGGAAGTTTCCTTTCTGTAACACTAAGTACTTGTGCTTCTCCTTTATTCTGTATGCAGTGTACTTGCAGCAGGGCCAAGAGCTGTGGGTTTCTCTTGCTCTCACTGCTAGAGACTGGCTGCTTTTGCCCTTTGTTAGCTTGTTGAGAGGAGCAGAGGACAGGGAGGGGATGGCTCAGTGAGGTAGGTGCTAACTGGAGCATTTTTGAGGGAGAATGCAGTGGAGGCTGACTGCAAGAGGGGGATGTTTCACCACAGCCCATAGAAATGACTCCCTAGGCTGGTGTGGTTTTGCTATCTTAGTGTTTCTGATTAGGCTGATTGCACTGTACTTCTTGTCCTGTACAGAGATAAGAGGGAGGATGCTTAATGCCTTCCAGATACTGGTACCATTTCTCTGGCATTGTTCCTGTGGCCATGCGAGATATTTTTTTCCCTCCAGTCCTGCTAGTGCTCCTGTTTCTGCCCCAGGAGACTGTGGCGTGCAGTTCCATGTCATTCTTGTTTCCTTCTCTGAGGTAGTTGTGTCAAGCCACACCAGGCTTTTTTCAGAAGCAAAGGTGCAAAGCCACCTGCAATGCCATTTTACATCAGAGGGAGCAGCAGATACCCAGTGCTGCCAGAAGAAAATGCTCCTGTAAATATTTTAGGGAATAGTCTATCTGAGGACTGTTCAGGGATATGATAGATCTCTAGGCTGTGTTTTGTTTTCCTTCTCTCTTTTCAGATGCTGCTCAGGGAATGGTGAACAGAAAGCATATGCTGAGTAACAAGAGGCAAAAGAGCATGACATTGCTTGTTTTTGTTCAGTCCTGCTGAGAAAAGTGCACTGTGGTACGAGGCTGGAGAATGTGTTTAGTTCTCTCCTGAGAAAAATGGTTAGCTGATGTGCTCTATTCTGACTTGCCTTCAGCTCTGTTAGAGCAGATAAAGCTCTGCAGAGGAGGGGCAGATGTATTCAGCACTGCTTTCTACCCTGAAAGCACAGCTGCTGGCAAAGCAAACTCCTCTGCCCTGACCGTGGTATGGGGCTCATCGCCAGCTCTAGGTTTTATGCTAAACATCCCACAGCTGCCAAGCACTGGTCACGTCAGTATAGTTGAGTGCATTCAGCCTTGCCAGTGGACGCTGAGTGTGTGGGCTGTGCTATTCTTCAGGTGTGCGTGAGTGGGAGGGAAGAGTACGTGGTATATCTGAAGATTAATTTAATATATGCATTTGTGTGGGGGGCTATATGTGCATATAATCCTGTAAGAACACATCACAGGCTTGGAAAATCTCTGGAAAATCCCAGGTCAGCCATTCTGTGTGAAATTGTAGCTTCTCTCTGCTTCTAACACTGGCCCAGGGGCAGGAGCCTCTGTATTCTTTTGCTGTTGACGCTTGATTGCTCCCCTGTGTGTGAGCTGCTGTGGGACATGTGCGTGGACTGTGTTCTCTCCTCGCTCGAGACTGTGAAGAAGATGAAAAGAGCAGGAGGTGTTCTGGGACAAAATGGAAATGCAAACCCACAGCATGCTCTGGCACCAAGCAGAACGGGGAAAGTAGTTGGTAAATTGAAGATGCCAGGATTCAAGGATTTCTTCTAGGGATGATCCCTTTCAAAAGTGATCACCTTAACTAATGTAGTAAAGGTTTAAAAAATTGTGTGCGACGCTTCTGTCTGTCCTTCCTGTCTCAACCCTCTTTCTCTGCCAAACCTTTCATGCAGCCTCCCGTCTCCTCCATGCCTCACTTTGCTGTACAGTTTGGACTGTGCTGCTGAACATTATGCTGAATTTTTAGAGCCTTCACCCTTTTTATACATCTTTCCCCTTGCACCGAAAGAAATCTGTGCTTCATGTGGAATTCCTCCTTTTCTCTCCTGCCTGTTGTAAGTGCTGAGTTTTCAGACTCTCCCCAGAAATTGGATGGTCAGAGAGGAGGGAACTGGTTCATTTTTTTTAACCGTTTTGGCTCTCAAGGCTGAAATGGAGTTTGGGAGGAGATAGCTGTCAGTTCTCTAACACGGGTTAGTGTTCCTGTGCTGGGGGGGTGAGTGCAGCGCGTGGCACGTGAGCCTAGCGTAAGGAGAGAGAGATCAATTTGCACAAGCTGCATGCCTGCCTGTGTAAGAGGTCCAAGGCCGTGCAGCCTGTGATGCCTTTGTGCCTGGCACAGAAGCAGAAAGCTCTGTGTCAGCAGTAGATAGCAAGCGTAGGTGCAGCACGCTGAACCACGGGCACTGCTGGGGTAAGTGTGCTGTGGATTGAGACTGGAACATGTGTTTTCTTGGGAACTACTGCACAGTTGGCAGGTGATATACCTTGCCTGCTATTGTATCTGCTTTGTGTTTGCCAAACAGCATTAAACACGTTATCTCTGCCCAGCAGGTATGGTTTCAAAGCTGGCAAGTGTCTGTTCTGGGGAAGGTAAGTATTAATACCTGGAAATTTATGCATTAGGGCTTGTGAGACACTTGCTCTGCTGGAGGGCAAATCCAGCTGGAGAAAAGCTCAGTGCATCAAGACTAGTTTTGCCTCCACTGTAATCTTTTGACTGCATCTGTCCCTTGGTGCTTTCCGTTCTTCTGAGCTGCTGGCAGGACTCAGAACTGCTTAACTGCAAAGTCTCTTTTGGGGATACATTTCTCCCATGAGCATGCGGAAGTTGGCTCTTGCTACCTTTACTAATGAGTTCACAGTGAAATTGTCATTGAACACAGGAATCACTGGTGTGACCATGCTGGTTACAGGAGCCGCAGTAGGAGATCTGCTGCAAGAGGTGCCGTCTTAAACATCAGAGAATGCAAACAAGCTGCTATTGTAGGCTGTAGTTATAAATATCAGGCTATTATGGAGGCAGTTTTAATGAACGAAATGACTTGCCACTGTTCATGCTGATTGTCGTGTGGGTTTTTGTTTGTTACCCCATTAAGAGGTAAAAAAAAAGCAACTGTAGCTGCTTTGTGTTCTTTAGATTGGCTTTCTCTGTCAGTACTGCAGCGTTGGGGCTCTAGAGGTGATGGGGCAGAGATTATTCTTACAAACAATGCTCTTCTCTAGTTTGAAATGAAAAATCAGAACTGACAAAGAGTTTTTGGCTTGTTTTCAGAGTACCATAAAATCTAAACTTCCAGCCTTGTCTTCAAGGTATTTGAAGGTATTTATTGGCTTATATTTTATGAGGATGATGGTATGTTTTTATCACTGTCTGCGGGCGAGAGTCTGTCTGCTTCCATCCTGTGCGACACCAGCAGATCACCTCTGTTTTGCTTGCCAGAAGAGTGGCCCTTCGGGATGGTTAATAAGGCTGTACCAAGCACTGCCTTGTGCTTTCTTGAGGGTGGTGTGGCAGCTGTGCTCAGTGCTGGTGTTTGTTTATTACAGGTGTGATCCCTGCCTCTCCTCCCCAGCCTGGTGCCATGGCCGACACGATTTTTGGCAGCGGGATGGGCCAATGGGTGTGCCCCAACGACCGGCAGCTGGCACTCCGTGCCAAGTGAGTCCTTACCACCCTCCTTCTCTCCTTCCAGCCTCAGCTCTGGTCTGAATGGTTTCCCGGTATCTCTGTGGAGCGCTGGCCCACTGGCCTTGTCCAATAGCCCAGTTGGGAGGCAGGAGTTTGCCTGTCACGCAGACCCCTCTGTACCCTAGAAGTATGCTGGTCGGGTGGGACAGGTGCCTGCTAAGCTGGGGCTTGGTGCTTGGCTGCTGCTCGGAGCTGCCAGCCTGCAGTGGAGTTCCCAGCGTGGCTGGTGTGTGGTGGGAGTCCATCCCACCAGCCCTCCCCTGGGTGAAAGGAAGGGCTTTGGAGGCAGGCTCGTATCTCTGCAGCACCCTAAATATAATTGAAAGCATCCCCCAGCTGCCAGCACTCTTTTGTTTTAGGAACCTGTCATTTGATCTCATTTTCCCCTGAAGTTAAATTACTGCATAACCTAAAGATAAATGGGATGGAGGTGAGTCAAGCACTAGAACTGCATTTGTTTCTTGGATGCTTTCCTTCTTTGGCAGCCAGTACCATGCCACTGCCACCTCTGCTCTTGTCTGAACCTTTGGGGTCAGCCTGCTGCAGAGTGTTAGAAAATAGGAGGTCACCCTGTGTCTGAGGGAACTACCTGACTGTGAACAGTGCACACCACTGCCACTTCTCCAGCCTTCGCCTAAAAGCCTCATTAAGACAGCTGTGTCTGATAGTGCCCTGCATTCTGCTAGCAGCTGTGACTTTATCCAGTGACCTCTAAACCCCTACTGAATGGTAATTAATTGAGCTGTGAAAGCTCCCGTCTGTCCCCAAGTGAGCTAAGGAGAAATGCTAGCTGCTGTATGTGAGGCACGGAGGAAAGTGGCTTGCTAAAGTCCTCATGCGGGCCTGGGTTAGACCAAGGGAAGAAGTTGCCAAATTTATATTTCCAAGCATGCCTGGTGATTTGTGTGTTTGAACTGAGGACCTTAGAGATGTGTGATCAGGAGGGAGGAGGGTGCAGGTAATCCCTGTGTTCAGGAGCCTGCTGTTGGCATTTGTCGTGTCTGGCATCAGCACCCATCTCCGCAAGGGTACTTCCAGGATAGCCAGCCCTAGGTGCACTAGTTTTCTTCATGGGCAGAGCCAAACAGGAGTGAGGACATGGAGTGGTAAAATACAAACTAGAGCAGAAAGGGAAATGAGAGGGCGGGGAGAGACAGCGCAGCACTCGGTGCTGCTGGAGGAGTGATGCGGTGATCTGGTCAGTGAGAAGAGACTCCTGCTTTGGGTGTTAGCCAGGGAACAGACTTCTCTGATGGAAGGCTGACATGGGCTCTGTATGCCTGGCAGGTTTGGCCTGCGGGGCAGGGCAGGGTTTTTGTGCTTTCCTTTCAGAGCTTAATTCTTCCCTCCACCCCCTCCCACAGGCTCCAGACGGGCTGGTCAGTGCACACGTTCCAGACTGAGAAGCAGAGGAAGATGCAGGCTCTGAGCCCGCAGGAACTTGAGGTCATCCTGGAAGTCATCCGCAAGGCGGAGAAATTGGACATCATCGAGCAGCAGCGCATCGGGTACAGTCACGTTCATTTGTCCCCTTCCCTCAGAAGGAAAGGTCAGTGCAGACAGAGGAGTGGCTCTCCCGGCTGCCTGAGCTCAGCCTCCATCAGTCAGAGCATCCCTTAGGTCAGTTGTTTTTCCCTCCCTTGTTGCTTGTTTGGAGGTAATGAACATTGGGAAGGATGTGATGTTTTCCTTCTCTCCATGTCTCAAGCCTTTCTCGTGCCTTCTTTGAGCCTTGGAGCTTGCTGTGGTTGCAGCCGCTGACGCAGTCCCTGGTAAATGCAGCCTGTGCTAAGGCAGCTGCCCCAGTGGCTCTGGAAGAGGCTGGGGAAGATGCCGAGCTGTGCAGCTGCACCCACTGCTAGTGGACAGCGTGGCTCTGAAACTGCTGCTGGCAGTGCAGTTAGCTTTTCCCTTGTCTGCGGCAGCCCCCTGGGATTTTGCTTGGAGCAGTGAATGAGTTTATGTTCTAGTTGGCTGAGCCCTCTGGAAGGGGTTTGCTAGCTTGACTTATTTAATTTATGGGCATCCTTTTGCTGCTGCAGATTTCCATTTGCTTTCAGGCCTGCTAGAGGTCTGGCCTCAGCTGTGTCTGTGGTCATCTTACACTGACTGCTTTTAAAGCCGGGGAATTCAGCAGTCCCGCAGCATTTCCCAGCAGTGTTTCACGTTCTCGAGACAGGATACCCCAGTGGCTCCCAGCCCGTGTCCAGCAGGCCCAGCTTCCTGCCCCTGCGCTTCGCTCTGTCCCTGTGCAGTGCACGTCAGTGAGTGCCAATGAGAACTGGCAGTGATGTTTGTGTGATATATGGGAGACCCCAGAAGCAGCCAGCGACCCTGAGGGGCTTATCCTTCCTGTGCGGTTGTTGGTGTGGCCGCAGAAAGCGATAGCCTTGCTGTTCCCCTGCTGAAACATTCTCTGAAATGCCTTTGTTAACTCCTGGGAGTTCTCTTGTGCTGAAGTCAAGGATCATAAATCCACTAATGATGGCTCAGCCTGGCTGTGCTGTCTGACCTCGTCACCATAGGCAGTACCTCTTTCAAACAGACCTTGCCTCCTCTCAGTACGGGACTTGGTTGATGGGACATTAGCGCTAATGAGAATGGGGTTGCATGGGTAGCAAGATTGCGTTTCATCCCTGAGCCGCATGCACACGCATGGCTGCAGCTGGTCGCTGCCTCTGATAAATGACCTGGCTGTTATCTTCCCCATCTACAAATGGATGCCTGAGGATTGCCAAGCAGTGATCTCATGACAGCAACCTTGCTCTGCATGCTGTCCACATCCTGCATCCTAATTGCTTATCCTGCCTTCATTCCCTTTTGTAGTCCTGCTGCTATGGACATTGTGCATACATATGTGCTTCCTGTCTTCCAAGCGGGCTGTCGAACGAAGCGGGGAGCAGTTACTGGCATTCCTGTGCTGCAGCTGGGCTCATTTTGGTCTGACGGCTTCAGTCTGGCATTCCTGCTTCTAATGGGGTGTGGGCAAGTCATGTGCCTGTAGTGCTGCTTTCAGGGAGTATATGTAAAAATGGAGCAGGGTTTGGCAGGTCTGACTTCTCTGCCCTTTCCTGGTGCTGTTTGACTTGCCCTGATCTGAGCACTAAAGGCTTTTCCTACTCTACAGGCAGGAAATCATTGTGCTGAGGCTGTGTGGCCCCAGTGACATTGAGCTCCTGAAGCGTGTAGGATCAAGCCCCTCTTGTGAGCTGTCTGCCCTGCACCCACTAGCTGAGTCAGGCCTCTCAGTGGTATTTGCAGTTTTGATTATTCTGGGCTTGGTGAGCATCAGTAGATGGACTTAGGTTTGTAACCCCTGAAGACCGAGAGCCAGCTAATAGGAAACACTGAGTGCAGAGACTGAAGTGAAAGTACATATGGTCCCAGCAAGGGGCCCAAAACTGCACAGAAGAAGCAAAGGTAGGCTTAGTCTGGAGCACACGTCTGCAGGTTTTTGGCATGCCTCAGGACCATGTGCTTCAATTTCCAAGGTGAGTGCTGTGACCTCTGCTCTGCCTCTTTGCCTGCAGGCGCCTGGTGGAGCGGCTGGAGAACATGAGAAAGAATGCGATGGGGAACGGCCTCTCGCAGTGTCTGCTCTGCGGTGAACTGCTCGGGCTGCTGGGGAGCACGTCAGTCTTTTGTCAGGATTGCAAAAAGGTGGGTTTGGTCACACAGGTTCCTGCCTGTTGCTGGTAGCAGATCTGTCTAGGAAAGGCTACCAGGCCTCTTGGAAGCTAGATAGCTCTGCGGAGTTAACTTACCTTAGCCCCACTTGTCTAGGTCGGTGCTGTCAGACCATCAGGTTTTCTCTTGCACCATGGTTATCATATTCCTCAGGATCCTGAAGTGCCTAAACTGCACTTAGTGCTGAGATGGGGTGCATCAGCCCCCTATGCATCTCCTACTCTGGGTTTACAGAGTGGGAGAAGGGGCAGACATGTATGGCCATCAGAGGCAACTCATAAAAGAGTCTGTGTGCTTTACTGTTATTTACTGCAAGGTCTGCCCTTAGGCCTTCCACTAACACCTGTCTTCAGAGGACTCAAGTCCATCTTCAAGTTCCAAACCAGTGTAAGGTTTCCAACTTTGATTCATAAATTAGCCTGTGCATCAATGACTGCCTGTGTTTATGTATGTTGTTGGCAGGAGACTGCACGGGTGCTGTTTGAAAGGCAGCATCAGTTTTCAGGGAGACTGCTGTTCTGCCAGCGCCCTGGGGGATGATTGTTGCTTGCCTAGGCTCTGCAGCCAAGGGGTTAACCTGTATTGCTGTGGAGATGATGATCTCCACGGCAACCACCTTATCCTCCCTCTGCTGGGAGGCTGTTTTTCCTGCACTTGAAGCCCATCTTTCCCTGGGGAGATACCTCTGTAAGTGACTTTGCCTCAGCATGTTGCCTGGGGAGAGGTGAGGGTACCTGCTGGGTGCAGGAGTGTTTCTGACTTGCTGGTGGTAGGGTGGAACGGAGCAGCCTGTGCTGACTCTGTCCCTGGTGGGTACCAGAGCCAAGGAGACACTTGCCGGTATCACCCACCCTGTCACTGAGGAGATGTCCCGTGGAGCCCACAGGACAGCACTGAGTAAAACCTGCTCCTTTACTGTGGAGTGGTGCATGTTGGCACCTCTGTGGTTAAGCAGCCATGCAGGCCACGACAAAGAACCTTTAGTGCTGGCACTGCTGGAGTTTGTGAGATGCAGTTCTCATGCAGAGCAGGCTGCCAGGCTGGGTTTGCACTGGTCCACGGTTGCTGCAGCGCTGCTGGGCTTAGAGCTCTTGTAAGAGAGGGAAGGGAGGTGGGTGCCCCTTGCAGTCAGAACCGAGGTCCCAGCATCCCTCCATATGTGCTTGCTAGGCAGGGAGCTGCTGTGAGCTGTGCTGCCGTTGCTGTTGAGTGAGTTTCTCCACTGGATCCAATTTGCAGAAGTAGCTTGACTGAGGCAGGGGTTATGCAGAAGATTGCTTTTAAGGCAGTGACTGGGAAAGTAAATGCAAATCTTTGAACGCCTGGGTCCTAAGGCAGGGAGAAAGTAGCTTTTTAGGAAGGGGTGGGGAAGGAAGCAGCAGTGAGGTACTGGGAAGTGAAAGGTCTGGTTTGAATGGGAGCTACAGGGCAGCTCTCTTGGAGAGGAGCTTGGGCTCTGCGCACATGCGCCTGTGGAGAATAAAGGTCTGGATGGCAGACAGGAGATGGCTAGCTGTTTCCTGCATTTCAAGCACGCGGAATAACAGGATATGCTGTATTCTTGCCTTCTTCCCTTGGCGATTCTGCTCTCGCCTTGTCCAAAGCCAGCTAGGTCACATTGCCACAGTGCTTTCTAACCTCCTTCCTGTGAGCCCTGTATGCTAGTGAGGAGGCAAAAGCTGATTCAGACACTTCCCTGCCCTGTCCATTTGCAGTTGCAGGTAGTAACCCCCCAGCTAGCAAGGCTCTGTGAGCCTGAGGGTCCAGGAGGGCTGTGACCAGAAAACCCCAGAGAGGGGCTGTTTTTATTTTTTTTTTATGGTTATTCCCTTTTTGTCTGGAGTCTGTTGGGCAGTTCGGGTGCATTCGTATCCAAGTTGATTTAAGGTGAGACCCTACTTTTCCAGTGTGCGTTTTGCAGCTGCTTTCAGCTTGGCTGCACTTTTCAGCTGTGTGCAAGCTCAGGGCAATGCTGGCTGGGTGCTCTGGGCTTCTCCCCTTATTGCTTTTTAATGTTGTGGAGTGAACTCAGGGAACAGTCAACCCTTCGGCAGAGCACACAGAGTGGACTGTTACTTTAAGCTTGTTCCCTCTCGTCCAGGGATATCCATCACTCATGCAGTGCTGTATGCAATAAGCGATGACTTGTCAGGGAATTATGGATTTTTAAAGTTCATATTTTTCTTGCTAGCGTTGCTCTGTTACCATCTCATTGCAGCCCGTTTAATTCAATAACAGGAATTGTTGTAATGATGTATCTGAAACGTAGCAAAGAACTTACCTTCAGCAAGTCCCTTCTGCTGAATTGAGGTTCTGTATTTCTTGTAGCCTGATGGATTTTCTGAGTGCCACTTTCTGTTTTATGAAGAATGTTTTTAATATTAGTTTTTATTATCTTAGAAATAAATGCATTATGGCAAGACAAAGATGTATGCAAATGCAGATGTGTTAACAATAGCAGTAGTTAGACAAAGCATAATGTGTCATTAACCATGCAGAGGATATCAGTATCATATATAAAATGTGAAGTATAAGTAGAAGAAAGTGCTTTATCCTGTATTTAATGAGGAATAGGGCAGCATCTAATGTCCTTGATTTTTATGTCTTCTTCTGAGGGGTTGTGAGTGATGCTCAATTTTCCAGCTAGTCTGCAGAGAAAGGGAGGAGGAAAGCCCCGTTTTGTATTGGAACTTTCAAAATTTATGGCTAGGAATAAAATAGCTTGGAAACTTCCACTAGAGGGAGTGTTTGAATCTGCTATACGTGTGGGGATTGGGATCTTTGAGGGTATTTAAGACTGAGTTGCTCCCTCAGATTTTGGTTTGAGGGAGGGAGAATTTGGGGTGATTCAGGTGGTGTCTGCTAATTGCATCTGCAATCCCCCTTGGTTTGGGTAGCACCATGTTGAGTATTGATGCACCAGACCCAATAGGTTGTTTCTTATTTCTCTGGGAGGATGAGGGTGAGGACAGGAACAGAGAGATGGAGAGGAGCACCAACCTCTGTGGGTGCTGCCTCCTGCTTTCTGTGCAGCGTGAGTCAGGGACAGACCTGCCTCTGGACTACACTGACAAAAATAGCTGGGTGCATTTATTCATGCAGTGAAGCCATTGCCTCAGGTACCGTCGTTCTGCCGCTCTCCTCCTCCAGGCGTGGGCACTGAGGGCTAAGTAAGCCACTGAGACTTTTGTCCCTGGACACAGACCTTCTGGCTCAGAGGAGGAGCAGCCTGGTTAGGGGGATATGTAAAACCTTAGCTGGGGAGATTAAATTCACATGTCTTTCTAAGCAAGGTTTTGCTCTCCAGGGCCCTCTTGTGAATGGCTTTCGCTCTGTGAGGATCAAAGAATTCATCCAATTTCTCATTCAAGCTGTAAGCCAAGCCTGATACACATCAGCTTCATTATATAATATTAGGTGATTCAGGTTGTAAATGGCTTGTAATGCCAGCGGAGACATGAAAGTTCCCTTGTGCAGCAAGAGAGGCCGTGCGGCATTATCAAACATTCTGCTCAGGAAACGTGCATGTAGGCATGGTTGTGCCCGCTTCCTAAGCAGCCACAAATCAATAACTGCTGAGTGTGTGCTGAAATGGAGGGGAAGCCGTGGCATATCAGACTACGTATGTGAGGGGAGAATTTCCAGTCGCGCACAAACTTGCGCTTGTTTTGTACTTGGTTTCAGCTGCTTTCCATGCCACAGTGATTGGGTTTTAGGATTTAGAGGAATTTAAAAAAAAACGCTCTGGAAATATGCCTATTGGTCATGGGGTTTGATTTGCCCTGTCCGGTTCTCTTCTCGCCCTGGAGTCAAGGACCGTGCTGTAGATTTGCCTTTGTCTCATGTCCATATGGACCTGAAGTAGCTTCCTGCAATCAGTGGTTCTCCAGGATAAGTTAGAAAATTGTGCCCTGTTTAGGTTTTTAAGGAAAGCAAAACAGCACTGTTGGCATAGACGCTTCTCGACTTTCTCTCTCCCAAGGGCTATATGGCTGTGGGGAGTTACTAACGCCACCTTTTTTCCCCTTTTTTTCTCTCTCCTTGTTTCAGAAAGTGTGCACCAAGTGCGGAATAGAAACCTTTGGAGCCCAGAAACGTCCTCTTTGGTTGTGCAAGATCTGCAGTGAACAGAGAGAGGTAAAATACAACTGTGGAGAGATGGGGCTCAGCAGCGTGCACCTACCTGCCCCAAGTCTGTGCTGAGTGCGTGTGGGCTCTTCCCTGTGCTTGGGCCCTTGGAGGGGAGCTTGGGATGGAGTCTGGGAGGTTTGGCTGGAGGCCAGGCAGGCTCAGTGAATACACACAATGGTGACAATTTTGGTTTATGAGGAGGTGGAGGGGAAAAAACCACACCAGCCCCTGCAGCCTGTATGCCTTTGTGGAATTTTTGTAGCTATGGTCATAAAGAGACTGTTACCTTCTGCTGCTGTGCTCTTTCCCTCCTAGCTCTGTGGCAAATAAACTTGGCTAACACTGGTTCTTTAATACAGCTGGAGAGATCTAGAGCATAGCTGCAATATTTGTCCCTCTAAAAATAACTACGATTGCAGCTTTTAAGTCTGTTTTCCTCCCTGCCTGCAAATTCCCATAACTTGCCAGTGTGTGAGACGCCTAATGCAGGTCTCTAAATTTTTATATCCTTCATCCTTGACTTTACACTGCAAAAAGTAATGGCCTACCTCAATTCTTGTCTGCCAGCCAGCATCCACCAACATCAGGGCTCACTGCTCTATAGTGAAGTGAAGTCAGTGAATTTGTTCTGTGATTACAGAAAGATTTTCATTTGTTCCCATCAATTTATTCTGGGCTTTTGCTTGTGGTCCTTGAACATCAATCCAGTGCAGCTATTTCTGACCACTGCAACCAACTGTGAAACCTGGATGCTCTGCTAAATCAATTTTTGAAGTGTAGTGAGAGCATTTGTGCAGGTGTTTGAGATGCTGAAATTTTTTTTAGACTAGTTGTGGAAACTTAGCATTGCTTAGGTTTTACATAGGAGGGGTTTGTTTCTGTGGGAGCACTTGCAAAGTTCATGTTCAGGTAAGATGAGGGGTACGTGGATGCTGCCGGTCTTTCACTTTTGAGCAGCATTGTGGGTGTGGGTAGGGCAGGCAGAGAGCATTCTAGCTCCCTGGATATTGCTAATAATTTGATGCACTGAATCAGATGTTTTGAATTCCAGATGGAGGTCCCAAAACGGAGAGTGAGATCAAAAGACTTTCTGTGTTCTGCAGGGAGGTGGTTATGGGACTAAAATTGACTTTATTTCGTTTATTCTGTTCTTTCTGTATTTTTTTTTCTTCTCACACTGTACAATTGGGTTTTTTTCCTAGTTCTTATAAAAATAATGAGGAGCTGTGGTCACTGGACAAAGAAGAATACTAACCTGTCCAGTAAGCCTTACGTGTGGCCAGTGTGTGAGGGTACGGTAATCTTCAGAGCTGACTCTCTCTGTGAAACCTGAGATACAGCCCAAGTGCTTCCCTAACGAAAATGGATGGAACTTTCCTTCTTAAACTAAAAAATAGCCTCATCTTACCTCCCAACCCTAAGCTTCATCTTTATTTTTTGATTCTTTTTAAGGTCAGTTCAGGTCTGTCTCCTTTCTTGTTTGTGGTGGTGCTGGTGCCTTGACAGGAGAAGGTTGGAAAGGTCACAGCGTGGACACGCAGCCAGGCATCAAGTCGTATATCCCCTCTGTCTTCCCACTTGCTCTACTTTTATTTTGGGGGAAGGTAGGGAAGCATTGAGAATTAGCAGAAGCCTTGAGGCATGTCAGCCAGGGCAAGGAAGCTGAGGCAATATCAGAATAAATGCCTGGAAGGTGGCTTTGATCAGGTCTTCCTTAAGAGTCTGTGTGAGGAAGAGGATGAGGTTCTTAGGCCTCAGGCTGATAGCTGGTACTAGTGCAGTCCCTGAAGCTGGTTCGGGTGTCATGATATTACAGGGCATGCACTAAATTACCAAGTTTCTTTTTAAGTGCTTGTGTTCACGAGTTCCTTGTTGCCGTCTGTTTCTGTGATCTGGATATGTCTTGTATTGCCATCTGCTCTGGACCAAACCCATTTGGCCATGCTCTTTGCTGAAGGTTATATTTGCTATCAATGAGTGCAGATGGATGCCTGCTCTTTGGGATCAGATATTCTAATTTCTGTATAACCTCTGAATTCCCTGCATGGCGAGTAGGTATCGGCCTGATTTTATTTCCTGGTATCCAGGCAGGGAGCTTCAGGAATGCACCGAAGCACTTTGGGTCGTGTGATGCAGTAACAAGTCAGTAGCACCCTTCTTCTCTCCCCTTCTCAATGCACAGTGTGACTGAGCAAGGTTCTCCTTTAGCCCATGCCAACGAAACACGTGCTTAAAGCAGGATTGTCCCGGGCCACGGATCTCTGGCAACACCTCCTAACTTGTCAGGCCCCTAAACTTGACCAGCTCTAGTGGGTGAGTGTTTGACGCTGGTCTGGAGTGCTCCCCTCAGCAGGTGTGGTGAGATGGGGTGTTTCCAAGCTAGGTGATTCCCTCCGCATCAGCGCTTTGATCGCCATCTAATTTTCTGAACCAGTGCTCAAGCTATTTTGGCATGATATTTATGAAGTTCTCAACTCTGTTAGCGAGAGACTGTCAGGCACTGAAGTGAGAGAGGGAGGTCATTTGGAAATCTGGATAGACTAAATTATGTTGGCTAGAGTTAGTAAGTGTCATGTGGCTGGGACAAGAGCCTAGGTTGTCCCCTCTAGCCTCTGCCACGCACTGAGTGAGCATATGAGTCTTGTGGCCCACCAGGATCTCAAGCCTGGATGGTGGGGGTTGGACAATCACATGTACTAGCTAACAGCTACAGTGTGCGGCATTGTTCATACATGCTGAAGTTTTCACCCTTCCATCTTCCTTGTTATTATTTATCTCTAGAGGCTTGATTTAGGCTAGCATAAGTTTAGTGCCATGTGGTGGTCATCTCCCCCTTTTGCTGTGTGGACAGAATCTGTGCTGGCTTCAGTTACAATTAAATCATCAGTATGGCTGGGTCAAAATGAAGACCAAAGTAACAAGCTGTTGTTTACATCAATTTTTCAGTTGGAGTTGAATGCTTGATTCCCATAGATCCCTTTGGGAATCCCAGGCTCAGCCATTCAGAAGTGTTCTTTGCTGCTTTCTCTTTCCTTGAAAACCTCCACTGGGAGGGCTCTGCTGCATTGCAATGACGAACAAGTTGCTCTGACACTGTCTTATTTCTGGAGAGTGGAGGAGATTAATGGATTCTGCTTGCTGCTTGCGTCCCAATCATCCAGAAGCAAAACAGTGCATTCAGCAGCACTCGAGCTGCCAAGCATGATGTGTAAATGCAGGGTGAGGGTCTCCGAGCTGCCGGAGAGGCACTGGGAGGAAAGTACTGTGTTCTAACATGGCCAGGACCTGACAGAGCCTGGATGTTCCTACTGGCAAAGAGAACATCCCCAAGGACCAGCAGACACCTCTGCATCATAAGTGCATCTCTTCTTCCTGAAATAAGACAGACCTCATCTGCTTTAGGCCAGAACTGGCCTGTTGGAGATACCACTTGTCCCAGCTGTTTGCAGAAGCATCTATTGAAAAGCCCCTTTTGTTCTTCCAGGATTCTGTGGACATTCTCCTTTGCAACGTCTTCTAAGCGCAGTGGAATTAAAGCAGGTGTGGATCGTGTTTTATCGTTCTTGCAAGCAAGGGTAGAAGCAAATTCAGTCAAGCTCACATTCACTTTTGAGGGCAAGAATCTTCCTTCCTTCTTCCCTCCTCCATGTGCTGCATTGCCTTTCTTGGCTTTGCATCTTGGATTGCCTTTCTGGAGCCTGAGTATGGAGGGCTGATCCTCCTTGGGGCAGTCCTGTTCCTGCATGCATATGAAGTCCTGTGGCATGATAAGGGACGCTGATCACTGATTGCAGGAAACATTGGCCACAGGTTTGCAGTGGGCCTGTTTGCTAACTTGGCAGTGAAGCAGTGATGCACCCATGGGAATGAGAGTGCAGGGCAGAAAGGGAGCGAGTCCTCCAGAAAAACAGGCTCATTGCAGCGGCTGTCAGAGGAACAAAACTGCCTGGGAGGAGCTGTGGTGGGCATGTATGCAGCTGGAATGATTGCCTGCTGCCAGGCCTCTGGCAGAGCACGTGAGCTTAATAACAGCTTGGGCAGCAATGCCCGTGTTGAATTAGTTGCATGTGGCTGAAGTCTGCCTGTCACCTCCTGGCCTGAAGGGGAAAGGGGACCTGCTGTGTTTTGTGAAATCCCTGCCCAGCCGTTTAACTCTCTGCACAGCCTTGTTTTGACTGATACCACCAGGTTGTGCAAAGCACCTTCCTGAATTACCACTTTATATATATATTTTTTTTTATATTCATAATTAGCGATGCTATCATCGTAATTAAAATCCTCTTGGAAGCGTTCATGCACATTTACATTTGAATTGACACATCCAAAATTGTAGCGATAATGAAAACAGTTTAAGTAGGGTGGGGGGAGATAGCTTTTTTTAAACCCCATTGGATATGAAAGAGTGTGTCAGCTATCAGGGACCTGTTAAAGTTTTAATTTGCCCCCTCTGCTTCACTTTCCCTTTAATTTCTTCTCCTTTGCTAAACGGCATTTTCATGGCTGGCTGCATTTCTTGGTTTATCACAATAAACCATGCAGAGGAAGAAGATTACTGTGCTGGAGGAACGGAGTTGTCTCCTCCCCTTTTGCCCCCAGGGCTTCCCTTTTCACATGTGCACTCATACCATTTTGAACATTATAAACCAGCATAGCCCAGGGTTATTCCTGCCTGGCATGATGATTTCTTGGCAAAATACCATACCGATGGAGGGGAGTGTTTATTTTGGGTGACTCTGGATTGAATCAAAGTGATGTGCACCTGTTTGCAATTCAAAGAACTCATCAATAGCCTGCTGTATTATTTTGGGGGGTGGTAGCAAGTGGTTAGACTCAAAATAGTGTCCTTTAGAATAGAGCCACAGGAAAAAAAGAGGCCTGATTGAGAGGGGAATGATAAACCGTCGAAGGCTGGCAGCCATTGCAGCTTGAGAAACGTTGGGGTCAGAGGTGCGATAGATTTTGCTATTCCGGAAACAAAGCACCGAATAGCAATTTCACTGCCTTTTAATTTTCTTCATCCTCAAGTGCTGAATGTGGGAGTTGACAACAGATTGCTGTAAATAATGTAATTGGAAATCTCTGTGTTATGGAAAAGCAGATGAATGCAAATAACGAAGCTGAAGAGCGCTTGCTCTTTCTCCCTGCCAGTGGTTTGCAGCCTGCCAGAGCCATGGTGGAGAGCTGGGACAAAGTGAGTGTGTGGGCATGTGCTGCATGAGGGCAATGGCAACGAAGTCCTCCCAGGGTGGTTGCATTTGCAGGTGCCTTTCTCTTCATTAAGCATTGTAGCCCACGAGAACCTGCTCCCCCGCCTTTTGGCTGCTGGGAGATTGAGCCAATAATGCTGGTGTCAGCATGAAAAGCTAAAGGTAGCTGTTTTCCTCTCGCACAGCCCAGCCCGGACTGCTGCGAAGGAAGGGGGCTGCAGAATGAGAACAGCTACTGCGTGGCAAGCAGTAGGTGGTAGAGCAAAATGTGGCTTTGCAGCGAAGATCCTTTCTAAGCATCTCTGTTTAGGGGACTTGTGGCTTGCTGAAGCGAACTCTGGGGGGCTGCAAGTGTTTGTTACAATTCCTTCAGCTGTGATCCCGTCCCCTCATCAGCAAGTCCTAATGTTCTCTCTGTTTAGGAGCTTGTTTTGGCACTTATATGTTCAGAGAAGGAGAAAGAGGAGGGATAAGTTTGAGCAGTAACATGCATTTCACCAGGGCCCAGTGATTCTCCGTTAGGTCCCATTTACAGGCTGCACTTAAATGTGCTAGATAAAAATACGCATCTGCTTCTGACTGTCTCATCCTGTAGCTGTAATGATAGCTTGATGCAACTTTAATAGGAATATCATCAGGGTTATAAAAGGCATTGAGCTGTCTGGACTTGTCATGGCCATGGCTGTTAAATTGGTTTGAAGTAATAAAAAAAGGAGTCTGTTGCTAAAGTAGCTCTTCTCCCCCATGTCCTCCCCCACTTTGCTTTAGGGTAGTTTAGGTGTCAGGGGAGGCAGAAGGACAGGAGCCTGAAGGAAGCCAATATTTAGCATGGATTTTGGTTGTGTTTGGCTGGGCCAGTTTGGGCACAGTGGGCTGGGGACAGCTGCAGCCGGTGAACAGTGGTGTGACTGCTCTGTCCTCAGCCACACACTGGGCCACCACGTCCTGATCTGGGATAATGCAGATACAGATCTTTACTCCCCTCTGTCAAGCACTCAGAGCAAGGGATGATCAATGTTACTTAAAATTGGGTTGTTGCAAGAGAGTGGAAGGGGCTGGCTGTTCCTCTCACTGATGAGATTCCAGCTCCACCCAAACTCAGGCTGCCATGGGGGCTGGATTTCACCTTACATTCTATTGGGACTGGTAGGAGCAAAACTCTCTCCTCCTTGGAAAGAGCAAACTCCTGCTAATAAAGAGGAGTTTTATTCTTGAAGCGCTGTTATAGATTTATTAATTTAAAATCAAGCAAGAACTTTGCCGTCAGGCCGCTCTCGCAATCAATGAAACTACCATCAATAGCAGTCAGCAACATCGATTTGTTTTGATGTATGGATGCTAAAACCAACCTGTGTGCCCCTGTGCAGAACAGAACATGAACCGTGGTCGTTTTGGATGGGGCACACTGCTAACCTGGGGGGAGCAGAGGTAGTAAATTAATATAGGGGAGAGCATCTTGCTGCAGCTGATTTTAGAGCTGATCTCAAAACAATTTCAGTACTGCTGTAATGAGACCAAACTCTATTAGAAGCACCAATTTAAAGTGAATATGTATGCATAGAATCAATTTTATACTAGTGTTACTACATCAGAGCTGGGTGTATTATATCATTAACACTTTCTATAACTGGACTTGCTTTGGGGTAGTGAGAAACCTAGGGGTGACCAGCCTTTTCTTACAGCAATCCTTGCTGTGTCTGATTGGTTTTATGGTGTGCCTAAATTGTAGTTCGCCTGAAGATAATAGGTCTCTTCAGTGCTTCAAATTAAATTACAGATGTTACAGGGTCTGTTCAGAGAACGACTGTAAGAAAGGGTTGCTTCTTCCCCGGCAGTTTGTGCAGGGAAGCTACATGTGCCCCAGCTACCCGGTGTGTGGGAGGGGATGCAAATTCCCTGGCTGCAGCAGTCCCTGTTCTGCCCACTGTGTCCTGCCTGTACAGCTGCTGCCAAGGCCTCCTGCCTTCCTGAGACAAGGGAGGCCAGGGCTTGCCCAGCCTGCAGCTCCTGCTTCATGTATGTTTACCTGAGTTGCAGTGGGCTAAGCTCCATGTTGAGACATCTGTCCTAGATTTAAAAAATGTGTTGCATTTCCCAGTTCTTGATTTTGCAGGGATAGCAGAGCATGTTCCTCCAGGGTCTCTGTGCTGCACTGGTGTGTGCTGTTGTCCAAGCTGTACTAAGTGCTGTGCAGTCCCTATGTGCTGGCAGAGAAGACAGAAGGAGCTGTGTCAGCTTGTGCCTTGACTGGCTGGATCACTGTTTTGCCTGTTTGCATGCTGGTGAAGGAGCTGGTAGTGTCCTGCCGGCCAAGGGCCCCTCTGTAGAAGAAGAACTTGCAGTCTTCTCTCCTTTGGGGAATTGGTTTCCCAGCTTTTTGCTAGGGTGGCAGACTCACTGCCCTGCTGGGCTGTTACCCAGCAGGAAAATGTTGGTGTAATTGCAGGGTGCTCTCACCTCTGGGTTTCCAGATCCTGCTGTGGAGCACACGAACATCGCTCTTGCGCTCTTACAGTAACCGACGTGTATGCTGGGTCACAGCAATGCTGTGCTTTCTTCTGCTGGGTGCTCTTCTTTTAAAAAGCATAATACCAGGTTCCCGTCTGAATTCAGATTGCCTTCACTTGGCTTTCGAGACCCCAAACACAGAGATTTTAGCTCTGATGGCTCTGGACTAGGAACCAGGCAACCTGCTGAGCAATCTCCTCCCATCAGTGAAATGGTGACGGTGGTGTCCTGCTTTTTGTGCCTGCATGAGAAGAACTTCTCATGAGTGCCAGGTGTTGTCACTGCCTTCTGCTTTGATTAAGCCCCAAATGCAAATTGCAAACCTATTGCTGTAATTAGGGATATCTGCATTTGCACCCATTGCCATCATGGTGGTACTATGTGCAAAATGCTTTGGGAACTCGGAGTAGAAACACTGATGATCTCCTTCACTCTGAACAGAAGTGCAAGTTTTCTACCCCCCTGCATGAAATAGAAAATGATATTTTTACTATATTAACTTATTTTTTCCCCGGCTGTCTCATTAGCTCATTATTAGACTGCTGGAAGGCACAAAAGAATTAGGTTTTTAGAGGCTGTTTCTCCTTGTCTGAGGTGCCATCCTTTTCCCTTCCTCTCGCTCACGGCAGGCTTTATGTTAAATGTACTTAATAGAGCTCCTTCATCATAAGCTGCACTAAAACTAAATTGGAGAGTAAAGGGTGTTCTTACAGGAGATATTACAGTTTAGCGCTCACAGTCTGTTTCCTGCTGCAGGTTCAGGTTATTTGAATGTCGTTCTTCTTGTTCTGGGGTTTTCAAGCACACTCGTTAAATGATCGGCTTAGCCTGAATTGCTCTGTGAAATGAACGCCAAGGTTGTGCCGTTCAGTACGGCACAAGGCAGTGTTTCTGCTATCCTGGCATTGTCACTTGCATCCCCCAGCTGCTGCCGGTCTCTGACTATCTCAGAAGCAAAGCAACCCAGTCTCTCCTCCTTGGCCCGGGAGGAGAGACTTGTCAGGACTTGCTGCCACTCTAGCCAGTGCAAGACTTGCTTTAGTCTAAGCAGAGCATGTGCTTGGGGCTGTTGCCACCCATGGAATGTGCCTGCTCTCTCCAGGAAGCTTTTCTTTGTGCATTCCCAATGGGAAAGCAACAGATGCAGAATCTGAACTGCCTGCTGCTTAGGGCAGGCCAGGGAACTTCATCCCGATATCCTTGTAGTAAGCCTGGGAACCTGTGTTTGACTCAAGCACAGCATCAGAGAAACATCTAGTCTTGACCCAGAGAACGTAAGAAGCTCTGTGGTTTGCACTATCACGCTCTGCTCCTCATTCAGTCTGTGCCTGTTGCTCATTCAAATTTGTGATTGTTTTAGTGGTGGAAGAAGGACCGTGGTGAAGCTGGGCTGATAAGTTGTGGGGAGGAATTTGGGATGCTGTGGTAGTTGCAGAGTGCAGGGGAACCATTGGTCTCTGTGAGCTGGAAGGCTTGACCCCCCTGTGTTTGAGTGGGGTCAAGGTAGCTCAGAGTGTGTGGCTGGGCCGAACTTGGTGGGAAGCTCATTTGGTGCTGGCTGTGCTCTCTTGCTGTAAAAACCCAGGCTTAAGGTGTTGTGCCTCTGTCTAACAGGTTTGGAAGAGGTCTGGTGCGTGGTTCTACAAAGGGCTGCCCAAGTACATCATGCCTTTGAAGAGCAGCAGCAAATCCAGTGAGCTACACTCGCAGCCTTGGCAAAGTGAGCCAGCCATGCCAGAGAGCATCGGGACCAGCCGATCCTTCACCTGGGCCAGGGGAAAAGGTTGGTTGTCTGCTTCTTGCCCAGGAAGCAGGTAGGAGAAGGACCTGGCTTCTACTGTTGCTAGCAGGATTCAGCTAATAGGGGAGGCTCTGTGTTAGAGGTGAGGGGGCACAAGATGTGGTGTGTTTCCCATGTGGGCAGTGTTGGGTTTTTCATGCTATGGTGTGTTTTTCAGATTTCACTGTTATTTAAGTGCACATTGGTGGCCCAGACTAGCCCCAGTCCTCCCGGACTCCCTGTCCTTCAGTCCACCCTTGTTTTCCTCCATTCCTTGCAGCCCCCACTGTTTTGCTGGGACTGCCAAGGGAGGGACGAACCGTGAAGCAGACACCTGTCTGCAGTCGCAGCCCAAAGAGCTCCTCCTGCTGAACTACATAGGATGGTGTCACTGATGGACATCGCTGTGCAGCCAAGGCTGACAAAAGGCTGGTCTCGTTCCCTCCCTCCTTGGGGCTGCTTGCTTCTTGCTTCTGCTGCCCTACAGAGCACCATTGGACAGATACTTCAAGTCACTTTGAGCTGGGTTAGAAATTACATTGCCAACATCTCCCTGGGGTCTTCCTAGGGCCTGGAGCAAGTGGGCAGAGATACTCTTCTACAGTCAGTGGGCAGGAGCGAGCTGATGCTGGCTGTGTCCTTTTGTGCCTGACCCCCTGAGCAGGTGAGACTGGCAAAGGGTGAAGCTCCTTCCCCAGGCCTTGGGGAGGGGGCTGAGGTTTGCAGCATGGAGGGCTCGAGGCTGAGTTGTTCTTTTAACGTGTCTTGGAGAAGCTGTTGATTAACTTAGCCCTGTGCAGGGCTGGGGCCAGAGCACTGACAAGCCTGAATATTTATTAGCTTCAGCACTCCCATCCCTGTTCTTTGAGGTAGTCCTTGATTGAAGTAGACCGTTGTGTCACAAGCGGCATCTTGGATCGCTGCCGCGTCAGATCCCATTCACAGCGCTGCCTTGTAGGGCTTTTTTCCCCTCTCTCCTCCATCTGCCCACCCTGTTGTTGCTTGTATGCCCACTCCAGTGCTGTGCCTAGAGCCAGCTGGGGGGAAACAGCAGCTCAGCATTGAGGAGCTGGGCACTCAGGGTCATTAGCACAGCAGTGGATGGATGCTGCAGAATAAAGCTGCTGCCAGTCTGCTTTGATTTCTCTTCATTTCTTTCTGCTGTGGATTAGCAGAACTGTCTGGCCTCTCTCACCTTCTGTCTTTTGCTATTAGATCCCCTCAATTGGAGAAGACCTCTTAAGTGTACCAGCAGCATACACTCTTCCACATCAAGATAAATCTTATCATTAGTGCAGGGGGAAATAACCTTTTAATAAAGAGGGCTCCGGAGAGTTGACTTTACAAGCCTTCTCTTCAGGGCCCAGCTAGGAAAGCACTCCCAGCCCTACTGTAACTTTTGTAATTAAAGACAAATTAGATCAACATTAGATGGTTGTGCTTCCCTCCAGGAGACGCTTGGAAGGAGTTGTCTTAGCAAATGAACTGATTGATGAGGTATTTTCTGTTCACATGATACAGAAAACATTACGAGTCAAAGATGTTGAGCCCAGACCTAGGCTGCTCTTTAGTTCAGCTTTGTAGTTGAGTTTTGTTTTGGGAGAAGGCCTCCCCATAAATACTGGCAGGAACAGCAAAGGAGCAGGTGGAGGACAGCAAAGTGGCCTTTGGTAAGCTTTGATGTGGGTGGTGAGCTGCCTTTCTCCCTGTGCCCTGATTTTTGGCTGGCTGCTGTTTTATGGGTTGGAGAATATTAATTTATGGGTTTATTTTCTGGTGCTTTCTTTCCTTGTTGCCCTTCTCTGTTAGGCCGCCTGTCCTCTGGACAGCTTTCAATGGTCACTGTGGGCTGTAATTAATCTCTGAAGCTGGGAGCTTGTACGTGTCACCCCTCTGTTTGACCCTTTTTACCTGCCAGTGCTGGGACTTCTGCTGTTTGTCATCCGAAACCTCTGCAATGTGCAGGGCAGCTGCCTTCCGCTGTGGAGATGATGTAGCTGTGATACTGCCAGCGTCAATCCACGACGGCCTGGACCGAGCTTTACGAGGCCGTGGCTGACAAGGCAGTCTGCCTTACCTCTGCCCGGCTGATAGCGTTTGTCAGCTCACACCTCGTACGCCCTCGTCTGAACACATCCTTTCGGCACTGAGTAAAGCCCTGTTGCTTGTTTGGCAGGATGTTCTCGCGAACGAGCTCTGGCATTTAACGTGCCTGAGTCCAACAGGCTGCACTCGGTGGGGTTTCCGTTATCTTGGCCAGTCGTGTCTAACCCCACTGCTTGCCTCCTGAGGTGCTGAAGGAGCCATCTCTCAGCTATTAAGGGATTCAAGTCAGGTGGGACCAGCGCAGGAGCATCCATGTCCCGGCACAGTGCCTGTGTGAAGAGCCTGGGAGAAAGGAGCCGCGGTTGTCCTTTTGACAACCAGGAGCTGCCTTTCAGCAGGGATGGGACAAACCTCAAGTGTCCCTTTTCTCCCCTCAAAAGGAAGGGATCAGTGCCAGCCCCTGGGTACTGGCTGCTCCTGCTGCAGGAGGCTGGGAAGGCAGCGGGACCGAGGGACTGCAGGGACGTGCCTCTTGAAAGAAAAGCCAAACCCACCAGGAAGAAGTTTTATTTTTACACACCCATTATTTCTCTCGCGCTCACTGACACTGGATTTGCTGTTGGCTTTAGTTTTTCTGTAATAAACAAGCAGTTGCCATGGGAACCCTGCTATTAGTTAAGGCACAAATGTATTGTCATGGGGAGAATAGCAGTAATATTTCTTGTGCTGGGGAACAGCTCTGCTCCATGTGGTGGAATGTGGGTGGGTTTCTGCACTGGGTCAGGCAGGACAGGGCCGTCAGGGGGTGGGGAGTAATAAGCAGCAGGGCTTTCCTTCTTCCGAACTCTGAGTTCTGCAGAAAAAAATGTAAAGCATCTGTGTGGGAAAAAAAGAAGTGTGATCCCTGAGCTATTGCACTGTTTGGCATGAGGGCTGCCTGCTGCTCTGCTTGGTCTCCGGTGGTTTCTCCCGTTGCAATGTGCTCTAGTCCTGTTGCCAAGCAATGCAATGTGCTGGCACAGGAGCAGCGGCTGGGCAGGGGGATGCAGCAGGTTTGTCCGGTGTCTGTGTGCTGGAGGCCAAATCCCTGAGTGCTGGGGCACATCAAGCACTTTTCAGGCCACTGAGAGGGTCATCCAACTTCTCTACAAGTTTGGGCAGTGCCGAAGCTGCACGTGTGCTGCTTCTGTGAAAGGGAGAGCAGTTGGGTCCAGTACCCTCCTCCTGCTTGAAGATGTCTCTGCAACTGCAGGCAGCACTGGGCGTGATCTAGCATAGGACCTGCACTGTGAGACACTTGGGTTGGAATAAAACTCTTCATCTCTGACCCTCCTACCCACAGTGATCGAGAGCTATCGGCCTCCCCGCTCTCCAGAGGTCGTATTTGCAAAGGCTGATGATACAGTGCTGCAGGGGAGCTGTGTGCTCGAGGGCTCATGCTTAGCCCGCTCATCCAGCATGTCTTGGCTGTGCTGGGCACGTGTGGCTGTTTGGAGCTGTTGCTGCAGGGTGCCCATGCGTGCTTTTTCTGTGTTTTTGGCAGCTGCAAGAAGTGCCAGGCTTTGTGTGTGCAGGGACTGAGCTCTGCGCTGCAATAAGCAGTGGGAGGGAACGTGGCTGGCTCTTTCCATCACAGGTGTGCCTGCGCCAGGTGCGTGCGTTTAATATTGGAGCTCAACCCCAGCCAAGTGCTCCTTTCCCCTTGGCCTGAGCAGAAGCCTTCCCTCATCCTCTGCTACTGGGGTTAAGTGCAGCCCGGCAGCCCTCCACCATTCCCTTTGGCTCTCGGTGCCACACGGCTCCGGTACCTCTGGCTTGGAGGTTGAACCACATGTCGGAGGGATCGTGGGCTCTGGCAGCAGCCACGGGGGTTCAGACCCTCGATGAGTGACCCATTCCTGGTGGGAATACTGCTTTTCTTGCAAGTTTTGTCTCGGCATATTTTTTTATGAGCTTTTTTTCAGTCAGCTGGAGATTGAGAGGGATAAATCTGTTACGTTCTCTGAAAGTACAGCTGTCCAACGACTCTTATTGATATATCAGCAACTGCTGGAACACCAGATTTACGACTTCTGGGCTCTGGAAAGTGCCAGCAGAAGGTCTGGGAGCTTTGGGAGAAAAATTACCTTAAAGGGAAACATTGCTGCAGTGGGTAAAATACACTCTTATTGGCAGCAGAGGAAATGAGAGCAGACAGGGCTGCTCCTGTGGTGCAGGTGCCTTTGTGTCATTAATATTTTCCTCCTCTTGTGCTGGTCCTCTCTGAACTGCTGAGTGGCAGAAGGGAAGGCAGCTAAAGTCACCTCCACTGATTCACTGGGGCCTTCTCCAAATAAATCCTGACTTCCAGCATTTTTAAAGGATTCATGGAGGAAGGAGCTGTTATAAAGCAATGGATTTTATGAATCCAGGAGGCCAAGAAAGGATGATGACCAAGTAGGACAGGAGTGCATTTTCTGAGGGAGTTGGGCAGTGGGACAGTCAGAATGATTCTCACAGCTGAGATTTGGATTTTATAGCAAAAAAAATACATACTGGTATGTATGGGTTGTTATTAACAGTATTTATATATAGTCCCCCACCATTCCCTGGGAGCTTTGAGGAAGTAGTGAAGCTGTCTTTAAGACAGCAAAGCCCAAAGCCAAACCTTTGCTTTGAGAACTCTTAGCCAGAAGTGCAGCCCCCTGCTTGTAACGGGGCTTCGCTCTCTGCCCAGCTCAGCTCCACAGCCCCTTTCCCTGGGGGTGAGAGGTCCCATTTCCGATGGTGCCAGGAGGGGAAGGCTGTGGGGGCAGTGAGGAGGGGGCCTGGCAGCCTGCCCCCTGCGCAGCGCTTCCCAGCAGCACGGCATACGTGGGGAGCTGCCCGCCAGGGCAACTTCAATAACACTTTGCAATAACACTGGCAGCCAGCTTTAATATCCTCAGAGATGTTAACTCCAGAAAAGCGCTATTTTAGGTATTAATTTTTTTTTTTTTTTTTTTTGGTAATAAAATACTTTGTGTACTACAGATCGCTGCCTGAATACAGGAGCGGCTGCAGAGGTCCTTGGCAGAAATGTTTGACAGCTTGTGCTCGCCTGTGCAAAGGGAGGGATACCCGTCCTCCTGCCCTTGGGCAGCGTTAAAGGGTTTGTAGCTCTGTGAATTGTGTGTAGTGAATTCTAGGGCTGATACAGAGACGTGAACTGACGGCTCTCTTTGCTACGCCACGGTTGTCACGTTGTACCACTGCACCCATGTCCCTCCCGCAGCCGGCAGCACCGTGAGGTTGGGCACTACGAGTAACATGGTGTGGGGGCAAAGTGGTTTGTTCAGCAGCAGAATGGGGAACTTATTTCTCATGTGAATGTGAGCTTATAAATACATACTGATGAATATAATATAAAGAAATAGTTGGGGCTTCCTTTTTCTACAGTAGAGGCTCTAGGTTGCAGTGTTGCCTACTCTGTCCCACATGAGCCAATGTTGTACTTTCTACTCAGAATTGTGACCCAGTCTTTGAAATGGCTTCTGAGCTGCCAGGAGAGCTGGTACCTGCCTTGGTCAGATGGAGAAATGCTGTAGGTGCAACCCCTTGAAAAAAAGACAGTTGTTTTCCTGTTACCTTCCTCCTCAGACCCATCATTTCTGTTCTGAGATCAGGCCATTACAAAAACCTAGGAGTTGGAAAAACACCTTTCTCATTTTACCCAGAGCAGCTGGCAGTCGAGTTATCTTTTTACACCGGTATAAGCAGGAGAGGTGCTTGCATAATTGCATGGAAAAGTGGAAACAACCTGCCAATTTGGGAAGTTGTGTCTGGCAAAATGAGACTCCTTCAGCTCTTGTGGAAACTATGGAGAGTGGAAAGCAGCAGGATTAGGGCCAGGATTCAGGGTAGGGGGGAAAGAAGGAAAAGAAAGTGGCCTTGAAATGGGGGAACAGTCTCCTTGAGGAAGAGGAGCGACTCTTGCCTTTTAAGCCTTGGGGGCATAGGAGTAATATAGTTCTGGGCAGTGTGCTGGTAGGGATGAGTGCTGAATGGATGATGAGCTAAGAAGTCATGTAATTGCTGCAGGGTCTTTTATTTGATATGCTCAGTAGTTATCTGGTGTTTTCCTCATAGATCCTGGAGCCTCCACAGAGGCCCTGCTGCACTTGAAATGTGGCTTGGAGAAAGCCAGGCCCTGTCCCCACATTACTCAAACATGGATGCTCTTATGGTGCAGCCAGGACCCCTCCATCTGCAGCTGAGCAGGAGCCAGCCTTGTGCCCAGTCCAGCCCTTAGCGTTTTACTCCAGTGTGGGAGACAGCAAACATCAGGAGGAGGGGACTCACTGGCGTGCCAGCACGGGGGTCAGCAGGAGCAGAGCGCAGCTCCCAGACCAGCCATGCTGCAGGGCTCTTGGCTTTGCAGCAGGTAACTTTGGGCAGCAAAGCACAGCACAGGAGCAGTGTGGTCCCCATGGTTCCAGACCAGTTTAGGAGAGAAGCACTGGTGGGGTGCGCATCTGCTTCAGGTTCTGGCACCACTGGAGTGTGTATGGCAGAGTTATAAATCATTTGTAAAAAGTAAAAGCACATCATGTTTGAGAGGAAGAGTGAACAGCTGTGGGGGAACTGCAGGTAGGACTCCTTTTGGAGAGGAAGAACGTGATCAGCGAGTCAGCATTTGTTCATGTTTTATTTGGATCCATCTGGCACCCTCTTTGGTAAGTGTTATGAACATTGTGAATAACTGTCTCTCTCCTCTCCTCGCCCCGATCTTTTCTGCAGTGGTTTCTAGTGACAGTGAGAGCGACTCGGAGTTCAGTTCCTCCAGCCTGGATGACAAGCCCTTACCTGTGGGGTTAAAAGGCTCACAAGGCAGAAAGCACCGAGCAGGACTGGGTGAGGAGTTTCTGTTGCTTGTGGCTGGAGGGTGGGAAGTGTAAAGCGCTTGAATGTTTGGCTTTTGGTACTGTGGGTTTTGGCTCAGCCGCTTGCCTGCCCTGTGCCGCTGCAGCCCACTGGCTGTAGTGGTGCCAGGTGAGGATCTGATCCTTTCTCACTGGAATAGGATTAATGGGTCAAACAGGTGGTGGGTCGCTCCATTGCCTGCAGCCTTTCAGGGTCTGCCCTTGCAGTTGGGAGCTGCTCCTGGCTGTGTGGCAGCACGTCTCCGGCCAGCTCCTCACTCCTGACTTTATAGTACTGGAATCACTGGTGCTGTTTTAGGAGTGGAGTATGGGAACTGGGTTTTGACCCTGCTCCTAAGGGTGCCTGGCTGGGAGCGGGGAGGCTGCTGCTCTCTTAGGACCTGGCCCAGCATCTGCACCCAATTCTCCATCCCACAGCAGCATCTCTCTGTTGTGTCCCTGCAGCACCCATTGGGGAACCCAGCCGGGCCGTGGGCAGGGCGCTGGGAAGCACGCACTCCCCTACCCTCTCAGGGAGCCGCAGCAGCCTGGGCAGTGAGCAGGGGGCTGCCCTCAGTGTCGTGGAGAGCTGCCAGAGCGACCAGCCGGCGGACGGGCGCGACAACGATGTTGGCAGCAGAGTCCCTGGTAAGCTGAACCTCCTCTCTGGGCAGATCCATGCTTTTGGGGCTGACTTCCCTCGAAGCACAGCCTTCTCAGAGGCACACCTGGCAAAGCTGCAGCTCAGGATCACCTTTCCCTGCTGCTTTTCTCATGGCAGATGCTGTCACAGCATTACAGCTCACTCCTTCCCTCCTCCCTGCATGCAGAATGTATTCTGCAATATGAGTAATCGTCTGGGGTGGGAGCTGCCTACACCCACCTCCGAGAGCAGCCATAGCCAGGGTCTGTCCCCCTGCAAAGGCCCAGAGCTCCTGCCTGCCCTGCAGAGGCAGCAGCAAAGATTGAGCTTTTACTGAAGCAAGGCAGAAGTCTGGCAGCTTTATGAGACTGAAAAAAAATTTTCCTAATGTTAGATGGCTCTTAAAGCCATGCATGGCTCTTCCCAGAACTCTGCAGTGCAAAAAAAGACACTTTTTCCCCCTCAACAACCTTGGAACAATTAAGTGACTGTGAGAGCAGAGGCTGCTATCACATCTGATCTGGAGCAGCTGAGAGATGCAAATGTGTTCTCTCTGCGGTTCCTGCTAATCTATTCAATAACCCCTTAAGTTATCATTTAGCACTGCTCCCTCCAGAGCCTTCCTGCCGCCCTGTGAACTGCCACTCCTTTTGTTCCTGAGCCTGTTTTGTGTTGTGCATGTTGAGGCGTAAATTGGATTAGAGAGAGCAGGTTTATCCTTTAGTGCAACATGGAGTCATAGTCCCCCTCCCCACGCTTCCCGCTAGAAATAGCCAGCATAAAATTGTTTCTCTGCTCTTCCCTCCCTCCCCAAGTTTCAAGGATTTGCAGTTTTCTTTAATTTTAGTTTTCGCAAAGCAAATTAGATGACTGATACTTCTGCTCTGTCCGTCCTCTCTCTGGATTATAGCGCTGCCCTGGACTGGGCGCTTTATTTTAAGCCCCTGTTGGCTGTGGCGTTAGAGACAGCTGATTCCTGTTGTGTGTTGGCTCTGCTGCCTGCTGGAGGGGAGCAGCAGGTTGTCCTGCAGGATTGAAGCGGGTGATGGTGGATAGCAGGTGTGATCCCTTGGGTGCTTTTTCTGCTGGTGCTACATGGCCACGATGAAGTCTGGATGGATGCACACCTGGACGGTGTGTTTGTACAGCGCTTAGCGCTTCGGAGCTTTCCTGCCAGCTGTTTAAACTAACTGCTGCCTGGTCATGACAGTGCAAGCAATATCTGAGAAGCAAAAAATGCCTTTTTCCTGCTAAAAAATTCATGTGCAAAGCTTGGCACAAGGGGTCAATGCTTTCCAGTGGGATCTCTCCTTGCTAGGTGCAGGAGAGCTAAAAATGACAGGCATCATGGACATATCTTAAAAAAAATGAAAACTATAGCAATCTCATGAGCCCAGTTAAAATAGTCCCTGAGATGTAGAGAGAATCCTGCTAAGGAAAAGGTTAAGCCAGGTTGGCTGAGTAGAGAATATCTGTGAAGATCTTTATTATCTCTGGGGTCATTTATTTCCCAGTCTTCCTGCAGAAGGGACTGCTTTGTTCAGACGTGGTGCGTGCAGCAGCAGGAGGGCTCTGCGGCCCCCAGAGCTGGGGGAGGGAGGCAGGGAGACAGCAGTGAGTATTTCTGCTCACGTGTGCCGGGAGGGGGGAATGAAACCGGTGGTGGTTGCAGTCGGCAGGCACGGGCTTTGGGAACTGATGGAGGGTGGCAGCGGGCAGGGTTCTCTTTGTCATGTCACGTCAGGGAACTAGCCACCAGCCAAGCGTCCTCCTGGGCTGGGGAGCTGCTACGGGCTCGCAGGGAGTTAGGTGACACTACAGCTGTGGCTCTGTGACCCCAAGAGGTGGCAGGATGGGCTATAGAGCAGCTGGCCTTTCTTCAGGCCTGTCCCGTGCCGGCGTTACGCCTTTCCGCAATGTGGGTGCTGGCAAGGTAGGGCAGCATCAGAGACTCTACCAAAGGTCTCTGCAAGGAGGCGAGGGTGGAACCTGAGCATGCTGTGGGAGGCACGTGATGTGCCCGTGTTGTGTTTGCCGTGGCTGTATGCTCTGTCCCGCAGTGTGGGTCGTTGTCAGCACTTCAAGGTGGGGAGGACAGAGGGAAAGTGAGTTTGTTTTACCCTCCGATGTGTTTGGGATGTGGTCTTGCCTCTGTGCAGCAAGTGAGCAGCAGGGGTAAGCATGGTCTGCGTTTGTTTACTCTGAGAGCACTTAACATGCCCAGCTGGAGAGATGCTGCAGCGATGTTATCTGTGCAGCGAACTATTGGCAATCACAATCCATTACATATGAATTTAGTAATCAGCATTATGCAGCGATATGACTCGTGTGGCCTTGTGTTCTGTGCAGCTCTGTAGCAGGTGGTTTGAGCAGATCAGACATCCAGGAGGCTGCAATACTGAATGCCCCCATACTTTGCCAGCAGCCTGGCAAGAGCAGAAAATAAAGAGCAAAACCAGCACTGTAGTCCCCTAGGAAGTGTCCTGCTCTGCAGAGGGGTTCGTTCACATGCTCTGGGATGCTGGAAGTCTGGGGTGTGCAAATACTGGGAGCCTCGGGGCAGGTGGCAGAGCCTCTCCCCATCTTTAGATCAGAGCTTTGTCTGTCTGTGAGAGGCTTTTCGTCATGGGTCCCTCTGGATGCCACTGTTTGCCAAAAAGCAGAGTCTGCTCTTGCTGTTCGTCTCTTTAAAGAGAAGTGGAGGTGATGGGTGCTGTATATCAAGACTGGCAAAACTCTCCACTGCATCTCCCTGCCTGCGGGACAGTCCCTGTGCTCTGCTCTGATCCAAAAGCAGAGCAAGGGGCAAAGATCCTTTCTCATTTAAATTGCTGATCCTCAGCTGCAGAATGGGGACATTAAAGGGAGATTTTGCTATAGCTTTTCTGAAAGGGTCTGCAACTTTATAACTCTGTGTTGGGAGCAATTTTTACTTCATATTAACACCTCAGGTGTTGTTCTACCGGTGACTTTCTTTTCACTTCTTTTTCTCACCTCTGCTCTAATTCTGCTCTCAAGTGCGACTTTGCAGAACACTTTAGCATCCTTAAATCCCAGGCCACAGCCAGAACAGGGAATTAGGGAGTGGTACTGCAAATGCCGCTGGTCTCATAGTCCTTAGCTCTTTAAGCCTGAAGGCCAAGATGACAGTATGGTCCTGCAGCCAGGGGAAAACAAGGAGCTATTAAGAAGAGTTTGTAGGTTTCCAGTGTGTTTCTCCGGCTCCGGCTGGGGTTTGGTGAGGCAGATAATGAAGCCTGGGGTTTGTCATAAAATGACTCATTGTCAGAGCTGCATTGGGATTTAGGCAACCTCAACCCATGAGCCAAGGTTTCAGAAGAGTGGTGAGTTGAGAGGCTGCCAATTTTATTTATTTATTTTTTTACCACCTGCTTTCAAACCCTTTCAAAAAGCATCATTTTCTGAGGGTCTGGTGTTTCTTCTTCTGAAGCTCCAGTTCCTGGAGGTGCCCACTCTGACGTGATAGCTCTTAAGAGGAAGACCATGTGCTGGTTTTCCTGAAGAATGTTTTATCCTAAAGGGGATGATATTTGCACACAGGAAGGAAGCACAATCTTTCTTTTTCCCTTTGTTTGCGCTCGGCTAGGGAGGTGACTTGCCTTGTTCTGGCTGTACAACTGATGTGTGTGAAGAAGTGCCTCAGATAAAAATGAGCAAAATCCTCACTACTGTTAATTATGACATTTGTATTAAAGAAAGGGAATATTAAACAGAATTAAACAAAGAAATCATCAATATCTTACAGTGGTTTTCATTAGCTCATGGAGAGCTTTTAATGGAGATATCTTTGAGCTTGGACCTGGCTGCTGCAGGGGGTAAATTAAGAGCAAAAGGCATCTCTCCTCAGATCAGTAGCAAGTTCTACTTTGCTGGGTCCCAGTTAACAGGGTCCTCAGTGTCTTCTGAGGACCTTGTCTGAGGAGCGGGTCTATCCTCTTTGGTATTCTGTGGGTCATCTGAACAACTTGCTGGTAGGGAACGGTGAGTGAGCTTGGCGTGGGCTCTCGGTCTGGAGAAGGCTCTAAATTGTGCTTAAAAGAGGAGGTTTGAGAAACAGCCACAAGGTAAGCTAATGAATGAGTAGCATACATCTGAGTGCAAATCACAGTCTCCTCACCTCTGCTTGTTTGCCAACGTGTTGTCTAAATCATTAATACTTAAAGAGCAGTACAGCAGCTGGCAGTTAAACAGAGCCACGTTAAACCCTGGTGTTGCTGAGTCTGTGAGCTGAGACAATGATGGCAGCGCCTGGTGGGGTATAAGAAACGTCGTGGCTTGCAGTCACAGGGTGAGACTGGCTGGAAGGACCTCCAGAGGTCAGCTGGTCCAGCCTGGACCCTTTTCCCAGGGTGCTGAAGCTGCAGCTTCTGGGTACCTCCCTTTGGGTGCTTGCTTTGTAGCTGTCATGCTGGGAGAGGCTGAGCAGAGCTGAGAAAAGGGCCTGGAGCTGAGAGAGATGGGCAGGAAATGCTGCTTCCAGGTCTCTCAATCTGGGGAGATTTATGCCCTGTCTTTCAGGAATTGACTGGATTTAGAAATGAGGTGGTGTCACTCTCTCTGTGGCTCAGTGCCTCCCCAGCTGGGGTAGGCATCAACTTTTGCTCATAAATATGCAAGCTGTTAATACATGAGACAGGAAGAGCCATTCTGCATTATTTTCATGGCAGGAAATTCTCAGGGCATCTCTGAAGCGAAAGCATTAACTTCTTTTTTTTCTTCCCTTCTGTTTCTCAGATATCTGTTTTGCTCCCTCAGGGACGATGAGGAGGTAACATTTTGCTTCAGTGGGTCTAACTACTCCATTCCATCTAGGAAAAAAAATTATCCTAACAGTAATTAGGCTCTGAACGGGATAGTATTTCTTTAATGACTTTCTTCATGGCAGTCTTTGGGGAGTTGACTTTTGTTTTTCCTGCGCTTGGTGAGAAAGTTGCTTAAATGTTTTCAGACTGCTCGCTCCCTCGTCCATGTGAGCTACAGCCAAACAATGTAGTCTTCCTGGGCTGGCTTTGCAACAGGGTGAAATAGGTGGGCAGCTGCGCGAGGGAGCTGTGCTCGCAACCCCTGCTCTTCCTCCCTCTGCCTTCAGCCTCTGCGGCCACTGAGGACATAGGGTAGGAAGGAAGCGGGGGTCAGATGTGGAGAGACCCTCACCCACACCCAGCCTCTCCCCTCCAAGCCTCTGCCTTCTGCGCTGGCTGCCTCATCAATCTTTGGGCACCACTGTTTGCCCCCCTTTGCTTAAAGCTTACTGCTATGGGATTGAGTTTTCCTGCTGCCAAGGAGCACGAGTTGTGCCTCTTTCACAAAGTGAAAAAATTGAATTGTGCCTTCGTGGCTGAGCAGCTTTGAGCTGTCTCTGCCTCCTCGTGTTGGTACTGCAGAGCACCGAATGGTCCTGCTGTATTTATAAATAAAACATGTCTTTGGGTAGTGGCAGCGTTAGGAAATGGTTCAAGGTTTGCATTCTAGATACAATGGATTTGTAAATATGAACCTCAGAAGAAGCATATGCCCCCTTCCACGTTTTAAGGAATTAAAATATTTTCATCCTCAAGTGGTAGAACCAAAACGTTTTCAGGTCTTTTAAGTCTGCCTTGAAGTTAAGTGAATAAAGGCTTGAGTAGCTAAAAAATAAATTACTTTCGCTATTTCTGTAATTCTTTATGGAGTTTTAAATTGAAGACTTTTTCCTTGAAAATAGAGGAATGACAAAGACTCATTCTCTTGCCTCTTTCACTCAATATATCTGGAAACAAGTCTGCTGCTGAAGATGAAACTCCTATTTTTGTGCCTTCTTTCACACTGCAGAGGTCTGTGCTTTGGTCTTTGATCAAACAGCCTGTCTGGCCTCCTGCCTCCACATCCTTAGACTTATTCTCTGCCCTTTGCAATACATTTACTCTCTGTGCTTCCAACTTTCTATTCAGCATTTTGCACAAAGCACTGAGGGCAATAGTTGATGTCATCTTTCAAAACAAAGCATAAAGGAGAGAGCATGGGAAGTCAGTAATATAGAAGTTAAAAGTGTGGATTTTGGAGTCTTTGTAAACACATTGAGACATTTTATGGCTCAGGAGGTTATCTTTCAACTGGGATGTCGGCCAGTAGCTGGTGGGAGGAATTTGCAGGACTCCCCATGCCTTGAACATTTCACATGAACGCAGTGACTGGAAATATCCCGTCTTTTCTCCAGGAGTCAACGTAACTTGTGTCCCCTTCAGTTCAGAGAAGGGGGAGAGAAGTTAGTACTGACCCACCGCTGCCTTCGATCACTCCATGTTGCCAGCCCCACATTTCGCCCCATGTGCTGGAAGTAGCGCATCCCAGCAGACCCTGAGTTTTGCCAGGGGCTGCTGAAGCGATTAGCTCAGGTTCGTTTAGTTGACATGAGCCAGAGTGCCTTCTGCAGCAGAGCATTGCTGTCCTGCACCCGTCCCCAGCCATGGGCAAGGACTACATTCTGCCGTGGCTCCTGTCCATGGCCCTGGCACGTGGAGGGCAGAAGGGTCACATGGAAGACCTGCTCTGTGGCACATAGATGCTGTCACCTGGGTTGGAAACCTCTGAGAGCTGAGACTTGGCTTTCTGTCTGACTTTGCCCTTTGAGGGAAGCATGTACCAGAGGACTAGTTCTAGCAGTACAACTCCTTCTTTCTCCTTCTTTCCCCATTTCTTTCCCCTGTCTTTTCTGTCTTTAATAAAGTTTAATGGGCCCTGACTGCTGACAGACTGTGGAGTAATGATGCATAGACATTCTCTTCATTATTATTTTTAGGAAGCTCTTAAAATGGCACTGAGCATGTAAAAGCAACATAAAATAACTTTGTCAGGTCTCTCCCCTTCACTGCTTTCCAAACAAAACTTTTGTCTTTATGTATTTTGAAGGCAAACGGTGTGTCCACACCAGAACACAATGCTGACGGAAGTGAAGATGGAGCTGCTTTGCCTGGATCCAATGCGTGTCCCTTGCCCACTCCTGTAGACCTCACTCCAGACAACGACTGCCGCTGGTGGTGACTTTATGATGGTGGCTATTGCACAGGCCTTAGCGACACGATGGCACCTGGGAAAGCACCTGCCTGTCCTCCCTGCCTCACTGACTTGGTTTATGGTTTGGTCTGTTTTCCCCTTCTACTGACTGACACGCACTTCAAGGTGCTGCTCGGAGAAGGATGCTGTGCTGTGCAGTGCTGCCATGGGGTCCAGACCCGTGTTGTTGGAAGGGGTACACACAGTGCTCACTCGAGCTGAAGAAACGTGTGCTGCCTCCACTGTTCCTGGCTTGCCAAGCCCAGCCTCGGGTTCAGCTCCTGGCCTCGCAGTCCTGGCTTTGCAGTCTTCAGGAGAAAGAGAAATTCACTCCTATCTCCCTGAAATAGGGTGTGAGGAGACCGTAGCCCTTCTACTGCTTCTCAGCCCGGGGGTGAATTTTCCTCTGTGAATCCCAAGGGTGAGACTGGGGCTCCGGTTTGCACTTGAGTCCCATGGGGCCAGGGTGTCACCCCTTGTGTTTCTTGTCATTGTTGTTCTGGTTTGAGTTGGTATGAGTTTGGCAGTAGCATCCTGAATCAGCTGGTGAAGTTGTGCTCCTGTTCGCTTCCACTGAGGTCGCTGTCTGCCCAGGGAGGTGCTTCAGTTAGTAAAGAAACGCTCAAAGAAGTTTGCTATGAATTTTCTGGTCCTCCTGGCTGTGCACTGGCCTGTGTGTCCTGTGGTGAGGGTGATGCTTTGGCAGTGGGATCGTGGGTGGTGTGTATGTGCTGCAGCTCCTGGTTGGAGAACACCCACCACCCCATGGCCCAGCTGCCTGCCTTTGCGTACCCAAATTGGATAAAAGCTTTCAAATTACTTTATCTTGGTGAGCTCTGCAGATTCTCCTCCCACATGCACACCTTGTCATCTCTTGCATGAGCAGGGGCCTTTGTTTTACCTTTTTCCTGCAAGTCTTGAGCATCTGGCTGGCTGTGATGGTGTCATCATGAGTCAGGCTGTAGAAAGCTGCGTGCCCTGGTCCTGTTTATTCTTTGGGATGGACAATTTCCCTCCAAGGCCTGACAGATGAGAAAAATCAAATTACCTGACATCTCTAGAGCAATTAGATGTTTGAAGGCCTGAATGAAACCCACACTAGGCAAGTAGGAGTCTGTGGATTTTATTAAATGCTTCGGATCTGACCTGTCTTTTGCTGAAGAAACAAAGAATTCCAAAAAGCTCCCTCTGAAATCATGGATTTAAAGGCAATTTGTGCCTGTTAATATTAGCCTTTTCCCTCGGTTATTACTCTTCTGTTCTCCTTTGCTGCTGGGCACTTTGTGCGCATGTAGTATATGCTCTTACAAATGGCTGCAGTATGAAGATAAATGAGATTGGGTGCTGGAACACTCTAACAGGAGATCGGAAATCAATCCTTGGCTTTCTTTCTAAATGAACGTAGTCCAACAGAGGACCATTCCCTGCTTTTCCAGCTAACTCGCTATGGCAGGTTGCTGGGAAAATCCTTCCACCTCTTCCTCTGTGATCTGTTTCTGCCCTTTTAAAAATTAAAACAAAACCTTTGGATGATGTGGGCTCTTTGAGATGGCATAAAGAGAAACCACTGAACGTGGGCTTCACAACGTGAGTGTTGAAGAAAACAAGGGATGAGGTTGTTCTCCACTGAGGGATGCTTTATGTCATGGTCTGTCTTGTTTAAACCTGGTCATTAACACTCAACCAGCTGCATCTCTGAAAGAGGTAATGCCAAAATTATTAGCTATTTCTGAAAAAGTAAATCCAAAAGTCAGCTTTTGCTGAAATGCCGGTATGATTTCAGAGCTGAAGTCGTGCTGTTTCTTCTGAAAGCTGTAGGGTCTTCAATTTCAGAAGTGTTTTGCCACCAAAAAAGTCCTGTCTTGCCTTGGAGCTTTTCACAGTCCTACTGAGGCTGTTCTGTTCATGATGTCGTTACTGCAATGCCTCAGACAGCCTGGCCTGCCAGCCTAAGTTAATTCTATAGAAGAAGGAGAAGGAAAAAGACACTTTAAAATTGACTCCATTTTCTTTAAACTTGTTACTCTCATCAAAAACTCTACACTGAGTTGGAAAGAGTTTTTAAAATTGAGCATGTCATTTCTAACTCTTCTTGTGTTTCTTGTGCTTTGTTCCCGGGCAGTGCAGGCAGGTCATCGTATTTTCACCCCCACTCTTGCTTCCCGTGGCCGTTTACCACACTGTGGGTTGCCAGCTCTGCACAGGAACCTGGTAATCCTTGCTGGCTTACTGTGCCGCTTTGAGGCACGAGTTTCACTTTTAACTGAGACTAGGTTTTATAAAACACTCTCAGAGATAAATTTGGGACTGCTCTTGTACCATTGAGACTGGAAACCTTTCTTTCTTACCTCTATAATTTACCTCCATGGAGTAGTTGCACCTGAGTTCAAACTGGAACTGTTCAGTCATCTATGGAAGGACTCCTCTTGGGTCAAGGGAAGGATCTAACCCAGGAGAATGTGATCTAGCCGCATTTGAATGTGATAGAGGAAAATCCGCAGTTCTGTGCACATATTTTCTATTAAAGACCACTTTTCCCTTTGTTGTGTCTCTCTTGGTTGTGTTTTGTAGCTTTTGTTGGAATATTATCCTAAACTTGTACCAGTTGACTGCCTTTTGAGTTGGTTCAAGGTGGGCACCCAGGGCTCAGTGAATAGTGCTCAGTCTGCTCTTGTCCTTTGTGTTTCTTTTATTATTTTGTTGTTCTTGTCTCCATCCCTTACAGCTTTTATGTAGTGTTTTACTACTGCAAACAATAAAGTTTTGGCTCAGTAACAACTGCTTGCCATTCTTGAAACAGTAAAAAGTTTTTTTCCATTCCCAGGTTGTGGATACTCTCCAAATCCTTGGGCTGGCTCCAGCGAGGAAAGAAAATAATCCAGCCAGTGGAATGGTGATTCACATGGCTGGAGCATAATTGAATTCTGCACTTGAAAGTCATCTTTTGTCTTGCTCCTCTTTGGTATGTTTTGCTGGTGATGGCAGGGGGCACAGGTCTGCTCTTCAGCCCCTACATGGAAGGTTTTCCATGTTGTAACCACTAAGCCTAAAGCAGCACCGATTGTCATTCTGTCAAGTGCTGTCCCCACAGCCTCCCAAGGCTCATCACTCGCTGCGGTTTGACGGTCAGGGTCCATTTAGCTTTGCCTACAGAGAAGCGTCTCTACATTGTTCGCTGAACATGTGCAGCCCTGGCTGCTCTGCGTTCCCTTCCACTCGGCATTCAGCTTCAAGGTTTCAAATGGCTTTTTAATCTGTTTTTGCTTTTCCTATTTTAAAAGCACCTCGATAATTGCTGTTGGGATTGTTTTGCTGGGGAGCTGCCATTAGTCCAAGGATGGAGCGTGTCAAGGACTAACCACCTCTTACGTTGTTCCTTCCCCGCTCTGCTTGCCATGACAACAACCAGTATATGGGAAAGTCGACTGGGGGATCTCTCTGAGTCAAAAACACTGGCCATGAATTGTCAAGTTTCCACATTTGGTTTTTACAGCTATAGTTTGAGGGGAAAGGGGATGCTTTCTCTGTGGGAGCCATGCATAGTAGTTCAACGTAGCTGAAGCAAATGAGCTACCAGCTGGTGTTTAGACAATGTGTTTCTGGCCATTACTGAATCGGACAGCAAAGGCCCTGGACTATCAGCTGGAGTGCTTTGACAGTGACACAAAATGGCAGATAACCTCTGCAGATGCCTGAAGTTCATTTGTAAAATAAAACTTAGCAGCAGTTGTTCTTCTCTCCTTCCTACCCCTCCCAGAAGATGTTTCCTTCCAGGGGAGAGGGCTGGTGGCAGCGATGTCTCACCAGCCCACCTCTCCTATTTCTTCCTGCCACCACTCCCATCGCTTTGTTCCTCTGCACGATGGAGACTGCTCTTCCAATCATAACACCTTGTTTCCACAGGTGGGTGTGATTGATGGAGAGTTCAGGGAAGTTTTTTTGAAGGGCCGATGCTGCAATCAAATAATGAGACTTTCAGCAGGCACAAGATGGCAGGTGATGGGTAAGCATCATGTGGAAAACTTTTATTTTGAGCTGCTCATTCAAAATCCCTCCTGACCATTGCTTCTTATTAGCAGTATATTCAGGTAGTGCTAGAAATGCCTGCGATGCTCGAGAGGCACAAGATGAAGATCTTGCCATGTAGCTCCGTAGCAGCGCAGACGGGAACACGATGCGTGCTGCCTGCCAGTGACGTGCGGCAGCGCACACAGGTCCTTATCTTCATAGCAAAACATGAAAGGAGACAGCCCAGCCCCACAGCTGGTGTAACACACTGCTGCTGGCCTGAGCCCTGTTGTTGAGCCATCCCTGGAGACGCCCACGCAGCACCCAAGGGTGTTGCTCTGATCACTGCCTGGGAGCTGCATCTTTGAGGGACAAATTCAAATCCCCTCGAGTAGGAGGGCTGTACACATTCATCTCCGTGCTTTGCAGAGGTTCTGTGGGTTTGTTTGAAGGTATCTGTTGCATTTCTTTTTCCTTCCACTGATTTCTGTCTGGCAGTGGAAGCTGTTTGTAAAATCTTGGAGGGATTATTGCTCTTGTTTTCCCTGTCTGGAATGAGTGGCTCTGCATGGTGTATTCTTATTTTGCCAGGAAGGATGGATTGTGGTTTTAAAGTATTTTTGTTGGGGACCGTATCAGTTTAACAGCAACCATTGTGCTCTGAGCCCTCTCTCAACCCCCAGCTAGATACCATTTCCTCCCAGGTGCTTCCCTGTTACTCTGTAGTTGACCAAATGCAGCAAACAAGTATCACCGCCTCCCCTTCTCATCAACTCTCCTACCAGCCTAATCACTGTAAGCAGTTATTATCTGGAGCTGGAGGCTTGCTGCTAATCAGGGCCTTATCAGGGCCACCTGGGCAAGGGGTGCTGGCACAGACACCTTCCTCCCCCTGAGCGGGACTGACTTCTGCTTTCACAGGTAGCTCTGACTAATTATCACAGGACTGTGGCTGCTTTTAATTATTTGCAATTATACACCTCCCCTCCAGCTGTTTTGTCCCGTCCCATCAGAGTAACCCCTTGTGTGGAGCAGCTACCTTCTGGGCTTGGTTTTTGGGGCTGGATTTGGGAGCTGGGTGGAGAGATCACATCTCCTAGACTGGTCCTTGCTTTGCAGTGCTGTGCTGCTTTGTAGTGACAACCCTGCACAGCATCCCCCAGCTCAGCTGCTGGTGCTGACTCTGTGCTGGATATTTCTGAGGCTCATTCACCCCCGAAAGAGTCCCCAGACTGATACATACCCAGCCCCTGGATGGGGACAGCAGCTGAATCACTGAGAGCGGCTGAGCCCAGCGTTATTTATTTTTCTGCTGGTGAAGCCAAGCTCAAGAGACCAAGAAAATCTCAGTGAACAGCTGAGCCCTGCTGCGGGAGAGCAGAGGGCAGGATTTGGGCCCTGGGTGAGCAATCGTCAAGCCGCTGATGGGACAGACCTTCATCTTCAAATGATACTCATGCAAAATTAAACTCCTCCAAGCAATCACACCATGGCCATTAAAATGGTGCCTTGGAGGACAGAAAAATAAACTGAGAAACGCAAATTAGGGATATAAATCTTTCTGGCTATGTCTGGGAGGTACCTGTTTAATTAGCATCATTGAGCAGCCTTGATGTAATAAGTGCTAAGTAGGAAACTTGCCAAATTTTCCCTGTTTTGATAGCAGGTGACTTGTGTTCTGTTTGAATTTCCACCCTGTGATTGTTTTTCTGTACTTCCCAGAGTTGCTGTGTTGTCTGCAGCATGAGGAATTAGCCATTGTCACCTGGGCTAATCAGATGCCACTGCACCAGGGAGGAGCTGCCTGCACCGTCCTGCCTGAGCCCTCTGCGGTCACGGACATCTTTGCATCTAAGGCCTAAGGGATTGCAAAGCTATTTCAACAAAGTATTGTGCGGTGGAGTTAATGTGTTTAATCATGTTTTTTGGTTCCTGTCCTTCCAGAGCACAGAGGTCACTTGCCACATGGAAATTTTAAAAGAAGGGCTCTCCTCCCTGCTGTGTTGGAGGAGGGCTGGGGAGGGAGAACAAGCTCCGTTCCCTGCAGAGGACTCAGCCACGTGGCTGGGATACAAATCCAGCCCCTCTCCAAGGGGTTTAACGCGAGGCTTGCCCCATGTCGGGTTGCAGAGAGCTGCTCACGCGTCTCTGCGCTGCTTCTAGTGCTGCCTTGGTGAGCCAGGACCCCGGCGCAAGGTACTGAGCCTGCACAGAGCCACACATGTTGGTCCTGCGTTAGGGATAATCCTCAGTGCACAGAGGAGCCTTCTGCCCTGTGTGCCCCGTCTTGCACAGCTCTGCTGTGGGCTTTGGGGATTTATTCGTGTGATGAATAAGAATATCTCTGCGAGGATTTGGGTTAGGGAGTTACCGAGCCTTTGTTTCTATATCACCCCTGTGTATTCCAGCACTCTGATGCTAATTGGTACCACTGTAACATGAATCTTTTTAACACTGATAATGTTTGTGAGTTACTGGATGCTTGGCCTGGACCTGCCTGGGAATTGCAGGCGAGATGTCCAGAGGTGCTGCTGTCTCCCAGGCATCGCCTCGCCGGGTTTGCATCCTACCTGTATTCACTCTGGCAGCCTCTGTATCATGCTGTTCACCAGATCACAGTTACTGACCTGTCACTGTGGGAGACGGTGGGATTAGGATGATGGAGTGGTTGGAGAGGATAAACAATAATGATGCTACATCGGCGCAGCCCAAACAATGCTTTTCTCTTTCATGTTTTCTTTTTCTGTCAGTTTGCCATTCAAGTGTAATAAGATCAGTGCAGATAATTTGTGTATTCATACAAAACATAATTTTCCCTCCTGTGCTTTACCAGCTGCACTGCAGTCAGAAAGGCAAATACGCACTTTCTTTTGCATGGTTATGAATGGGTGCATCTGTTCCTCAAAGATAGGGAAAGGAGGGTGAAAGGACTGGAACGGAAGGGAAGAAATCAGATGCAGCCCATTTCATTGCCTCTGTGGAGAGGGAAGCGTACAGGAATCAGATTTTCGCAGCATGGGGTCAGTCCCGCACTGATGTATTTAGGAGGTGGGTGAGACACCAGCGTGTGGGAAAGGCAGAGAAAGGCATTTTGTTCAACCGGGGAGCAGTCCGTGGAAGCACAGCCACCCCGCAGCGGGGCAGGGATGCCCAAGGGAGCTCAGCCCCACCTTGATCAGGGTCTGCAAACCACTATGTAAGGACAGCCAGAGCTGTGCACGGGGCTGCTCCTGCTCCTGCTCCTTCACCCGGGCTACAGCTATCTGCTCCCGGCGCTGGCTCTGCTCTCGTGGTGCTGCCTTGCTTCGACTCTGCATAGGGCTTGTCTGGGAATATCAGGGCAAAGGTTGGAGCTGAGCTGGGCTGTGCTTGCTCCTCCCTAGCTGGAAATCACAGCCGCCTCGCTCCCTGGGCTTTTTCCCTTCCTGTGCCAGCGGCTGCATCCCTGAGCCTTCGTTTCCACATTCCCCAGGCTCTGCCTGACAGCGCTTGCTGGAGGTCCAGCGTCCCCAGTGAAGGCAGGAGGAGGCGCAGGGCTAGAGGTTGTACAGCAGTGGACCTAATTTATTGGGCTTGCTTTCTTCCCTCCTTTCTCTTTTCTGAGAGAGGCCCACTAGAGAGGCAAGGGGAGGGAGGAAAAGGGGTTTAATTTTCTCCTGTTATCTGGTGTCTCCAGCTGTGAGTCACACTGACAGCCCTGGGCTGATCAAATACTCGAGCAGCCTCGATTCAGTGTCCCGTCTACATGGTCATAAATAATGTAAGTGCTCTGCCCCTGCCTGAGCCCATATCCTGGCAGCAATGCACCAGCACATTCCCTCCTCCTCTTGCCATCATGTTGGGCTCCCACCTTCATTGCTTGTGACATGGAGTCATTAGGCATTAGCAATTGGCATTGGCACCTAATGACACAATCATGTGCAAACGTGTTCTTCCTCCAAGCAGGACTTTTTCAGCCAGAAATTCTGGTGCTCTCCCTCCCATAGAGATGGAGTCTCTCTGACCCCTCTGCCAGGTTTGTTTTTATTTCTTACGCACTTTGCGAGTCCAAAAGTTTCCAGATACGGGAACTGAGCACCTCTTTGGAGTGAAATACAATGCACTCTACTTAAAATAAAGGATAAAAGTTTACCAAAGCCTCTGGGAGCTTCTCAGCTGCCTTCCAGCCAAGGGTCTTGACATGGTTTTTACAAGTTAAAATGTCCCCATTTAATAACTTGAGTGGTTAAAGCAGAGATATGCTAAATGCCAGGCTTTGAAGCTGTATGAGGTGGGTGGCAGCCATGCAGGGAAGGGACAGGCTGCCTTCCTCTGTGCCACAGTGACAGGGCTGGTCTCTGCTTTGCTGGGGAGATGCTGTGCAGCCCAGCTGGCAAGCACACGGCTGATCTGGCTGCAAAATGGGATGGGGACTTGTCTGGGCACGACGAGGCTGCGAGTAGGGGTCCCCCGGTGTCAGATTCCGCCAAGTGAGCGGTGGCTTAATGCTTCTTTTCTCTCCAGTTCCTTCAGCTGCAGGAAGCGGCAAGAAATCAAATGGACGTGGGTTGGTTTGGGTGAACAGACCCCGAAAATACCAGATGAGTTTGTCTGAGTGGTGCCTTTATTGTCATGGCAGCATCGTTACCTGCGCCAGCTAAGGGGAGAGAGGGCTGCTTCTGCTCACCGCATCCCAGCAAACTTCTCACCGAGCTCCCCACAGGATTTGCTGCTTTTGTTGCCGTTGATTGGTTCAGGCATGTTTAATCCCAAGGGCACTTCGGGGTTTAGCTCTTTGCATCTCACAGGCCAGCACTCAGAGATAAGTCACTGTAATTTGCAAAGCTTTCGGTGGTGGCGAGGCTTGTGGTTACTCCGAGTCTTCATGGAAATGGTTTGGTTACCAGCAGGCTGGTCCTTTTGTCTGTTTTCATGTCAGCATTTAGAAGGAGCGCAGGAGCAATTTCTGGGGCTGGAGATGCCTGAGGAGTGAGTGTGCACCTGCTGGTCCCTCCAGACTCATAATTACCAGGCCTGCAAAGGGACTCAGTAACTCCTGTGCAGCTCTACATTAGAAAAGCACTTAGGGGCTGCTCCGCTGCCCGCTGAATGCCTTTCGCCCTGTAATTTTGTGGGTGGGCTGCAGGACTCTGTGCTCAGATATTACTGCACTACTTCAATGCTGGAGCAGGTTCTGCTGAGGAGGCCAGGAGGGTAAACTGCTTATTTCATATAGCCGTATAAATCTGATGTTGCCACCAAATTGTTGCAATGAGGCTTTGAAGGGGTTTTTGCCTTTCTGTGGTCCACGGCTGCAGAGTCCATATTCCTATGTTAAGAAATCAAGAATCAAGTAATTGAATCTCTCTCCCCCTTCCTGTAAAATCAAGTAATTGAATCAAAGATCATGTGATTTTTTAAAAAAAGAGAAGAGAGTTCATTTTGGGTTCTCTTTATTGGCTTCTTAAATTCCGAGGTTTGCGGCCTGCTGGGAGTGTTTTATCGAGCTCTTTTCACAGCTGTGAGTAGGATGGAATTAACTGCCTGTTATCCTGGGACCCAGGACCTGGGCTCTCCAGAGGTGGCCGGAGTCCACAGGGAATGGGAAGGGGACAGTTTTAGCCTGGGTGACCCTGATGCTGTGGCTGGGGTTGTGTTGTTCCTGACCTCTGCAAGGGGCATGCCAATCCCAGCTGAGGTGCAACCTGTGTGAGTAAGACCCTGAGGAGGAAAAATGTTGCTGTTTTGTTGGCATCTGAGTGGCTTGGGATTGTGCCTGACAGCAGGAGATGGTCCCTAGGGCTGAGCTGCCAATGGCCGTGACTGGTCACCCAGAAAGCTGCTGAGGAGGCAGTCGGATGAGCTTCATTGGGATGCAAATGGATGTAAATTCCTGTAAACATATGTCTCGGTGCAGGTAGCAGCTCGTGCCCAAATTATGCAAATGTTCTAATCCAATAATGCTAATGTCATGATTATCCAGCAACATGATGTTCATTAATATGGTTCCCTGGCTCTTACACCCATCACTGTCAACGTGATTATGCTGAGGCAGAGACTTGCAGTGTCTCTGGCAAGTGGAGCCGGTCTCAGGGGAGGAAGGGAACACCCAGGTCATGGTGGGACCAAGAAGGACCATTCATCTGCCTGGTGAGGCCCGCAGGTGCCGTGTGTCCTGGGGAGTCCCCTCCACCTGCCTGGCCGAGGTACCACCTGGCTGCCACGCTCTCCTCGGGAGGCCTTTCCTCCCAGCAGCGGACTCAGAGCAGATTTCGCAGTCCCCAAAAGCCTGCAGCGTGCTAAACAAGCATTTCTTAATATCCATCTCTGTGATCAGATGAACAGGACTAGCAGGGCCATCTAGTGACTCCTCTGGCTGCTTAATGACCTGGGAGGTGCCCCCCCTTAGATAGGTATAATTTTAATGTTTGTCTTTTGAACCATACCCCGTACGTGTCCACCTTTCCCTCCATCTCCCCTTTTTTTGGCTGGTGGTTATCCCTTGCTCTGCAGTTTTGTTTTCCCTGGTTCACTACAGAACTGGAAAATGCTTGGGCTTCCCCACGGTAGAATGGAAATTTGTCGTGCGTCGCCTTGGGTCGGGTGACATAAGGTCAGATGGCTAAATAGCCTCTAGATCTGAGAGGAGAGGGATCCTGCAGGCTGGCTTGCCTTCCTCAACGCCGCCAGTAAAGCTGCTCTCCGGGCAGGAGTCTGCTTGTCTCGGCTGTGGCCTCAATTTCTTTTCTGCTAACCCGCAGGTGCCGGTGTAGCCGCTTGCCGGGGCACTGCGGGGCTTCCTCGTCGCCGGCTGCTCCTGCAGCTTTGTGCCGGCTGGCAGCCACGACGAGCTCAGAGCTGCCTGCCCCGGGGAAGGGCTCAGCACATCACCCCGCTGCCTCCCCAGCTGGCAGGATTGTTCCCTCATGTACCTCCTGCGGGTACATCCATGGGGTTTTTTGCAGTCCCCAAAAGAGCGGGTTTATCTCTGTGGTGCAAACATGAGCAGTCCTGCCCAGTTCAGCGAAGCTGGGGCTGTTTTCCCCCTCCAGCAGCCTGACCCCGTAGCAGATACAGATTTGCCCTTCTCCTCGCATGACTCCAGAGCCTTTCATTTTGCTCTTTCATTTGTGTGCTTATTGCAATGTTGGCATGATATTGGGATTTGCGGATGGGGCCAGGAAAATGCCCTGGCGGCTGATTCCCTCGCAGCTCCCCCAAGGCTGGTTGAGCCTCATGATCCAGGGACCGGCAGGACAACTCCCAGCCGCGCTGGCAGCAGCTGGGAGGAGCGGCAGCCAGGACAGAGCTCCGCCAGCCTTTGCAGGGCTGTGACAGGTACATTTACCGCACTAAGTATCGGCACCGAACGGGGGCTTTGGTTGGATTGCTTTTGACAGGATGTCGTTAGCCTGATGTGTATGTGGGAGAGGAGCAGCTATAATACTCTCTTAATGCAGCCAAATTGCTCTTTAATTCTGCAAAACCAAGATGTTATTTCATGAATCCCCAGAGCTCGCTGTGCAGCATCTTGATGCTGCCGGTTATCGGTGGCCTTTTCCCTCCGCTTGCATCCAGCTACAGCTTCTCGGAGCGTGGGGTGGGAGCAGCGCTCCCCTTGCCTCTGCAAAGCTCGGCTGCTTTCTGCCCTCGCTTGGCTTCGCGTGTGTTAACTCTGGAAGCTAGTGGTGACTCCTGAAATGCCTCCTCCCACCAAAATGTGAGCAGAAAGTCTATCAATTTCCATGGCAACAGGGCTGGGCCCTAAATGCTGATGTTAACTCTGTTTCTGGACATCTGTGGAGTCTGAAGAGCTGGGTGTGCGGGAGGCAGCGGTGCCCAGCCCGAGTACAGCTCCCCAGGCCAACACTTGCTGCTTGTCCCAGCTCCCATAGGGTAAGGTGCTGCTGCAGAATAGACATCAGGCTTTGCTCTTGGCTACCTGGAAAGTCTCGAGAAGTGATGTTGTCATTCTCCTGCAGCTGGGAGACAGTCGGGAAGTGCAGAGGTAAAAGCAGGGTAAAACTACTAAGACAAGTCAGCTGGATAATCTCAGAGGACATTGACTCCAGCTCAGAAAGGCACTGAGAGCAGATAAAATTAGCCTAATAAGAGTTGATGCTACACAGAACTCTCCTCTCCCTTGAATGCGAGGGATTGGGTCTGCATTTAGCTTAGAGGCACATAAGGAAAAGAGCCACCGCGATGTGAAAAGGTGGCTTTGCCTGGCCTTGCGATGGCAAACCTGCTAAGGCTCTGGAGTTAGGGGGAATCCAAGGACCATGAGGGAAATAAGGGGAAAAAGTCAAAAAAGGCTCATTCCTAAGAAAGTATCTCTGAGGACTGGGCCCTGGCCAGTGCTGTGTCCCGAGATGGGATGTCAGTGAGGGTGAAGCAGGATGAAGGCAGTTGGGGGAAGGGTTCGTGCAGGAGGGCGTTTCGGGGCTGCTGGGGCTCAGGGTCCTGCTTTGCCCAGGGCTGCCCTGGCCCCTCTGTCCTACAAGTTTTGTTTCCCGTGATCTGCAAGACAGCACAATGAAACGGCAATACCGGAGTGGGGAACGTGGCTCACGTTTCTGTTGAGGGCTGAACCTAAATCATCCCGCGTTTCTAACCCAGCAGAGCGAGCTGGGTGCTGCCGCCTGCCAGCACAGGCAACTCACGGTGCCTGCCCTCTCTGCCGTTGGGAGACTCCCGAAAGCAGCTAGACCAGCCCCGGGGATGCAGGTTTGCCTGCACAGGTTAGATGGGGTGCATGGGATGGGGATGCCTCTGCTCTCACCCTGGGTTTGGGGAGCAGTGGGTGCATGGGCCATGCTTGCGCAGCTGCGGAGCTGCCTGGTGCCTTGCTGGCAGGCTGCCTGGCTGCTGCCCGGCCCCACCGGCTACAGCCTCCGTGTTGAGGGACACGTGGAGGCCAGTAATGCTCAGGGGCAGCACACCCTCCCCTCGTGCACCGTTCGGTTGGATTTTCCTGCAGCTTCTCCTTCTCACTGCGCGCAGATCCACCCCTAGTGAATTTGTGTGTATTTAATATGTGCGACGGATAGCTAATATTTGCAGCAACTGATTATCTACTCTGGTTGATTTGCCGGTGAATAGCGTGTTGGAAATGGTATGTCAGGGTGCACATGCACAGCACGTTCCCTCCCCGAACAGGAGGGTAGACATTTCACAGGACTCCAAAAACCAGTGCATTAAAATTACAAAACAAAACACCAACTATTTTGGGATTCACATCGAAATGGCAACATATGCTACACATTAAACATCAGCCCTTGCTGAAAGTTTAGCTATTCTGGGCCCATCCTGAATGGCACTGAAGATGCACAGAGAGCAGATGCCTCCCTACCTCCTCCTGTCCTCTTGGAAGCTCCCCTGCAGGTCCATCTGTGGGTAGCGAAGTGCTGGCGAGGAAGACGCCATCCACCCTTGCCACTAGTTGGGTCTTTCATAAGGTATCTGGGAACCTTAAGCAATATTCTGAGGGGAGAGGGCTCGCTCTTGCTGGCATTTGCCCTCTGCCTGGCTTTCGGAAAGGGTTTGTTTATGTCTGCTTTGCAATGGAGTGTGGGCTGTATTTTACCACAGTGATTTTGTTCACAGCTAGTAATTGCTGGTTAAATCTGGTCAAATGATGGTTGTTAGCAGGGCCTGTTTGAGCACAGATAACCTCAGATATTATTTGTGCAGAGGAGCAGTGGGGGCCAGGGTGCCCTGGGATACTGGCACTGCTGGGGAGCCTTAATCGGCACAGCCTGGAGTAAGCCTCTTAGGATTATTTAGCCAAGTTTCCTAGTTATCATTATTATTATTGCTTTATTTAGCAAATGCAAAGGGTGTTTAACCAGGTAGGGTCCACAATGCACTCAACGGGCTCAGCCAAGCCTCCCCAGCAATCGAGGGTAGGGATCTTTCAGGGGAAGCAGCCTCATTGCCGGTAGCTGTGCATCAGCCAGAAGACCATGCCTTGCATGAGCCGAGGAGCAAGGCACACGTTGCTTTTCGATTAACCCTTTTCCCATGCGCACAGCCATGCTGGAGCTAAGCTCATTTGACGAAGAAAGAAATATGTTTCGTATCTACCAGTGGGGTGGACTGAAGACAACGTAGGTCCAAAGTCACCCCAAAGGGATGGAAGGGTCTCTTCCAGCAGTGTTGGCAGAGCTGGGCTGGCAGTGTTGATAATCCCCTGTTCCTGCCCCTGCAGCCAGATTGAGCTGGCATTATCTGCTGGCACCCTCTCATACCTAAGGCTGTGGGTACTTGTGGTGGCTTAACAGAGGCTTAAAAATGGTTGGGAAAAAGCAAAAAGCAAGCTAGGGCTCTGCAGGCTGGGGCTGGGGCTGCCTTGTGTCACCTTCCTGGGTGACTGTCAAACCTCCCAGCTCCCAACCTGCAGCGGGTCCCCCCGAGTTCAAGAATGAGTAAGATCCAGAGGTAGTTCCCCCAAACAGAGGCTTTAATTTGGCATCATCTCTTTGTGCACTCTTCAGGCTCATGTCTTCTCCAGCAGCACCGGCAGAGCAGAGGGTTTCTGTGAGATCGTTTGGGTTTGAGCTGACAAAGTATTAAATAAAGAACTGGTGGGTCGGCCACTGAATCTCTCTTAAGCGATGGGGATGTGCAGTCCTGCTGCTGTAGTTTTCATTTGGAAAGGGCCTGATTAAACTGGAATCAGCCCCTGTTCTTGTTGATTTAAACCTGGAGTAACTGACAGCAGAATTTGATACTTAGTGTTTGAAACAAATTTGGTTGAAGTGTGTCCTGAGGACAGCCTGTATTTTTGGATGCGTGTTTAACCTATGTGCTACTGTTTTGTTTGCTGTAGGAACGCTCCTTCTGTTTGCCTGTTGGTGTAGCACAGGCAGGACGGCTCCCTGGTCGCATAAGGAAGCTGGGCTGCTGCATGGCTCTGCTCAGGGCACGGGGTGAGTTAGTGGCACAGGCTTTGCTTGGGATGTGCTTAAGCCTCTGCTTGTGCCCCTGTTCAGGACAACATTTAAATTAAAGTCCAGGCTGTCCCGGGTCAGGATGCTTTTCTGAGCGTGGGCTGGAGTTGGAGTGATGCTTCCTGCATCCCGCGTCCCAGCTGTCATTACGGGATGCTTTTGGCACACCAGCCCATGCCCTCATCTGACCTGAGCAGCCGAACCTCTCCGTTGCACCTCAGAACAAGCTGCTGAAGTGCAATGATGTCGTGTGTGCTGAGCTTAGGATCTTGTTGCAACTTGCACGCACCACTGGGAGGAAACACAGCTGTTGACAGGGACAATGTGCTCTTCTCCATCATCCAGTTCCTGCTCTGATGTTGGCTCCGTGATGCCTACCTTCACCTTCTCTAAAAGATGTCCTCCCTTCCTCCAGGGGTGGGCTATCCCCCTGCAGAGTGGCTCTGCTCCCTGCCAGGCAGAGCTGTCGGTCCCGCTGCTGGAATCAGCAACGTAACGTTTAAACTATCTATCTCCCCTCTTGCGGGGCTGGCGACAAAGCCAGTGTTCCCCCTTTGGGGAAACGAGGGCTGCGTGCGTGGGCACTGCAGTAGCTCTGAATCACCCCAGCAGAGCGAGGGATCAAATCAAGTCACATTCCAGGGCATTAGACAGACGGTGGGAATTAAAAGCTTTACCTGGAAACTGGCTTTGTATCTCCAAGCCCTGCTTTTGTCTCCCAGCCCAACCCTCTATTTTTGTCCCTTTTACCTTCCGTGTTGTCGTGCGTCATGTATGCCAGGGCTTGGTGCCTGGTTGTGCAGTCAGCCCCAGCCACGTTCAGGGAGCCCTCAGTAAATATTGGGCTGTGCAGCCTAGAAGGAAACATTCAGGCAGTATGAGAAGGTAGGAAAAGCGTGGTTTATCAAAAACAAGCTGCTTTGGGACTCATTAAAAGCTAAGGAAGGGCTCCAGCTTCTTTCAGAAGGCTTGGGATCAGTCAGACTAGAAAGTCCCATCTGGGCTATTAGCAGTAAGTCTTGGTTTTGTTTCTTTCAGTCTATAAGGTCTGGGGACAGGGTGTGCCTTGGGGGCCAGTCCTGCCCTGACAGCAGGGAGGTTTGCCTGCTTCAGCTCTGTCTTCGCTTTTCCCTTAATCTGGTCCCCGCATGCACCCTCCCCTTGTGTCATCGGTTGCTCTCTGCGTCCCTGGGTGAGCTGAGCATCTCCCATTGGCGCTGCTGGGCCTTGATCCCAGCTGTGGGCTGTCAGTGGTGCGGGGGAGCTTTTGGGGTGCTGCACGACGCAGGAGGAGGCAGAGCTCAGGTGGCTCCTCACCTTAATTACCAGAGCCTCGATTTTCTGACCTATAAAACAATCCTTGTCTATTTGGGTCTTGTGGTCTTTGAGGAAACATTTGAAATAATGATGCTTTTCTAATGGTAATAATGACATTAGGCTCTCATACATAACTTAATTTTATTTATCTATTTATTTGCCCTTTCTTAGAGGGAATTGCTGCTATTTTCTGGGCATCGGGCCCAATTTTTGCTTCGTTCTGTCTGAGTCCACACCGCATCCTGGATGCTGCACCCAAAGATGGAGCCTGTGTGGATCCAGGCTGCTCCAAACCCAGAGGCAGCTCTTTGCGCCTCCCGTGATGTTCCCACCCATGGTCTTGCCACCCGCGAGGTTTTCAGCCTCGACCGCACGAATGCGAAGCAAGTGACGTTTCCATCTGAATTAATATACTAGGAGTCCTTGGATGTGGGAAGGGGGTTAAACCGTCTCAGGCTGGATCCGCTGTTGGACCTTGCTGCAAGAGAGCAGTTTGTCTCCTGGCAGAGCAGCACAGATCACCTCTGTGCAATAGGCGGGAGCCGCCTCAAAGCGAAAATACAGCAGAGAGAGGAAGGAGTGGCTGAGCAGTATCCTGTTCTCCCAGGTCATTAGAGCATCCGTATGCATCATGTCTAGGTACAGAGCTATGACAAGTTTGGATGCTTCAGGAGAGAAATGTTTGCTTCCCGGCAAGAAGTAAATTAGGTTAGTTTGCCTAGTGTCAGTATGTTATGAGTCAGGGACGTTCATTAACATTTACCAAAATCTGAGTGAAAACTGAATTCTTCATTAAGCAAAAAGGTTGGGTGTCATTTTCCTGGTTTTGGGGTAAACTCTCCAAAGAGCGGAGCTTTATTTTGCATAGACATCTGCATGCCTGCCTGCAGGAGACTGCAGTTCTGTGTGCATTGATACGGGATCTGTATGTTGTCAGGTTACCTGGCGGTACCGGCTGTGATCGGCTTGACGTGGTGGTGGGTGACCAGCGCACGCAGCGTGTCCCAGCTTCGTGCCAGACCTGCCACGCCTGAGCCTGCAGAAAGTCTGCACTGGCGGAGTTGCTCCTACAAAATATTTCAGACACATTTTCCTGGGCAGGGTGAGTTTCTATGCAGCGTTTCGCACCGTGTTCTCACAGCATTTGTCTTCTGACACTTCTTGCTCAGAAGTCCACTTCCAGTAGCTTGTGGAACCACAGATTTATTGATTTGGACGCAGGAGGAGATTAGGTAAAAACAGCAGTTTGAGACCAACTCCCTGAGCAAACCACAGCTCAGCATTTACCAGGGAGCCTGTGGCGGTCTGCAGGGAGCCTGTCCCCATCCTGGCTGGTGCCAGGGCCCTGTCCCTGCCCAGAAAGGTTGCCGGGGGAGTGCTGAGCACGGCCACGCTGGCTGTGGGCCCTGGCCCAGCCCATCGCTCGCTCCTCTACGATGCTTTACCTGCTGCATTGCTCCATGCCGACAGCTGCAAGCTGGCTGGGAGAGGCTGTGCCGGCTGGGCTGTGAGCAAGTGCCATGTGTTGCTTCAGTCCCTGGTGCGTTCCCAGCCCCGGAGGCTGCGGGCGGCTCACCCAGCCCCCCCAGCTGGTGCTGAGCTCTGGAGTGGGGCATCGCTGTGGGCTGAGGCAGGCTACGGCAGCAGGGCACCAAACCTGGGCTGCCCCTGCCCCTGCGAGCAGCGATGCGGCCGGAGCGGGGAGCGGGCAGCGTGCCACCCGTGCCCCTGCTCGGTATGCAGCAGAGCACCTCCCTGGCACGTCCCTGCAGCGAGCTGGGAGGGCACGGGGGCTGCCACGGTCCCCCGGGGGTCGGGGTAGCCCTGCTTGCCTCTCCGCGGCACGCCGGCGACGCGACGCGACGGGACGGCGGCTCCTGACCCCGAGCGGTGACCTTCCCCCCCTCCGGCGAGGTCTGGCGAGGACCGACCCCGCTTTGGCAGGGAGATGGGGCGAACGGATGCGGGGAGGTGGGCTTCGACCCAACTTGCGTTTCGCTTCCCCCGGGCACGGCGGGGCTTTACTGGGGAAGGGGCGGGGGGCTGGCTGGCCATGCTGGCGGCCATGCGGCCAGGGCGGCGGGCTGGCCACAGCCCTCATTCCTTCGCTGCTGGGTACCGCTTTGTTGCTAGCTGGTGACATCACCCGAGAGCCCACCCCCTGCCTCTTATCCGTCTCTCCTTCTCGCTCATTTATTCACAGGCAGCGCTGGCAGGATCAGGGGCTGTGCGAGAGCCGGAGCTGGCGGCAGCAGCATGCGTGCGGCGTCTGAGGTTCAGGGTGCGAGAACCACGTAAGGTGCCCGCCAGAGCCTCCCCCCCTCACCTACCTCCGCTTCCCCCGGCAGAAACTTCACAGCTCCCTCGCGCGCGGTCCGGGCTTCTCCGGGGGGGGGCTTGGCACCGACAGCCGCATGCATGACACTCCGAAAAGGAGAGAAAATGACCATAAGTATCCAGGAACACATGGCTATTGACGTCTGCCCCGGCCCCATCAAACCCATCAAGCAGATCTCCGACTACTTCCCCCGCTTCCCCCGCGGGCTCCCCGCCACCGTCGGCCGCAGCGGCACCCTGCGCTCCGCCGTCAGCCAGCCCTCCGTCAGCCCCGCCGAGGCCCCCCGTGAAGAGGACGAGGACGTGGACCAGCTTTTCGGGGCGTATGGCACGACGCCCGCCGAGCAGCCGGCCAAGTGCCAAGCGCCTGAGGAAGCGGTGGACCCCGAGGGCTACGAGTCCGACGACTGCAGTGAGTTCCTAAGTTTCCACGGGAGTTTGCCGGGTGCTGAGGGCAAGGGTGGGTTTTAGGACTGGTCCCCCATCTTGCTGCCTGAGCTGTGCGCCTTTCCCGGCTGCCGGCCACGCTGTCCGTTCCTGGGATTACACTGCAGCAGTGACAAGCCCTCTGCTCTAGCCAGGGAGGCTGTCACAGCATCGCTCCGGCGCTGCCCGTGGGTGGAGGGAGGCCCTGGGAGCATCCCTGCTGCAGCCAGGTTGGCCGCTGAACCCAAACTAGGGAAGTCTCCCAAGAGCCACCAGTTGCTGTGCTTTGCTGGTGTGGTTGATGCACTTCTCTGCCTCGTCCCTGCTCGGCTCCTTGCCTCCGAAGGCTGCCAGCTGGGCTCAGACCCTTTGGTTAATCCGTCTCGGTGGTGCAGCCTGCTCCAGCCACCCTGCTGATTAGCTGGCGATACGCTCCAGCATCGCCCGGCTCCAGATCGGGGAGATTTGTTCAGAATGACATCTGCACAGGAAATCTCTGCCCTCTCCCTCGGCAAACTCTGGCGTGTCATTCCTCACCCTCCAGCTGCAGACAGAGCCCTGCATGAGACCGGGGCGGGGGGGGGGGCTTTTGAACAGAAGGCTTTGGTTCTGGTAGATGCAGGTGTTTGCAGCGAGGTTTAACCCCTCCCCACCCAAAACGTCCTTCCCACCCAGCTCAGTGGAGCTTGCAGGCTGCAAAGCATCTGCTGTCTGGCTCTGCCAGCCACGGTGGCCGGGATAGTGTTGCTTTCCTTAAGGTCGGTTAAAACCCAAGGTCTCGATTCAGCCCAGCCTTTAGGGGCCAGATCCTGCGAGGGGCTGAGCGCAAAGTTTGAAGCCGGGAGGTGCCGAGGAAGGGAGTCAGTGCTGCTGAGCGGTGCTGCGTGCTCGTCCTGGGGGAAGGGGGAGGCTGAGCTCCCACGATGCTGAGCTGTTTACGGCCCAGCGCCGGGCAGGCGGTGGCTTTCCCTGTGCAAAATGTCACAGCCCTGCCTCGGCATCGCTCCCTCGCTGCCGGGCGCTGGGCTGGCCTGGGCTGCTGCCATCTATGCCGGACCCTGGAGCAAGAGCCCAAGGAGAGCTCCCCGAAGGACTGTGCTTGGTACAAGGTGGCACGGCTGCCCCTGTGCCCCCTTTTGCCTGCTGACCACCAGCTACAGCTCCGGGAGAGGCTGAGGCTCTGGGTCCAAGCCCCAAACCAACGCTCCCTCCCCTCCCCATCCCGGTGTCAGGGTCACGCTCCCTTTGGAAGAGGCAAGAGCCGCTGCGCTCCCAGAGAGAACATCTCTGCTAAGCTGCATTTGTCCCAGCAGGGCAGTTAACAGTGACTTTAACTGGATTTGGGTTATTTGCTGCTCTAATTATTAGATTGTCTTTGCTCATCCCGGCAATAGAAATGGGAGCAACTGGTCTTCGGGGGCAGAGGTGTGTGTGGGAGCCAAAGCACTTGGGGCCCTGGGGCGCAGCGCTTTCACGGCTGACTCGCAGGGAAATTGCCTAGGGTGCTGCATTTTGCATTTACCCCCACCAGCGATGCTGGAAGCAGCTTGGCTCAGTGCCCGGGGGGCCGGCGGGTGTTTGTCTCACCCCGGCTGGTGTTAAGAAGAGTGTTTCTTGCAGCGTAACAGGTGTCAGGCAAACTGCTGAGGCTGTTTTGCCAGATGTGGTGGGTTTTCAGCTGGCAAAGGCACGGCGGTGCCGGGAGCAGAGCGGGGAGGTGGGACTGCTGGTGTCACATCTCTGGGGACAGTACAGGATGGCCCCAGCGGCTCTCGGGGCACTGCTTGGCATAAATGTGCAGGATGAAACTGTCACTCCTCCATGTTTAGCAGCCAAGTCGCAAAGCCAGGTGAGGGCTTGCTGGCCCCGTTTCCCAGGCGGGGAGCGGGGAGGGGATTCTTGCAGCCTGACTTGAGCCATCGGCTGTGCTGGGGAGAGTCTTTCAGCTCCCCTACGTCCCTGGCGGGTGATTCAGGGCTGTTGCATTAGTCACCTGCACTAAATTTCCCCTGGGGAACCTGTCTCCGCCTGTACAGCAGAAGAGAGTTGGGGTTTAGGTGGTGTCAGTTCCCTCGGGTGACACGCGGGGTTCAGGGATTTGACCGAGGTCTCTGGGGTTGGTGGTGTCGGAGCTTGAGCGCAGCACCCACAAGTCGAGGTCTTGCCGGGCAGGGACATGTCTTGCCTCGCTCCCCAGAGATGCTCCCTGCACAGCCCCTGGAGAGGTGCAGGGAGAGGGATTTTGCCATGGCAGGATCCCTCAGGAGGAGGAGGAGAGGACGACTCCTTCCCGTTTATCCCACCTGCCTGCGCTTTTCCCTCCTCCAACACCAAAGCGGTGGTGCTGGCTGGCTGGATGGGAGGAGTAGAGCTGCCCCTGCCTGGAGAAATGCAGCATTTGTCTGGGTTTCCCCTACACTCGTTCCTGCCCAGGTTTACTTCTCCAGCCTGGTGTTTCTGGGTTTCCAGCAGCACCGGGCTGATGGGTGACGGGGCCGTGTTTCTCAGTCACGGCAGCACTGCAGGGTGGCGTCGGGCAGGGGCAGGACCAGAGCTGCCAGCCTCCCTGCCCGACCTCCGGCACCCCTGGCAGGGCTGCAGGGAGCCGTGCAGGGTAGGTCCTGCCTGCGCCCTGCTGCAGCTCGCCCGGGCACCGCATTTCTTAATCTTTCGCCGAGTGGCGTTCCTGACCCCACCAGCAATCCTGGGAGGTGCCTGCGGAGCCGGCAGGAGCTTCCCTCCTGCAGACGGCCTCTCCCTGGGATGTGGGCAGCCACAGAGCAGGACAGCCCTGGGAGAAGCATCAGTGACTGCTCCCATCCAAGCAGGGGGGCCTGAGCCAGCGGTTTGGCATCCACAGGGAGGAGAGACATGCGCGTGTCTCTGCACGTGCGTGTTTGGTGCTTTGGAAACCCAAGAATCCCAGGGCTGCCAGAGGCAGGTGGGATCCCTCCAGAGACGGCCAGGGACCCGGCCGAGCTGTGGTAGGGTGGGAGGGGACCCGCTGACCTGGGCATTCGCCGCGGGCAGATGGCACCGGTCACTGGGAGGCTGATGCAGAGGCTCGAGTCGTTGGCTCTGGGGCATGTGGGGCTGAGGCCAGCGGTTCAGGGCACCGCAATGCAGCGCTGCGGAGCCGGGGAGTGCGGTGCCCAGGGGAGCCGTGGAGGTGCCAAGGAAAACAAGCATGGTGTCCGCAGGGCAGCCATAACCAGCCTGTTGAATGCAGGGAGTGGCACGGAGCGGGCAGGGCCAGGGAGCTGACAGCAGATAATGAGCGGAGACTTTGGGGCTGGCCCTGGGAGCACTGGGAATCATCCAGAAGCCAGCCTTTCCCATCAGACCTGCCAGCAGCGATGCTGTGAGGATTTGCAGGCTTGTGGCTGGCACCGGGGCCTTTGGGAGACCCCTGGGAGAGGGACTTGTCACTGCCCTGTCCCTCCTCTGTCTCACCTCTGCAGAGACGCTCCAGGACCGGAGCCCAGGCTGTACAGAGCAGGGCTCTTCCCTCAGCGGTTTTGTTCCCAACGGAGCTGCTGAGGAGGGGGAATGAGGCAGGAGCGGTGGGGAAACGCGCGTTTGGTGCAAACTCTGCAGAAGGGTGGTTTGGTGCCGTTGGACCAGCTCTAGCATCTGCTGTGAGCTGAGAGGACCAGCAGGGATTTGGGGATGGGAAGGAGGGATTCTCTCCTATTGCCTTGGGACACCCAGCTCTCAACTTACCTGCGGTTCCCCTGGCTGGTGCCCAGGGACAGCAGCAGTGCCCTGTCCCCTGGGGTCCCCAGGCACCAGGGATGCTTCCCACCCAATCTGGCCGCACACTGCCAGGGGAACTCGGTTCACAAGAGAAATAAGCAAATGCCAGCTAGGTGGCAATGTGCCACCTGCGAGGAGCTGGGTCTCGCCTCCCATATCCCCTGATTCCACACAAATCCCTGCCCCTCGAGTGGCTGCGCTTTCCCTTCCACAGCGCCAGTGTGAATTTGACCCTGACAGATTATTAAAGGTCTCTGAAATCTCTGCGCAAGCAGCACAGAGGTAGAAACGTGGTCCCTCCGAGGGAGCGCTGCCGTGGCTGCTCTCACTGGGGGACGGCACTGGAGGGAGCAGCCATCCTTCTTCTGTAACGTGCAAGCAAGTTTCTACCCCTTGAAGAAATGCTCCATTCCCCTGAGCTGCTGTTTGGCTTTGGAGCGAGGCTGTGGCCAGCGCTGGAATTTCCTCCCTCCTCTGTATGTTTTTGGCTCTGGCTTTTCGGATGGGGAGGCAGCCCGAGAGCAGGGGGGTTGCAGCGGGAGCTAGCGTTTCTGGAAGAGCTGCTCCATACTGTTCCTGCCAGTGCTCCAGGGCTGTTTATATATGTACAAACCCAGCCAATTTTATAGCGTGCCCAGCTTTATTCATGGGAGGAGCAGGCTCGCGAGCTCCGGAGCTGCAGCAGCATAAAAACGACTTCTCCAAACTACAGCTGAAAGGCCTGTCCTGGTGCACGGCTGCTCGTGACGCCTGCTGCAAGCAACGCCACAGAAGTTATTCTTATTTTGAGCAAAGAAGATAATTAGGCAGGCAAAGCCATCATGCAAATATTAATTACTGGCGGCTTAAAGACGTAAAGAAGAATGAAGGTCTTAAGGGGTGCAGGGTTTGCAAGTCACCTGGCAATGCTTTTGGCCAGACAGGAGGAGGCAGGAGAGACAACGAGGGGAAATGTGCATTGAAACGATGAGGATATTTACTTCTGAAACGCAGCTCCTTAGCATATGCTGCCACTGCTATTTATAACCTTTGAATCGTCTTTTCAATCCAGATAAGGCCAAAAGAAGTATTTTTTTTTACTTGGGAAACCAACCAAACAAAAAACCCGCTGATTTTGGCAGAGCCTGGCGCATGGTTTTGCCAACCATACCACGACCCAAGCTGCCTACACCAAAAAAATGCGTACAGGTACCGGGCAGTGTTGGACCCCAGGTTTAAGGGCATCGGGGAGCTTGTAGCCCTCCCAGGGGAGACGCAGGGTGTTAACCGAGGTGACTTTGGATTAGCTCCTGTCTGGTTTCCCGCAGGATACCCAGGTATCGGGAAGGTGCTGGCGTGGGATGAGCTCTTGCCCTTTCCTGCTGGCCGCCCCATCAGTGGTCCGGGTGGAGACTGCACATCGGGTGCTCCTCGTCCGCCAAGGAGCCTTCAGCCCCCGGAGGTGCTCGTTCCCAGGGGGTGGCCGTGGCCAGGGACACCCTGGAGTGCTGGAGATAAATGCAGGGCACCTGGTGAGGCCAGCACACGAGGGCAAGCAGGGTCTGTCCGGGCATCCCTCCTCCAATAGCGATGGAAGGAGCATATGTGTCAGTGGCCTCCAGCGTCTCTGCTAATGAAGGAGCCACGTGGCTGCTGGTTAACGAGGGGCCCTTCTTCTGCCTGGCTCCCTCCCTCCCCAGGAGACGATGCCCGGCTGGAGGAGGGAGGTTCCCTGCCCCGCAGCGGCTCTGCCACCCTCATCCCTTCACTGACACCCCTCGCTCCGACGTGCTTCGGCCCAAGGGGTTCCCGGATCTTTCATCTTTGTATTTAACACTGAAGGCAATTTTGGGGGGTTGTTAATTGCAATACTGTATTTCATTAAAGGGAGAGAGAGGGAGAGATTTGAAGGCCATTTCTAAATTGAAATTGCTGACAGTCTAATTGCTGCTGACATCAGGGACCATTTAGTGCTGTAAAACATAATTGCATCTCTGAACTGTTCTGAGCAGATAAGTGTTCCTCTGAACACTCCTCCTGGAGAAGACAGAAGAGCTGATGAGCATCCATCAACCAGCCTCTCAAAGAAGCAGCTCCCTGCTCCAGAGCTTGCCAGGGGCTGGCGCTGTGTCTCCAAAATGAAGAACTATTAATTGCCATAGATTTTAAGTGAAAAACCCACAACGAGGCAGGGAGCGGTTGCAAGGAAGAAGAGTTGTGCTCATTCCTCACTCCCGGTCCTGTTGAATTCAACCACATCTGTGGAGCTCCCAAGGAAGGAAGGTCTCCTGCCTGTGTGCTGGATCTGGTCCCTGCTGGGTTTTTGCGTAGGACCAGGAACGTCCTGCCCTGCCTGCAGCAACGGACCAAAGTCCTGCGATGCTGCCAACCGGCAGCATGTGGTTCAGGGGCCAACGGGAATGTCCGTGTCCCAGCATGGTGTGCTGTCCCTGGGGTATGTCCCAAAACCTTCCGCGGGATGCCTTTTTCATGGAGTAGCTCGTGGTGATGCTGACTTCAGAAGTGTTCCGTTTCCAGCTGCCTTTGTCACCTTCCCCGGCTAATGCGGAAACCCGCAGCGTTGCCCGTGGCTGTAGGTTTGTGCCAGAGGTCAGCGCTACCATCAGACCCGGGGGCTTACAGCTGTCAGGGTCTGCACCGCCTCGACTCAGCACCTTATGGGCTCCATCCCTGACACCCACGCACCCTCTCCCTGCGGAGGCACGCGGTTCACAAGCAGCAGCCCAAGCGGGTCTGTGCACGGACCGGGAGCGCTGTGGGTGCTGGGCAAGCTTGGCCCTGGCTGCGGAAGGCTGCTGGGACTGATGGTGCTGTTTTCCAGGGGTGTCTCTGGGGACTTCCAGGAGCTCGCTCCCACATGGAGCAGGGAGGCAGACCCCGAGCTGCCCCGGCACTCGCTGCCCGCGCTGCCCTGCCGTGTGCCGCCGGACCTGGATGAGGCACTGCTGCACCCGGGGAGGCAGGAGTGCATGCAGCCACCCGCCAAAGGGATCTTCAGCAGCCCGGCTTGGAAATGGCAAGAAATAATTTCTGTTCCTCCTGAGAAGTCATTTACTGACATTTTACATGGGGCTGTAAGTGCACAGAATTACTTGCTGCCTTTCAGGACCTTTAAAATTATCTCCATTGCAGAGGAAAATTAAAGCAATGGAAGAATAGGGACCTATCTTTTATAGTGCATTAAAAAGTACCTAGTCTGAAGGTTACTGAACCTGTGCTTTCTGTAAGGGAGAGCTAATCCAGACAATCCCCAGCAGTCTTTTTACTGCTCCACTCTGATCTCCCTGGCACAAAATCCATGAGCAGATTATCTTGGGAGCAGCAATGCTGATAAGCAGAGGGACTTAAGGTTTTTGGACTTCTTTTTAATTAGTTCTATAGTGGGGTTTTTTGTGCACACCTCAATTTCTCCTAGTGCAGAGCCTTGCTGGGCTTTCTAATGGCAGTCATGCTGCAAAAGCTTCCCTGAGGTAAAGGAGGTAAGGAGCCCACTCAGTTATCGCTTCCTTCTCCTGCGGGCTTTGCCGAAGCTTGTGGGTCTGTTCTGCAAGTGTCGGTGCCTCTTCTACGTCCTGAGCATCTCTTGGGCAGAGAAACTCCTCTCCCTGGGGCGTCCCAGGCCACCAAGGTGGTGGATCTGCCACCCTGCGTGGGCCAGGCAAGGGCACGTAGCCTGCAAGGACAGGGGCTAGATAAAGGAGCAGAGCACAGATTTATCACCGGGTTTTGCCTTTCATCCCGCAGGTATAAATAGAAGCTACTTCAGCCTCCCCGTCACCCTGGGCGCTGATGGGAAATGTCAGCAATAAACAATTTCTGCCGACTCCACCAACAAGGGCGGTAGCGGCGCTGTGCCAGGACGTCGCGCTGCCCGCAGGCGCCAGGCGCGCTCGCCGTATCCCACGGCTAAACCCAGAGACTCATCTGCCGGTTATGCTGGCCTCTAATAATTTTGTGGCCTACTGAATTAATCAAAATGCCCAAAGGTCAGTGGGAGAAGAGGCCGCATTCCTGTGCAAGTCAGATTTATTTTCCTTCTTAGAGCCTGTGTTAAATGTCAGACCCTGGCCAGCACTTTCCCATCAATCTCTCCCAATTCATGGAGAGGAAGGAGGGTCAGAACCTGCTAATGAGTTCAGCTCTCCTAATGGTTATTTTATCGTTGGAGCGGAATAATTGTAATAATAACATTACATCCTGCCTGCTGTCTGGATTGCGCAAAGCTGCCTTTGTAATGCCTGACAAAGACATTTATTTATATTTTTTTATTTGCAGCCTGTGTGATTAGAGGGCAGCATTCAGAATAGCCCAGTCGAGTTAAATACGTCTAGTAACAGCGCTTCGAGTCTAATTGCTGCCCTTTTCTTTTTTAGGCACTTGCTCCCCTAATTAAGAGCGCAATTGAGTTGCATCTCAGCTGCGAGGACGGGTGGGAGAAGGAAAGCAATCAAAGAAGGGCGATTCGGCCGCTTTGCGGAGTGCCCTGTTCGGAGCTGGGTACGTCCCTGGGTGGCTGCTGCAGCCCGGAGGCTTTGGGCCCAATCCTGCTGGCCGGAGATGGCGGATCTCCCACAGCCGGGGCTGGGCGCGCTGCAGGCGGTTTTGCAGGAGGGGGTGAGAGCGGTGAGACCCGTGCCGGCGTTCTGGCGTTGGCTTGCCCGGGTGCTCGCTCGGCGTGCTCCCCGCTCCGGGAGCGCAGGGCTGGTTTTCCAGCTGGGCTGCGGTCCTGTGAGGGTTCGCAGGTTGCGTGCTGCAGGAGGTGGAGGTCTCCCGACATCTCCTCGGGCCTCCGAGCAACCCCGGGGCCAGTCTGCCCGGTAGCGGCCGGCCGGGGACGCAGGCGGCTTGAGCACCAGCCTTGCCTCTGCCTTCACCGCTGTGCCGGATCCGTCAACCGGCAGCGCGTCCCCAGGAGGGAGCAGAGTCGGAGCGGCTGTGACCGCGCCGCAGGCGCTCCGCTCCGGCGGGAGATGCGTCCTCGGCATCCGCCATCCCGCTGGGTGCTGGCTCTCGCAGCAACGCTCGCCCTCGGCTCCGTAGCGGCACCTTAGCTGCCAAACCCCAAGTTAGCCTGATCGCTTTTGTCATCTCCATACGGCCGCGTTTTTAAGCAATTAGTACAACACGTTCCGCTGGCGTTTCCGCATCCCTCTGCCGAAGGCAGACCGTTCCTTGGGAATCGAGACTCGCCAGCACCAAAAAAAATCCCTGCGTAGAGGAAAACCTCTCCAGGGCCGGAGGAGAGCTGGGGACGGAGCCCAGCAGGGCTGGGGGGGGGCCGTGCACCCCCCGTCCATGCCCTCCCATCTGCTGGCAGCTCCGAGACGAACGGGAACTGCTCAAGGTTTGCTCGTGGACCGCCAGCGCTGGGGAGCAGGACCTGAGTCCTCGATTGCAAAACAAGCGTCTGCTGCTGCGTTACGGTGCTTTTGGGTTTCGCCCGTCTTGCCGGAGCGGGGCTCCCCGCTGCCCTCGCCCCTGGGGCAGGTTGCAGCGCCGAGGAGACAGGAGGCTTTGTCAGTATTTCCTGGCCGAAGTCTGTTTTCACGCCAAGCTTTTAATTTGTTTTATAAATTGCCAAATCCAGCAGGCTAAGCCGCGGGCCCCCTTCTGTGATAAAAATAAAATAACAGCTTGAACTTGGGAGGGCCAAGCGGCGGGGCTGGCAGGAAGCGGCTGATTAAAGGGCAGGTGGAAATGATGAGGCTCCCAAACCGGAGGCTTCATCTTCCGCTCTCGAGCGAAAATGCAGATTATTTGAGTTTTGCTGACTTGGCTTTCACCCGTGTGCCGTGGAGCCTCCCTCTACACCCACTCCGTCGCGACGGGCTGCGACGGCGCCCGGGGCTGGTGCTCCGATGCTGCCGTACGTGGCCGTGAGCTCCCCATCGCTCGGCGCGGGCAGGGGACAGCCAGCCGCCAGCACGCTGGGGCACTGCTATGCTTTCCTCCTCCTTGCGTGATATGGAGCGAGTTTGGCCGGTAATTGCTCTGGAAATACCTGTTTGGGCCAAACCCAGAGATGACGCACAAGGTGTTGCAGGTTTGGCCTCACCTTGTATCATTTCCATCTTCCCTGAGCCCTGGCAGGTAAACCCCACTGATTTATGACTTACCTAAACCGATAGCTAACGTGCCATGAAATTACTCCAGAACAAGGGGGGGTACGTTATTCTGGCAGAAATCTCTCTGAATGTTTGCTCTGCTTTGAAGGCAAGATATTTGCTCCGGAGCAATGATTTTTATTTGCTAGCAGGCAAACCTGTAGCTCACTTGCATCTGGGCTGGAAGATTGCTGTGAAATTGCAGCAGGAAGGTTTCAGTCCTCTGAATATCTGCCGCCTCCCAGGGCGCCTTGCTGCAGAGGCTATTGACGCTGGAAAAAAACCCACCTTATTTCCTGCCATAAAGTTTGTCTAACTTACCTCCCAGGCAGCAAACCCTGCTTTGATATTAAGCAAAATTGTTCTGTTTTTTATTTTGGATTTTTTTTTTTTTCCCCTGCTCTGTGTGCGCAGCAGGAAGGTGCAGTTACCTTGGAAACAGCGGTGGGATGCTGCGCGGTGGGAAGGCAGCGCTCAGGCAGACCCCTTTTGGGAAGGTGGGCGCAGAAAAGTGTGGGTTGCCAGGTCCAGAGCCGCCCTGGAAGTTCAAGGCTGGTGGTAGGCGAAGCTGTGCTGGGGGAGATGCTGCTCCGTGTCCAGGCTTTGGTGTGCAAATTGGGTCTGGGAACCTTGGAGAAAGTTAAATCATGTTTTTGGAAAGCATGTCTTTTTAAGACTTTTCCTCTGCTTTGGATTAGCGAGACTTGCTCAGATCGTCCAAAGGGAAAGAATTTCTCAAATCAAATGTACTTTTGCTGCTGAGGCTCTTCTGGTTTGTTCCGGTCTCCTGCCCCTTCCCTGTGGTCCCAACCCAGGAGCTGCCCCGTTGCTGCCGTTCCTGGGTTGCGGATACCGTAAGGGAACGCTGCTCTGATTAAAAGCTGTTGGTGTTTTTCATTTTAACCATAAAAGTATTTCCATTCTCACTGGGTTTAATTTACAGTTTGCAGCCAAATCGGAGCTGGGAAGGGATCCCATCGGTGGCTCATTTGTTTGAAGGTGTCAGTATACAAATACACATTCTGGGAATGCCAGCGGCGCTGGAAGGGGGGAGATGTGCTGACAGCGGGTCTCAGCTGTGTCCCAGCCGTGCCCGGATCTTCCCGGGGAAGAGCCTTCAGCTCCTGCGGGATGGGAAGCTGCTGGCTGTGGTGGGGCTGCCGATAGATGGGGGTGACCCGTGTGAAAGCCCACGGAGGCAAAGCCTCTGCGCCGGCCGCGGCGCCTGGGTGAGCCGCAGCCGTTCATCCCTCTGGCTCCTCTCCCAGGGCTGTGCCAGCCCCACCGGCCAAGTGTGGGGATGGCCATCAGCCTCCCAGCGTGAAGCCATGTTTCATAACAGGGCTCACAGGAGGCTGCTTTATGTTTTATAATGTCTGCAGCCATTTCTCTAGCATCTTCACCCACTCCTTTTGTGCTTAGAGGGAGAAGAGCCAGCGTTCGCTGGGCCCTGTGGGTTAATAACATGTTTTCGCCTTTGCAGCCACGCTGGGGACACTGGATTTCAGCTTGCTCTATGATCAAGAAAACAACGCTCTCCACTGCACGATCAATAAAGCCAAGGTACGTCTCGGCACCGGGCGCGTGAACAGCAAGGACCAAATATGCCTGGAGCAGGCTACCTTTGTCTTGCGTTATAGGGCCACCAGACTCCTGCCGAAACCGCGAGGCCGGCCGGGTGCTGCGGCTGTGCCAAGCAAATGCAGCGGTGAGGGCAGCGCGTGGGGATGGCCAGGCGTCCCCCTGTCCCTGCGTTGCGTCAGGGGCTCTCGTGTCCCTGGCTGCGGCCGTCCCTTTGCCAACTCCGCTTTCATCGCGACCCCCAGCGCTTCTGCCCTCTCCTTCCCCTCCAGCCCTGCCTTTCAAGGCATTTCCAGTGGGATGGAGACGGCTGCTCATCCCCGGGATGAGATGGTTGCAGCTATTGATGCTTTTTAGAAAAGCACCCAACCCGATGTTGTTATTTATTTGACGCTGTGACCGGCTGTCAGTTTATAAATGGCTCTTTTAAATGCTGCTAATCATTGCCACAAAGTGCTCTGCCTCAGCGCCTTTGCTGTCTGCGTGATTGAAGCAATTAAGGGGTTTTTGCACATTTTGGAGCAGAAACGGATAATTGAGGTCCTGATTCTGCTTCTGGGCTTGTGGAAGGTGCTTCTGGCCGCTACTTGGTTCCTCTCTGCTTCACCTGGCACGAGGACCAGAGCAGCGAGGGCTCCAGCTGGGCCCTGACAGTGGTGGGTTGGTGGAAGAGGACCTCAGTTCCTATAGATCCTGGGAAGAGGTGGAGGGTTTTTAGAGAAGACAGGAGAAACTGCAGGAGAACGGGCTGTGAGCTGAGCCCCCAGAGAATCAGCCCGTGCTGTTTGCCTTTATCGGATGCTCCTCTCCCCTCCGGCTGCAACCGGCTTATTTGCAGCCCCCACCCCAGAGCCCACCGCGCCTCGTGCCGTGAACGCACGTCCCCACCCCAGGGTTCTGCCCGTCTGGAATAAAACCTCAAGCACGAAAGGCTTTGGGGATGAGCGTGGAAGCGTCTGCCCCGGCAGACCTGGAGCTACTTCTGGCCAGGGGGGTGAGCACAACACCCACAGCTCCCTGGGCAGGGCTGCCGGGGCAAGGGATGAGACAGCCGGTGGGTTTTGCTTCCCTCCCCGCCGCCCCCCTGCCTGTTGCCCGTGAATTTGCTGGCAGCCTCTGGGTCAGGCTTCCCTTGGTGCGCTTGGGAGCGGTGCCAAGGAGGAGATTTCTAATTGGGTTTGCAGTGGGTGGAAGACAGGGAGGAAGGAGACCTGCAAGCGGCAAGTGATAGATCTAACAGCAGCGAGAGCAAAGGCAGGGCTGACAAAGGAGAGCCCTGGTCTGCACCGTGCCCACCCAGCTGGACGGGAATAGCGGTTGCTGACCCCGTCCCGTGGGACTGGGGGCACCACACAGCACCAGCATCGCCCCTGCTCGTGGGGTGGGCAGACCCCCCCCCCCCGCCGCTCTGACATTCAAGCGTTCGAGTCCTGTTCATTTCCATTCTGCTCTCATTCTCCCATTTTTCTCTTTTATTTACATTGCCATCTGCTTGCTCTCATTTCATCTCTCGCCTGGGGAAAGCTGCCAAAACTTGACTACAAAAAGGTAAGGGCCAGGACCCCGGCTGCCGTCGGTGGGAGCCGGCATCGGCTGCGTAGATATTAGAAGTAGCGCTGTAGAGGAGGCGATGCGGTGGCTGTGGAGCAATGGGGCCGCATGCACGAGCCACAGCACAGTGCCGGGACGTGCGTTGTCCTTGGACCTGGGCTGGGTGTCTTGGGTACGATGTCTCAGGCCCCCGAGGAAGGTGCTCTCGGGACACGTCCCAACTCCAGCAGCTCCTGGACCCTCAGTCGCTGCCAGCAGCCGTTAAAACCTGGACTATTTCAGCCACATAAGTGTTTTTCTTTCTCCCTTTGATAACCCCCCAAACAACCCACTCTCTCCCTTTAGATCTTTTTGCTTCTCTCTATTTATTTTAATCTCCAGCACTTTTATATCTGCTGACGTCCCTCCCGAGTCCCGTTATCAGCTCCTGGGGAGTGGGAAGGGGGTTAGCAGGCTCTTGGAGGCACCGGCGGCAGGTTAAATCCAACCCATTGTGCTCTGCCACCAATTTTCTGCTCTGCAGCCGTCAGCTGCTGTATTGGGCAGGAGGTCGGGATAGCCGCTCCATGCAGGGGGTTTGCCCTGGTGCCGGCTGCCTGGGGACATCTGAGGTATTTCTTGGTGTACTTTCACAGCGGCATCTGCGAGATGCTGAGTGTTTCCAGACCCTCAGGTCAGCCTATACCCCAAGTTTGGATGGAGCTGGAATAGGGAATGAAAGGAGGTTTGCTTTATTGTGGGAAGTATGTGTGGAAGCTGGTAGCTGTGGGGCTACCCCAGGCTGTGTGGTTACACCAGGAGCGAGGTGCTTGGTGCCTCAGTTTCCCTAATAGCACACAGAGGTGACGTGCCAAGAGATGGATATCTGGAAGCTGCTTTTGCAAGGCAGCGAGCGCCTGGCGTCTCTGCAGGCTCTAGCCGGGGAAGCGAGGGTCCTGGTTCCTCCTGGAGATGAACAGATTAAATGTGGGGCTGCTGTTAGTCCACATCTGGATGGCGAGGCGAGTCCTGCCTCTGCAGGGCAAGGGAAGACCACGGCATGCTCAAGGAGCATCCACCTCCAGCCTTAACCTCTTAGGACAGTCCTACGCTTTGGCGTTGCCTTCAGCGGGTGCAATCGGGGTATGGTCTCGGCAAGTGGGGCAGCCACCACGAGCGTCAGGGCTCGCTGGCGCTGCACGTGGGGCCAAAGCAGACGCTCTCCTCCCGGGGTATCACGGTGCTGGGGAGGTAAGGGCCAAGAAAGCCCATCGTTCCCCAGCTGGATCAGCGCTGTGGTGGCGTGCCCAGCGTTCCTGCCGCCTCTCCCTTGCCAGCAGAAAGCTCAGGACCCTGCGCAGGCAGGAGCAGGCAGGCTGCCAGCAGCCGCCTCGCGCTAATGGCTTTCGGTCTTGGCAGCGGTGCTTGCCCGTAGCCCGCCTTTCACGCTTCAGGCGCGGCTGAATTCAGGCACGTTGCAGCTCGGCTTGGATCGATGGGAGAATAAATCGGGGTGGTGCGGGAGCCCGTTTGTGGGCTGCAGGAGCAGCTGCGTGGCAGGCTGGCGGGAGGGCTCTCCCCTTGCGTCCCAAGCGTCGCGCGTTCGTTCCCCGGGGTTACGTTGGTCCGTACCATCACGTGTGGGAAACGGCCGGGCTGCGCTGGGCATCACCCCCTCCTATAAGCTGTGATAGAAAAGGATAGGATTAACGTGCAGGCGCCAGGGGCTGTGCCCTGGCACGTTGCGCCACGGCTTGGGTGAGGGTCTCGTTTTCTGCTCAGTCCTGCAAAGCCTGACCTGCTATAACCTGCTATAGGGGGATCTATAGGGGCAGGAGGCAGCGCAGACACTGCGGGGCTGCGCTATCCAGTAGCTCCGTTGGTCTGATTTCGGGAGGACGATGCCCTGGGCGAGCCTCAGGTGGCTGCGCAGGCAGCGGTGCAGGCAGCTCCCTGGCCCCAGGCAGGCCACGCAGAGCAGACGCTGCCCGTCGGAGCGTACCTGGGCTGCTCTCCCTGTGCCGCTGGCTGCAGCCGCAGCTAGAAAACCCCCGGGAGTTTCCACCCTGCCAAGCATTTGGATGCTCCCCCACTTCCAACCGAAGCCGAGTGCTGGAGGTCTGCACTGAGCATTACTTATGGATTTACTCATAAATATTTATCACTGCAGGGAAATTCCCATCTCGAAGCTGCACATCCTCTGGGCTACCAGGGTGGAAGCACAGAGTTTGCCCCATTTCGGAATGGGATGCCTTGGCGTGGGAAGAGGTGTCTGGGCCGGTTTTTGGGCAGCAGGGAGCCTGCTCACCAGGCAGGCAGCTCGCTCTGGGGCAAATCATGGAACGAATCAGTCTCCTGTGACTTCTCTACGCCTCTAGCGCGGCATTAATCGGCAGCCCGATTAGCCCAACTCATAATTAAATCCTATTGATTAGCTAAATGTCACTGGCACGGAGAGCAGCTGGCAGCAACTGGGATGCAGCGGGGCTGTCGGTCTCTGTAGGATTACAGCCAGGGACATTGGGGTTGGGTAGAGGAAGGGAAAAGATGAAACTCGGTCTTGGCTGCATCGCCTGTGCCTTGATGCGCAGCACTGTAAATTGGTCGCGGCAGGAGGACCGGTTGGAGCCGGGGCAGCGCTGCCTGAAGCCAGTGGGAGACTTTGCCCCCATGTATGAGCCCTGTGGTCCTCCTCTGCCTCTCAGCTCTCTCGAAGCAGCTTTCGGCTGGAGGTCCCTCCGTGCAGGAGAAGCAACGGTGCCGGTCACCCTGCGGGTCCCTGGCAGGGGTGAGCTCCCACGGGCGCAGCTTTGTGGGGCAGAGCCATCGGGGCTGCTGTCATGTTAAATTCAGCCCTGTGCCAAACTCCTATTGAGTGACACAGGAGGAAGGTAGACGTGACATTAGGAGCCATTTTCCAGGCTCCTGTCACTCCATCTTCCATAGCACATCTATTAAAAAAGCCTTTAATAGCCTCCTCAGGAGGTAATTTAATTGAACTGAATTGATGGGTGAATTACAGAGCTGCCTGTCTTTCTCCATCCATTTTCATGGGAATTTGCTTGCTTGCCTCTGAATTCATTTGCTGTGCAGCATCAGACAGGTGGGGCACCTCTGCCGCGGGAGGCTGGGGAGAGCCTTTGCTTTGCTCGACCGTGAGCAGTCTGTGTGCTCGGATCTGGCAGCCGGATCCCCTCTGGAGCCTGGGGACCAGCCTGGCCCTTTGCTGCCATGTCTGCCCGTGGAGCCGCGGCCGATACCGCCGCCTTCCTCCCGTCCTCCGTGTCTGCTGCCTTCCTCTTCTGCTGGGCCAGGGACATCACCCGAGAGGCACTGCAGTTAAAGCAGAGCCCTTTAGCCTCCATTCGCTGCTGATATTTTTATCCTTTTGGCTCTGCTTTACAAGCAAAATCCTCTTTGCTGGGCACCATTTGGTCTCCCTTGCCCCGGGGCAGCGTGCTTGTCTCCGAAGCAGAGCCCTCACCAAGGTCAGGAGCAGCTCGGACCCTCAACCGAGTTGTAGAAATCAGGGAGGGGTGGGACGGGGGTGTCCTGAGGGGCTGCCTTGGTGCCCTGGGTTAACCTGGGTGCGTTATTTCATACATGTAAAGTATGGAACCGATTTCCCCAGCATTTCCCTCTTTGATTTGCCCAAACCCAGGCGTCGCTGATTACATTTTCATTGCACACAGCCTTTCCACCAGCAGCCCATAGGAATGCTTTCCTGCCAGGTGGATCCCTGGCAGTGGCATACACTCATTAATCCAGGGCACCGAATACTCTGCTCATCACACAAAGGGTGTGACGAGTCTTTAGCATCACCCAGCCTAGTTTCCATGCCCGGGTTGGATGGGTACCTCTGCAGAGAAACCCTCCTCTGATCCAGGCAGAGGATTGCCTTCAGACAGCCTAGAAATAACTCCTGCAGGGATCCTGCAGCCAGGCTGGAAATACTTTCGTGAGGTAGCCATTATCATTTCCACTTAGGACTGGCAAAAATCAGGTTCCATTTTTCATGCTCCTGTGTTGCTCCCCTACCCCAGGGAGTTCGCTTCCATGCGCTCTGTGCAGTCACGGCTTTGGGCTGGGTTTGTGCATCACCCTCGGATAATTTTCAGCCCGCTGGTTGTTCAGAAGAGGAGCAGGTTTGTCTCCTCCCTCTGCCCGAAGCAGGATCAACTCCAGAGCATCGCTGTAACAAACATGATCCACGTCATCCTTTAAGAACTGTGAGGGGCTTGTAGAAAAATCCATCAGGAATGGCCACAGCGAGTATTTCCTTGTGTTTGTTCTCCGGTACCCCCAGATTTCTCTGCAAACGCCGCGGCAGTCGGCTGGCGACAGCCTCCCACTGGCCTGAAAGCTGTTCTTCCTTCAGCTGTGCCTTAATAACAAAGAGTAGGTAGGTGCTATCACACCCTCTGGAAGCGCTTAAAAGTAACACCACAACAGCAGAGGTGTATGTTTGCTCATAAGCAATTATTAAATGACAAAACCCTGTAATTTTAAACCTCAAAAATCACTGCGCTGATTTACTTAACCTCCAAATTAATTGTGATCAGGGTGTCAGAATCGGCTGCTGGAAGAGCGGAGAAGTGCTTTGTGGCCGATGCCAAGTGCAGGTGAGAAGCCTTCCTGCAGCCCCTCCTCAGCACACACCGCAGGCGACGTTTGAACACTGAGTGTGCTCGGCTTTTGCTGCGCAGCCCGGATCCCGCACCAACCATATTCTCCTCCTTCCCCGATCACGGGAAATCTGTGCAATTACTCCACGGACCGACGACATCCCAGGGAAACGGGCATCGGTAGATGGGCTCAGCGAAGCTACCCTGCCTGCCCAGCGTCTTGCCCTTGTCCTAACTCCTGCTTTTTGCCCTTTCCTCTCCAGGGCCTGAAACCAATGGACCATAATGGTTTGGCCGATCCATACGTCAAGTTGCACTTGCTTCCCGGAGCCAGTAAGGTGAGACACCTTTTTTTCTTTTCCTTCCCTTCCTGGGGCTGCACCCTGCCCTTTGAAATCAGACCTGGGGGGTTCCCCAGGGAAAAGCTCTTCCTCCAGGGGCTGCTGGTTGCTGCAGCCAGACCTCGAGTCTCTTGTCTGGCTCTCGCTCAGGTGAGCAGGAGAGAGCAGCGGCAGGAGGTAAGAATTGGGGCTAAATCCATCCTTGCCTCTCCAGTAAACCACTGCCTGGGAGCTGGGTGCCAGCCCTTGACTCCTCGCCCTTGGGAGCAGGGGGTGCAAACGCTGCACTCCAGAAGCCCCTGGGAAGCACCAAGCGAACTGATCTGGAACTATAAACAAAGCAGCTCCTTTTTTTTTTTCCCCTTTTTTTTTGCGTTTAAAACCCCTCGGATCATAATAAAGCAGAGTATAAATCGTAAGGGAAATATTTCCATCTACTTAGGTTCAGCGCTTGCTGGAGAGAAGAGTAATTAAAGATATTGATGTGTAGTGAGAGCTTGGTGTAACTGATGGGGATGTTGAATTTAAATGCTAAATGTATGTGTTATGAATATTAATTGCACTCTTATTTTACACTGAAGGAAAAACCTTTTTGGGGGAGGTATATTTACTTGTTACGGTTCAGTTGAATTAATTCATAATGTTCAGGGCGGTAGAGGGAGTTTTTAACCACATTTCAAGTTCCGCTGGAAATAGGAGAGCCAGGAGCACTTTCATCAGTGATATTATGTCATTTCCATGTTTTGCAAATGCATTGATTAGCATTTCTGCTGGAGGTGATGGAGACCAGAGAGGTGGGAGGGGAGCTCTGAGCTGAGGGTAACGTAGGAGCTGCAGATTCTGCAAGCCCGGAGCAGCCGTGGGGGGACCCTCTGCTTGCCCCCACATCCCTCTGCCTCTGTGGTTGCTCTGTCTCCGTGCCTTCTTTCCAAACAGCGCTGCCCGAATCTGCTCTGGGAGAGGTGAACCAGATCTGGGGAATCGTGGATGTGTCCTGGGCTGGATGGTTCTGTGCAAGGTCCCCAAATCCCTCTGATGTTTCTGTCCCAGTCGTGGGCTCTCGGGCACCTGCGGCAGAGCCCAGGCCAAAGACGTGGGAAGCAGGGTCGGATTCGTTCTCCTCATGCAGAGGTCTCTACGTGAGCTGGTTACTGACTACTAAGTCACTCCAGATGGGAGATAAAGGTGCTCCCAGAGCTCAGTTCCTCTAATTTAATTTGTGTCCCTTGCCTAGGGCAGCATTAGCTGCTGGGTCATGCCCATCACGTTACCCCCTTGGCTAAACCCGCTTTCCTTCCCGACCACCCGGAGCCCCAGCCCCAGGATCAGGCCCCAGCAGGTCTGAGCAGGCTGTGGGTGCCATCAGGGCACTTTCGCCGCTGTCCTTGTCACCCCTCTGCAGGCTTCACGCTCGGCGACAGGCAGCCCGGCCGGCAGCTTCTCCTCCTGCGCTGCAAACGAACTCCTGGCTGAGTGCCGCGGAAAGCAATAGGCGTTGCAGGGCTTTAGATGCTGCTGCTAATTGAGTCCCTGCCCCTGCATCCCGGTCGGCTCCTGGAGCGTCGCGCCTTGCTCCGGGGTTATCTTCCTCCTAACCTGGCGCCTGGCGTTTTGCAGCTCCTCACCCAGCCTCCGCAGCGCTGCACGGGGCCTGGGTTTCTTTCCGAGGCAGAAATGGCTTTGGAAACCTAAAAGAAAGCACAGCACAGAATACAGAGGCTTTGTCTAGCTCTGAGGGATCAAACCCGGAGCAAGCAGCTACTTTGCACAAAGCGTTTGGGTGAGACGCTGTGCCGTGGTCCTCGATGGCTCCGTTGCACCGGCAGCTCCTCCGGCTCGTGGCCGTGTCTAGTCGATCTGGAAGAGCTTGTGTCTTTGGGGTGCTTTTGGTGGGGGAAGGACGTGCCAACAAGGTGACCCCCCCGCCCCCGGTTAGCTGCAAGCACAAGCTCTTTTCTTCACGCCATGCTTCACATCCCGCTCGCCTTTAGCTCAGGGCTGGTGAACCAAAGATGGGGAATGTAGCAGCTTCCCATAAAGACGCACAAGACGACTTTGAAGTGTTGATTTCCTGAGAGTTCCTTATGCCCAGCAGTGGCTGAGGGAGGGATGGAACTTTCTGACTTTACACCTTATCAGAGGGAAAATTGCTGCGCTCTCAGGCTGCCCCAGGCTGGGGGGATGATGGAGAAGCCCCATCTGAAGCCTGCAGCCCTTTGCTTCTGCTCTCCCTCTGTCCCCGACAGAAGCGAGCAGCTCAGGGGGTAAGATTAATGGTTAATCCCCCCCGGACCTGGCGGGGGTGGGTGTGTGCCAGGATGCCCCATCCACGCCAGGGACACAAGTGGCTGTGACAGCCCCGCTGTCCCTGGCCTCCCGCTCTGCAAAGCTGTGGTGCTGGAAGGAGTTGCCAGTGCTAACAAAATGCATATCAAGGAAGTTATTTTGAGTCAGGCAGGAACGGGAGCTGTGCTGGGAGCAGGAATGCAAATAAACAGCCAGAACAGCAAATTGGTATTTTTTAATGAACCTGAAAAGACATTTTTTTTCCTCTTTCGCTCTCTCCTGCTGCATAAATGAAGTCCCCATCCTCTCTCAGTGCTCTGCCAGGGTTCCCATTTTGCTGGCTGTTTCCAGGATGCAGGATGCGGGGTTGGATTGCTTTGCAAATGAGAGAATTGCCATGTTCTGCCCCTCTGGTTATCGCTGTGATCGGGGCCACCCCATCGAGGACAGGCCAGGTTATGGCACTGGGGCAGAAGGATGACGGCACCAATTGCCCCTTCATCTCCAAACTGTGCTTCCTTTTCTCCCCTCTCCCTGCCCATCGGTGCCCAAACGATCTCCTGGGGCCGGGTCCCGCTGACCACCATCTCCTTTGCTTTTCCAGGCGAATAAGCTGAGAACCAAAACGCTGCGCAACACGCTGAACCCCACCTGGAATGAGACACTCACCTACTACGGCATCACCGACGAGGACATGATCCGCAAGACCCTGCGGTAGGGCCCCGGGGGCTGAGCGGGGTGCTGAGCCTGGCGACGGGGGACGCGCGTGTCCTTTCCCCTCAGGGCCACCCCAGGCGTCCCTCCCCATCCCAGTGACGATTTTCCGGGAGAGCTCACGGGGACCCCCACACCCCAGCCCCACAGGATGGTCCTGGCCGCTCGTAGCAGAGCAGAGCAGAGTTATCACCCACCAAAGCCTATAGCTTGTGCGCATACCCTGCACGCATCCATCACCCCCGCGGTGACCGACGCTTGATTTACGGGGAGCCTGGGCTGGAAGAGCCAATGAGGAGCATGGTCCTGCTTTGTCATTAACTTCATAACTCACTCGCTGGGCTCCTGCCTGCAGAGGTGCTGTTATTTGGTTTTAACCTCTTCATGCCCAGCTCTCGTGGGCACATGTTAAGGCTTTGCGGTCACATCTTGCTGAGAAAAATCTCTCTGGGAAAGCTCTGGGACCCTTTCCAGGCTGAGCTTTTCGGGAGAAAGCTGGAGGCACCTGTGAATCATTGTTAAACTAAATGAAGAGCGTTTGTATGTATTTATTCTAGCCTCTTGGTTTAGTTCAGTCTCTGCACGTTCAGCAGCACCTCTGAGGGGCTGGGAGACATTGCGTGGGGCTGGAGGTGGGCAGGGGCGGTGCGGTGGGGCCGTGTGGGCTTGGAAGTGCTCCTTTGCGGGGAGGCACACGCCTGCGAATGCAAAGGTTTTCGTGTCTTGGCCACCATCCCGCTTGGGTGAGGGCAGGGAGTGACCCGGAGCCTGCGGACGGATCCTGCCCGGGGAGGGTGCTGGGTGGCCTCGGCTACTCCATCACCACTCTGATCTGGGACCGCTAGGCAGGAGGATTTGCTGTAAGATCTGCTGTCAAACAAAGGAGGATTTTGCATCGTGCTCCGAGAACTCGGGGCTTTGTCAGCTCCATGGCTGGAATCCGACCCTCCTTATTTGCAGATACCCTGGGAGGTTATTATTTTCCCCATGATGAGAGTGCAAGGCTGCCTTATAAAAGGTCCTGCTCAGAGGTGAATTTGGACAGAGCCTACCTGTTGTCTGCCATGTGCACAGAGATGAGAAATTTAGTGCTGCAGATTATTATTTCACGTGGAAAATATTAGTCATGCTGAAAGTGCTGCAGGCTTGTCGGGCTGGAAAGCCTGTGGTCTATTATTATTATTATTATTATTATTATTATTGGTGGGTATTTTTTCAATTTTTTCACCCCAGACTTTGAAGTTTTCAGCCTCTTCAAGCATGGAAATCGGTTTGTAGAGAGATGTTCGGCTGAGTTGTTTGCTGAAAGGCACCAGGGAGCAGAAGGGCTTGACCCCCACCTTTTCGGGGCCCTGGTAGCTGCTTCCCCCTGGGGAAGGGCTGCGCTTACCCGCTCCCGGGAGGCAGCAGGGAGACGCGGGATGCTCAGTGGCAGGGTGACACGCAGAAACATGCGCGTGGGCCGGCCTGGATTTGCCCTTCTCCCCACAGAAATCCCTTGTTAGCACATCCCTGCTCCTGCCTGCCAGCCTGGGTGCTGTGGGTGCTTTGCGGGGAGCCAGACGTGGCCACGGGCTCCCGCAGGGCTCGGCACACGGGGCTCCTTGTGCCCCCTCCAAAACTAAACTCCATGCGGGGACCCCTGTATCCCACTTGCAGGACCTCGGGGTGATGCGCAGGGACCCCTCGCTCCGTGGGGGGACATGCCTGACCGGAGACAGCGTTTCTGTCCTGGGACCTCCACAGGGAGCCCAGGAGATTGCTGGCAAGGTCAGTTAACGGCCAATTACCCAAAGTAGCTCTAAAGAGCCCCTTTTCCAGGGAGGCAAGGGAAGCCTCGGACTTGCGTGCGGTATAGATGCCCTGCGCGAGTTCCCAGCCGGGCGCTCTGCGGGAAGCGAAACTCCCTGCGAAGCCTCATCTGCTCACGCAGCATCCCCAGGGTTTTGCATCTCCTCGTGCCGTCAGAGCCATCCATCTCGTGCCTTCGCGCCCATCGGAGCTGCCTCTTCGCAGGGATGTTCCCAGGCTCTGCACGAAGACTGAGCTTTGCAGCTGAGGTTTCCTTGCCGGCAGCTGACCCTGGTGAATTAAGTGATAATTAAAGATCAAAATCCTCTCCGTACGGAGAGAAATATCCAAGCGCAATTCTGACTCATCGGCATTTGCAGCTAGCTGATGGGCTTTGCTGGAGCCTGTCACCATGGAGGTGGCGAGCCCCACGATGACATTGCCACGAGGGCAGCCGGTGGCCGGGAGCGCCACGGGGGCCACACAAATCCCCCCCCCCTCACCTTGCCTCCGAGCATAGTACTGGGATCTGGCACCGCATCCAGATGGAGCAGGCTCCATCCTGCAGGATTTAGCACAGCCCGGCCCCTGCTGGCAGCGCGGCGGCATGGGACCCCCCAGCCCCATCGCCCTGGCGCTAATGAGGTTCAAGGTTTGGGCACCTCAGCAGCACCCGTCCCTGTGTGCGGGTGGGCAGGATCAGTCTTTTCCTGCGTGGGGCAGAAAGGGGAATTGCATCCCCGGTGTTACCGTGGCGATCGGCGCACCAAAGGTGACCTAAAAGCCAGCGAACTCTGGGCTGGGTGTTATGGTTTTTTAGAGGGGCTCAGGGGGCTCCGCCATCTCCCTGGGAAGGTTGTGCGAGCAGAAAAGTGGAGAAGTTTGTGAAGTGGAGCTTGCTGTTGGGCTGGGGCTTGTGGCTTTGGTTTTGTCTGGAAATGCCTCCAGAGAGGAATTAAAGAAACAAACTTTTAGGTGGAGAAGGTTTCCCAGCTGGCGCCTCTGCTACGGGGCTGTCGCCTGTCGTGTGGGCCATCTCCTGCCCTGGCTGTGGTGGGTCTTCCCGGGGTGGGGTTCAGCCTCTTCTCTTGTGTAGACCCCCAAAAATTTCCTAGTCAGGACTCTGATCCCTTAAAAAAAAATGCCCCACACGTAGATGGGTGTGCAAAGGTGCAAATGAAATCACATTTCTTAGTCCCATCTCTGAAACCAGCGCACTGCAGGATGGGTGCTGGGACACCCTCGGTGGCCCCGTGTCCTTCCCTGCGCCCGGTGCTCCTTCCCGTGCCGAGCTTCGGCCGCCGGCACTAATGGCCATTTCGGCAGCAGGGCCCAGCCTGCCCTCGGGCGCTGGGCACGTGCTTAGCTGCTCTGCCCAACGGGTTTGGCAGAATTTCAGGTGGGAACTCAAACTCTTGCCGATGGGCCAAGAAATTCCTCTGCTAAAACAAAGCTTCTGAGCATCGTGGCTCCGTTTCTTATCTTGCATGAGGGAGTCAGAGCCTAAAATTCAAGTGCTCTTCATTTTCCTTAAGAGCAATTCCCCAGCCCCCTTTTTCCTTTTCTCCGTCTTCATGGTTGGAGATACTGGCAAAGGAGGTTTTATTTATCCTGAGGCAGGTTTAGATGAGACTTCATGCAAACCAGCCACAAGGTAGAAAAATCCATCTTTTATTTTAATTCCTTGCTTGGATTTTCTTCTTTTCAAACACTGGATATTTAATCAAGTAGAAGGGTGCAAGGGTGGGAAATGTTGCACCTTCTCATTTAGATACCCGCTGAATTGTGTCCTCGCTGCCTGGCTGGGGAGGGATCTTTGATTTATATGAGGAGGGATGGATGGGCTGGGGTCCCTGGTGGCTGGAGCTCACCAAGGATTTTTTATTTTGGTGTGGGTTGAGCTGTTTCTCCTCCGTGAGCCTCTCCATAACACCAGTGGCAATGGCCCTTCACCCTCCCGGTGCTGCTTCCCGCAGGAAGCATCTCCCATGCCGTGTATTGTCCTGCCTGCAGTGCTTCGCTTTACCTGTCCATCATCTCGGCAAAATATCTCCTTCTCCGCCAGGAAAAGCCAAGTTCAAAGCTGCGGGGACGCTGGCTTTCCTTGCGCTAATCAGGCGAGGTTCCTGCAAGGCGGCTGTTGGTAGTTGAAAGAGCATGAGTGATGCTCCCCTCGGTCTGGGAGGTGATTGTTCCCCGGGTGCCTCCTCGGTGCCGAGATTCACGGAGGGGCAGGGAACGCGATTGCAAAGTCTCTTTAATGTAAAAATAACGGCGGAGATCAAAGCTGCCGCCAACCTTCTCCTCCCTGCTGCCTGGGGAGCGTGTGATGCAGCGGAAAAGGTGGAAAAGCACCGAAAAATCTTCCCTGCCCACCTGGGCTCGTGGTGGGACGTGTCCAGCATGGGTTGGTGGGTCGGTGTTGGCACGGGGCACTCTGCCAGTGCCTGCAGCCCTCCTGCGGGAACGAGTGGCATTCGCCTCGTTGCACGGGCTGGAGCAGGGCTATCCTCTGCCTCCTGGAGCACGGAGTAACGGATCCCCTCTTGCCCAAGACCCCCAGCCCCACGCTCTGCCCCGACAGGCAGCCCCTCATCCCCGTGCAGCCTCGTCCGAGCTGGTCGAGTGACTTTTTGCTGTGACAGAGCCAAGCCCCGGGAGCCCTTGGGCTTCTCCTCCCCAAGCAGGGCCACCCCCAGGGGAGAAGGAGAGGTGAAGGCAGCCCAGCTAATTGCGCTGGCGAGCAGGATTTTGTTAATGAATCAACCCCCTCAAAAAAACACCAGATACTTCAGATTTCATGAAACACAGCAGGTGGGAGGATCTTGAAAGGTCTCATCCATTCATCGAATTAAATATCCTCGAGTCTAGCCCAAGGCTTAATAGCAATGAAACCACCCACCATCCTGAGAGAAGGCAAATTCAGAGCTGCTTGAAAGATGCTGGACTCGGAGGGCTGGGATGGCTGGGCTTGGGGGCAGGTTCCCTGTCAGCACCAGGGGTGAATCCCACGCTGCAGCCCCCACTCCCAGTCCCCGTCCGCAGTCTGAGCGCGGCCGTGCCGCAGCAGCTCGGCCGCGGTCTCCGGTGGTGGGAAGCCGGGGTGCGTGACGGGGGCAGGCAGAGAAATGCTGCAGGGGAAATTGGAATAGGCAGAATACGATCGCCTACATTAAAATAATACATGTAATATGCAATAAATAGATTGTATTCATAATAAATATCAGAGCTGGCCAGATATTGAATACAATTATTCATATCCAGATATATTGGCGAAGTGATGCATTATTCATGTGATACTCGGCTGGCCCACGAATGCCAGGAATTCTTTGTTTAATCATGTGTTTGACAAACATCATGACTCATTAAATACATTATTCAGAAAATAGTATTTGATCAGGTCTAATAGGCATACTGCAGACACTTAGAGATTTGGGGTCCCAAATTGCTTTACTTCAGAAGCGCTGAATGAGGTTTGCTCCGGAACTGCAGGCACACTCATCATTTCATCTAACTTTTACTGTGGTTTCTGCGCTCAGACCTTGAGGCATTTTGTGATGGAGCCCAGCACTGAACCCTCCTTTTAGTTTTAGGAGAGCTGCACAGTCCCGGGACACTGCCCTTCTCTGTTTTCTCTCCTTGCCAGGTGTTGCCCGTCCTTAAGCCAAGCAGGCATCACCTGTGCATCTGCTCCTCCATCAAGAGCCTAAGTTGCTATAGGGACCATAAGGGATCTTAGATACAGGAGATGCGTCTTCAGGCTCCGCTACCTATTACGTGCATGTGCGTTGTGGAAAAGGGGCCTCGTTGACCCCCGTTCTCCCCTTTCCACAATGGGAAAGAGGCCAGAGGGACACGTGTGCGAGCAGAAGTCGTGAGTCAGCCGAGCGGGGTTGCTTGAGCTGTGCGGTGAGTCAGGACTGTAACCCAGGAGCCCGGGCTGAGTAGGAGGGAGAATAAGTTTAATGAGCAGTGATTGTTCACTTGCTGCTTAGTTTTCTTCCAAGGTGGTTTTCACAGCCCTTGACTTAAAGATCAGGACCCCTCAGTGGAAGTTGTCAAATCAAAAGCTGAGCTCGAGGGATTGAGTTTAATAAAGAGAGGCGAGAGAGGGGTGATGTTCGAGTTAAAGGGCTCAGGGTGGCAGGTGAACGTGGCTGCCAGAAGCGTCTCCTGCTGTTTGTCATGGAGCTGATTTTCTAACCCAAGGCAGAAAAATTCCATCACATCGATTTCTTGTAATAAAATTCAAGCTGGTGTAATTGCATTACGCCTGCTTCCAAAGGGAGGGCTGGGGCCGGAGCTGCCTTCCCATCTGACTCACGCCCGCTGCCTTCGCTTACGGGGCCGGTGCACTGCCAGCCTGCCCGAGTTAAAAATACCGTCCCGGTGAAGGTGAACCGCAGACAGCCCGGGGGACTGGGGTTCGGGAGCTGAGTCGGAGGGACTGGGAGGGCTGACGCGAAACTCTGCGTCTGAACCACCTCTGGTCATCGCACACAGATGGGCGCAAAATGCAGGGACTCGCCTGAGAGGTTGCCAGAGATGCCAGAGGGAAAACGGGGCTGGGAGAGACCTGGCGGTGTCTCCGGCTCCGTCGCGCTGCTTTGGAGACGGCGGCAGTTCCCAGGTCTCGCAGATGTGCCAAAAACTGCCTCCCAAGGGACCCGCTTCTGCACAAACACCGTAACCAGCGTGGGATGTCAGCGGGGACAAAGAAGATGGCCATCGCCCCGGCGCTGCGCCGGGCTGGGCTGCTTCCATCGCCCAGCACCCGGGGGTCTTCCCCGCGGCGCTGTCGGTCCCGCGGGACAAAGGGGACGTGCGGTCTGCGGCGCTGCGGCAGGACCCCGACGCTGCCCCGATTTGTCACCTTTCTCCCTTGGGGAAGGGTTTGCCCTTCGGTGGGGCCGCAGCTCAGGCAGATGTGGTTTGGTTCCTGGGCTGTGCGGTGCGGGGAGGGCAGGAGCCGTCCCTGGGGCGGGGGAACGCAGGGGCTTGCAGCTGCCTGGGGCTGAGCTGAAGGTCTCTGAGCGGTAGCGGGCTGCACAGGAGCTGGCATTCTCCGAGCCGCTTGCTAAGGTGGGGGCAAGGGGCTCCCCCTGTCCCCGTGGGCAGCGAAACGGGGCTCAGCGGGGCTCTCCAGCCTCTCCCAGTGCGACACTGGAGATGCTGTCCCTGCCACCACCACTGAAGTTTTCCAGCTGTTTCCTTCCTGGGCTTCTGCCCATCCTGGATGGTTCTGGGGCTCCACAGCAAGTAAGACATTGCATTCAGTAGCTCGTTGTGCTTCTGGGGCATATCTAGACATTGTCGGGGGAAGATCTTGTTACTCATGTTCGTAAGAGGTAAAACCGGCACCAAACCCTGCCTCCCCCGAGCGTGCAGGAGACGGCACAGCTCCGCAATTGCCGGGTGTAAAAATAGACCCCTGGCTGTCAGCTCCTTGTGAGGGCCACGCTCCTCTCCTCTTCAGCCCAGCTTTCGTAACTGTGCGCTCGCTTTCCCTCCCCAGAGCTTTGGCCAGATGGGTGTGGGGTTGTGCATGCCTGGCAAGTGCCGCTTCTTGTCTGGAGCTGCCGCTGCTCCTTTTTCGGTTTTGTTCTTTAAAAGAGAGGCGAGAGGAGGAATAGAAATAGGAAATATTGTGGCTGCATTTAAGATTCTCTTTGAGGATTTTACTGTTGCGGTGGGGTGGTTTTGTTCGCGGGTATCTATAGTAACGCTGCATCCAGCTATGGTTTTCTGGAGAGCAGCATTCCCTGTCTTCCTGCTTGTATTATTTTTTTCCAAACCCCCTTCGTCTGCCACTCCCCAGCCCTGACAGTCCTTGTGCCGTGCAACTGAGCCGTCCCTGTGGCTCCCTCGTTGCCTTTTTATTCGCTTGTGAGCATGAGGGTGGACAAACCATCCATGGACAAACCATCCATGGATAAACCATCCATGGATAAACCATCCAAGGATTAACAGTCCAGGTGCTGCGCAGGCCAGAGGTGGGGTGCGGAATTAGTTACTCTGAGGCAGGATCCCAGGGCACTATTTGTCTTTTTAATTACTTTTACCCCTTCCTGAGTAGGTTCTGTTTGTCAAAACTTGGCAAGGCGGACCACGGTCCCTGGAGGCAGAGATGCTGCCTGTGAGAAAAGGGCACCAATGGGAGTGGGTGAAAGAGAGAAAAGATCAGACAGCAAAAGGACGAGAAGACACTGTAGGAAGATGTAAAAAAAGGGGAGAAAGGAGACAAGGGAAGGGAAACGCCTTTCCTCTATGGACGGGGAGCCCAGCCGGTCCCTGCGTGGCTCCAGTGTGGGTGCGGGATGCTCCCTTCAGAGGGGGACGGGACGGCTTTCCTTGTCCCCAGCTCCAGGCAGTGCTGCTGGGGGACGGCTAGTCCATCGCAAGGCAGCCACCACCCTCCCGGCCCCCTCTCCGGGATTTTAGGAGCTGCGAGCAGAGGCTCCCCGCAAGCGCTAACTTTGCTCTTCTGTCATCTCTCCTGACGCCCAGAGCGGGCTGGGAAGCAGCAGAGAAATGACTCATTAGCTGCCAGCTCAGGGAAAGGCATTTATAGCTTTCACACGGAAAACAGCTTTCGCTCAGCATTGCCGTCACTGCCCTCGGATGCCGGCTGCCGGGATGCAGGGGTGCATCCCGGGACCCGGCCCTGCGCAGGACCCCGACGGGGCTGGGAGAGCTTCACTTGGCCGAGGCATGATGCCTTTCGCGGACTGGGTCTGCAAATCCTTCCTGGTCTTGTCGGCACGGTGGGAGAGGAGGTGGAGGACCCCCTCCGTGTCCCAGAAGGGGCAGCCAGGTCCCCAGCACCAGGAGACATGCCACGCTCGGAAAAGTGCCCGAGCTCCTCGGGTAGGGAGGGAAGGAGCCCCACGGGGAGGCACGCTTCTGCCGGCCGTGCAGTCCGAGAGTGGGTTTAGGAAGAGCCTCCCGCGCCGGGCAGGATGCAGCTGGGCTGGTGGCGGCTCAGAATAGTTTTGCTTTAGTCACCGATGACTTTGATGTTTTAATGGAAGAGCCATTAGAACGCTTGAGGCCCCAGGTTGCTCTTCCGACAGCGCCTGGGCTGGGGCGTGCGTTACACACAGCCACTGCGGCACTGCAGGGTTGTGATGTTCAGGGTTCGGGAGCATCTTCCCTGGAGGGACCCCGATCTCTGGGGGGGGTGACAGCCATCCCGAGGGTTGCAGGAGCCTTGGCCAGGATGGGGTCTGAGCAGGAGAGATAGCCGTGGTGGCTGTGGGGCCCAGCCGGGACGTGCGGGTAGCTCCACGTGTGTTGGAGCTGGGAGATACGGCGTAGCTCAGCCTCCACCTCCCGCATCCCTCTGCTTCCCTAAACCTGGCCAGTCCTCCATCCCGGCAGCCTCGGGACTCGGCTGCGGAGGTGAAGCAGACCAAGATATTGGGTGTCACATTTAAACATCACGAGCTGCCCTGGCCGGGCTGTAGCAGCAGGTCGATGCCCTCCAGCCGCCTGCGAAGGAGGTACCCAGTCACTGGCCTGGGGAAAGGCGGCCTCGAAGTCGTCCCCTTGCTGGGGGGACTTGCAGCGCGACGGGGCAGCCCCTTCCCTCGTGCCATCGCGTCCCCTCTCCCCGGTGGTCCCGCTCACCTTGTGCTTGTTGCAGGATCTCGGTCTGCGACGAGGACAAGTTCCGCCACAACGAGTTCATTGGGGAGACGCGGATCCCGCTGAAGAAACTGAAGCCCAACCAGACCAAAAACTTCAATATCTGCCTGGAGAAGCAGCTGCCGGTGAGTGGGGGGTTCGGAGCAGCGTCCCCCACCGTGGGCCCACGGATACAGCAGCTTCTCCCTGCGGCACGCGGGAGCGTGGAGTAGTTCGACCCCTCAAACGTGATCAGGGATGGGGAGAGCATCCCTTGCGCCGGGGAGGTGGGTGTCCAACCGCAGCCGTGTCCCGGAGCAGCCTCCCGACTGGGTGCCTTCCCTCCCCCAGATAGATAAAACAGAGGATAAATCGCTGGAGGAGCGCGGCCGGATCCTCATCTCCCTCAAGTACAGCTCGCAGAAGCAGGCGTTGCTGGTGGGCATCATCCGCTGCGCCCACCTGGCCGCCATGGACGCCAACGGCTACTCGGACCCCTACGTCAAAACGTGAGTGCTGCCCTGGGGCTGCGCCGGGCTGGGCAAGAGGCTGCCGCTGCCAGCCCTCCGTGAAGCCGTGCTGTCCCCTCTTGCCTCTCCCTGCAGTGGAAATTAATTGATCTCATTAGGAGATTCAAATGAGGGCGTCACGGCAGCAGCTCGTATTCTCCTGGAGTGCGTTATTCCCCGGCGATTATTTTACAGCACTTCAGAGTAACGGGGGTGCAGGATCTGCCCGGCAGCGTGTGGCCGTGCCCGCTCTACACCGGGGACGTCGTGTCGTCCCCGCCGGTTCAGCGGCAGCTGGGCGCCCGTGGTGCCCCGCTGGCAGGCTCCGCGCTGCGTGTCGGCACTGCCCTTGCTTGGGAGAGGGTCTGCGGCGAGGACGCAGCCCCGGGGACAGAATTGGTGGCCCAACGCAGACAGGTATGGGCGGGTTTTGCTGATGGCGTAGCCCCAGCCCGGCGGGTCGCGGGTCTCATCCGGCGGCACGGGGATGGGTATCCCCCGAGCAGGACGGTGCCTGTGCCCGACGGTCCTGAACCTTGCTCAGCACCTGCAGGCGCCTTTGCTTTCCTTCCCAGCGATACCCCCAGCCTTTTCACTCTCCGAAGCCCACACCGTCCCCTCCCAGGATGCAGGGGACGGGCAATTAATCGTCCCCTTCCCCAGGTCCCAAGGGAGAGGAGGCTCCCAGCCCGGCTCCCAGCCCAGCTCCCAGCCCGCCAGCGGGGCCACCACCCCGCGCTTTGGAAAGACTCTAATTACAACATGTGTGTAATTAGGTCAGACAGCTCTTTAATCGCAACCCGTGGCTCCGGTGGCTCCAGGGCCTGGTTAACAGAGCCGAGGGCACATTTACAGGTCCCACTGACACTTTGCAATGTAAATGACTGGGAGTACCTTCCTTTTGAAAAATACCAGCAATATTAAAAAAAAAAAAAAGAGCCATTAAAATGACTGTAATGGGCTGCTGTGACTCAGCCTCATCCAAGTGATTCAGGGAAGTCGGTGTCATCCAGGGGCTACTAAGGGATGCTGAGGAAGGTGATGGTTTGCTGACGCAGAGCCGGGCTGGCGCGGGGCCCTGCATTGCCGCAGCTCCTGTTTTTTTGGGTAGATGGCATTTTTCAAACTTACTCTCTGCAAAGCAGAGAAGGAAGCCCCCCCTGTGCCCACCCCATGTCCCTGTCCCCAGTGTGCTGACCCAAACTTTGGCACTTTCGGGGATGATATTTGTTAAGGCAGAGCTACTGGGATAAACTGTGCCTGGCGCTTGGGAGGCCAGTAATGGAGTTTATCGGCAGCACACTTTCGCCTTCCTATTTAATTGTTCTTTAGGAGTGGAGGTGTTTGCATAAAAATCCACTCATGCTTTTTTAAATGCTCATCGGAGGCTCAGCCACTGAGGTAACAACTCCTGTTGTACAGAGTTGTTTTGTAGGTGCCCCTTGTGCTATCTGCAGTAGATTGTATCTGCAGGGCTTGAATCAGAGCAGATAGACAAAGTGATGATTCTCAGTACAAGCCCTAATTTTTTAATTATGAGCAAGATCTGGAAAGTGTAACAAGAAAGCAGAACTGATGTTTAAAGGAGCAGCACCAATACAAAACCACGATGAATTGACTTTGGCCTGGCCCAGATTTTGGACGCCCTCTCTGCTTGATGACACTTTAATCTTGTTTGCTTCTCAGCCCTGCCGCTGCGCTGCAAAATATCTGCAGGAAACAGCGGGGCACGAAACTGCAGTGGCTGCACTTGCTCCTGTTCCCTCTTACAAACCTGCGTGTGGTTTCTGTCTCCTGGCAAGGCTCTGGATGAGCAGACCGGTCCCAGGGTCCCAAGTCTGGACTGGTTCTGGACTGGGAGCGTTTGACTTTGGGAGCTGGGAACATGTGTGCGGTGCCAGTGTCCCCTAGGGACTGGAGATGGGATAATCGGTGCTCTCTGATGGCAGCCGGCGACTCGTCTTGTGCTAACGTGGGGAAATGCTGCTTCTTTCCAGCCATCTCCAGCATTTTGGCAGAGGGGGGGAAGAGGGAGCCGCAGGTTTGGGGACCTGGGCAGCCCTACTTGCCTTCCTTGCTGGGAGGGGGTACGGGACCTGTGTGCGACGATGCTGCCTTGGTTTTGTTGCAGTTACTTGAAGCCAGATGAGGACAAGAAATCAAAGCATAAGACGGCGGTGAAGAAGAAGACGCTGAACCCCGAGTTCAATGAGGTGGGTTTTTGCCGGTTGTGGTTCTCGCCTAGGGGCTTTTCTCAGTCCTTGGACTTAAAAGGAGAAAAAAAAAAAAAACCCAACCCCAGTCTTTAGGTGAGGGATCAGGGTTGAGTTCCCTGTGGGTGGCAAAGGGCAACAGCCCGAGGAGGAGGATGGACAGCCCCAGCCGCCTCCCAGGCGTCCCGGCCCCTGCAGAAACCCGGCACGGGTTCGTTCTGACTCTGTCTCTGCTCCCCAACAGGAGTTTTGCTATGAGATAAAGCATGGTGACCTGGCGAAAAAGACCTTGGAAGTCACAGTGTGGGACTATGATATCGGGAAATCAAACGATTTCATAGGTGAGTGGGGCACACCAGAAAGTCTCTTTGACCTCTCTTTTTTTTTTTTATTTTCACCTTCTGTGCCTCTTCTTCTTTCATCTGCTGCTGTTCTGCCCTTCTCCAGCCTCCCGGTTTGTTCTCCATCCCCACGTTCATTCTTGCTGCGTTTCTGTTCTGCTTTTATCCTTCTCCTGCACCTGAGCCTCCTCTCCGCAGCCGGCCCCGCTGCTCCTCACTTCAGACATCCCCCGTGCAAGGAGCACCCAGGCAGGGAGAAGATGCGTCTTCCTCTCCCCTTCTGTTTTCAGATCTTTTCTTCTGAAGAAAAAGCAGGCTTAACAGGGAGGTTTCGTTTATCCCTGTTGGATGTCTAGGCTTGTTGTGATTTTGTTACTGGTCACTGTGATTTATTGTTAACGAGTGCCCAGTATCTCTGACGGCCGCTGCAACTGCAATGAGTCTCCCGTCCTCGGCACAAGAACAAGCTGCCCGGGGCAGGTCCCGGATCGCAACCGTGAGGGGCCGGGGAAACCAGGCTGCGATTGCCCGTGTGTCACATCGGGTCGTGGCATTAAATGCCGCGAGAGCGGCTGCATGACCTGGCTCCGGCCAGTGTCCCCCGGCATCCCTCGGCACCCCGTGCAGGGCTGATGCTCACCCCACACCTCTCCCTCTCTCTGTCTGTCTCTCAAGGTGGAGTCGTGTTAGGAATTAACGCCAAAGGCGAGCGGCTGAAGCACTGGTTCGACTGCCTGAAAAACAAGGACAAGAAAATCGAGCGCTGGCACACGCTAACGAACGAGCTGCCGGGGGCTGTCCTCAGCGACTGAGCGCCGCGGGGCCGCTCCCCGGGCGGGCACAGCTCTGCCGGCCACAGCCTTTGGACTTCTCTCGTTTACGGCTTTGGATACGGGGGATCGTGGTACCGGGGCGGCCGGGAGAGCGGGACAGCCCGTGCCACGGCCTGGCTGCAGGGAAACCCTTCCCAGGGAACAAGGCAGCGGCGGTTTGCTCTGCTCAGCGGGTCCCGTCCCCCAAGGCTTTTCCAAAATGCCTCTTCGCACCCCGACACACTCTCACACACACTCACGAGCGTGCACATGCATGCGCACACACGCACGTGTGCACACGCACACGGACACCACACGCCTGCATGCACTGCAGTTCTGACTCCTAACTCTTTGCTATACTGAATTACCTTCTCGCTGCCTTGCAATTCAGTGGCAAAAATGAATGCATCAGTCTCCGTTCGTGTATCTAATATGAGCAAAAGGCGTCACTAAAACCCGGAACTATTTTCTCGAGGCAATTGTGCCATATTTCTGGTGGTTTGTCAGTCTCTGTGGTTTGGGCCTAAACAGTCTTTTATGCATTTAAAGCTCCTCTGTTTGGAATGATTGTGTCCCCTGATAACCTAGGAAGACTGTTTGCTTTTCTTCCAGAAATGTTGTGCTCGTCCTCTCCAGTAACCCGTGTAAAGTTAGCCAGCAAGCTGAAAGCGCTGTGCAGACCACGGCTTCCCTCTCGCGGTCCCCGGGATCGGGCGGCTTCACGTTTGCAGAAGTGGGGGGCAAAATAAAAAGCTCAGCAAAGCCACCGGCCGTTCCTGCTTCCCAGGACCGGCAGCGAAGTCTCGCGCTGCCCGCCCAGCAGCTGTTCTCCTAATGAAAACCACGCCTTCCCGCCCGGAGCCACACAGCCAGGCTTCAGCATGGCTATTTTTCCAGCAAAGCCAGCTTCCAGGCTAAATTTTTCTATCACTTTTCCCTTATTCATCCTTTTCCAATTCATGCCATTACCTAAAACCCAACCGAGGCGCTTTACGCTGCGAGCTGGTGGCGTGCAGCAAGCTGAGCCATGGGACCGAGCCGGCATCGTGTTTGCAGAGATGCTCAGCTCCGGCACGGCCATCAGGTTGGTCCATTTTCTGCCTCGGACAGCGTCCAAACCAAATTTCTGTGTCCGGCGCGGTAATAATATGATGATATGATAATAATAATAATCCCAGCTCTCATCCTCTGTGACCCACCCTGGCCAGTCTCTGCATCCTCATCCCACGGGGTGCCGGCTCTTGTGCAAACATGATGAAGTCGTGTTTGCACAAGAGCCGGCGCCCGGTGGGCTGAGCTAAAACTTTCTGTGAAATGCTGCACCTTGCCAGAAATTTTTGAAGCCTTTAAACCGTGATTTCTTAGGAAGAGCTGCTGTTTCCCCATCGGTCTCAATTACTACAGCTTCTGAGCCCCGTAGCTGTGTATGCGTGCGTGCGCGTGTGTTGCCAACTTCTTTTTTTGGAAAGCAATCGGATCTCTGGAAACCTACATTTACTTTTCAAAGTGACGATCGTGTTACACCTTGTTTGATATGGGGGGAAATTAAAAAACAATGTTCTTAGGGGCTTTTTTAATAACTTAATATTTGTAATGCATTCTACAGATATGCATGGATTTTATTTGAATGCCAGCAGCACGTCAAGTAGGATGTTCCCGGTAATCCTCTCTGTCTGTCACTGGTCCAGCACCTTAAAAACTGGTTTGGGTCTGAGCTTCCAGGAGAGCTACAGGCACGCCGGGTCGGCTGTGCCTCCCTTTCCTTGCAAAGTTACTTTCAATCCACCGTTTGTTTAAGCACATCTTGCCATGAAACTGGTTTATGCCTGAGGTGGAGTAGGACATGATGTGGGGGGGGTTCCTTCACTTTGTATCCCAGTCTTTTCTAAGCGGGCGGTCCGTCCGTCCATCCCAGCTGCATGCAGAGTGGTGGTCGTCATGCCAGGCCTCGTGAAATGTTTGATACCGATGTTTTGCTACCATGTGAAGGCTGCAGAAACTGTCCTTACCTGCATCCTAAAAGACTTTTGTATTTCAGTATTATCTATCTGTGTACTTTTTGTCAGATTTGTTAATATTTATAACGAGACCCCAAAATAAAAAGGGAAAAAAAAAACATCGATGCCGGCGGTGCAGCTTTTGAATCTCCCCGCATCGGTACCACGGTGCGTGAGCTCAGCGTGTCACAGCACTTCTCAGACGGAGCAGGGAGTGACCCAGAGACGCGAGATAAAGAGCTGGGGCCCGGCGAGGACTCGGGGAGCAGGAGAAGGTTTTAAACCAGAGCATTGGGTGCTGCTTGGCTTTATTCTCCACTTTCCAATCTCTTGCTGCAAAAAAAAAAAAAAAAAAACCACCAAACCAGCACTGTAACTGCGCTGGCTCCACGTCCCCTGCTTTCACTGGGGACCCCACTCCGTGTCAGCAGGGTGCTGCGAGGTTGCACAGGGACCGTAAGCGCCGGCGGTGGAGGGTGGGATGGAGATTGGTCAAGGGAGGATTAAAAAAAAAAAAAAAAAAAAAAAAAAAACATTAAAAAATCTCTGGGCTTTCTGAAGTTTCCATTAACTTCACATGACTTAAGGCACTATTCAGTAGCGTTAGCAGAAGGGCATCAGAGAGGCCCCGTGCGGTGGCCGGGGCAGTCTCCGCACGGATTTTTTGCCCCCTCGGACGCTGTGACCGTCCTCCCCGGGGCGAAGGCGCAGAGTCACCTCCCTGCACTGAGAGGGAGCCGAGGTGCCGCCCGCCCCACGGCTGCTCCAGCTGCCTCATTTAATGCATATTTTTCCCTGCCGTAGTTTTGGATTGATCAAACGTATATATTTTCAGCGGTTAATATTCAAGCTGCGAGCAGCCGGGCTGCTTCCTGGTGCTGAAGGCAATTCCCTCCTCGGAGGCTGCCGTTTCCCATGGGAAGCCCCGACGGTGTTAGCTCTCCGTACCCACCTCGCCCTTCGTCATCACTGCTCCGCGGCCCGGACCGTCGCATTGACATTAAAAACCTGCCGACGGTTCTGGCACGTGTTACACCAGCTGCTTCTGGCTACAGCGGCGCGCGAGCGCGGCACGGGCAGATACTGCGCTTTCCTGCCGCTTGGCCCAAATATCCACAAGTATGGCCCAAACCGAGCTTCCCTCAGAGATGGATACATGCACACGCACACCCCTTTACACATATATATCCCCCTACAGCGATACAAATATATATATCTATAGACACACATTATATATACACGTATACTCATGCGCATAGGTGCATACATACATATGTGTACACATGTGACTGAGTCAGTTAATTATACGCTTGTGTCTCTTCATATATTTTTAAAAATAAAGGCTCGGCATTTCTCCGTACCGTTTTTACCCGCTGACACGGTGCAGGAGCAGCAGCGGGCACAGGAGCCGGAGCAGGCGAGCATCCCTGTGCGAAGCGCGTCAGGGCAGGGAGCCGCAGCACCGGGGGCCCTCGGTCGCCTGCCCGGCGGGTCGGTGGGTCGGCGGGTCGGCGGGGCGGTGGGTCGGTGGGTCGGCGGGTCAGCAGGTCGGTGGGTCGGCGGGTTGGTGGGTCGGCGGGTCGGCGGGTCGGCGGGTCGGCGGGTCGGTGCCGCGGGGGCTGTGGTGGTGCCGGCGGTGCGGCAGCGGCCGCCCGGGCAGAGCCCAGCCCGGCGCACGCTGTTAATCCATCGGCTCCATTTAATCGGCTCGGGGGACCAGGTCCCTGCGCATCCCCGGCTGCGGCTGCCCATGGGATGCACAGCTTGGGGGGGGGGGGGGTGTCTGTGTGTCTGTCTGTAGTTATTATATTTAGAGTTATAGCTGTGTGTCTGTCTAAATACATAGATAGCTGTATAAATAGATACATATATATGCATGTATAAGTACATAAATGCACTTTCTACAGTATATTTCCTATATAATTATTATATGCATATAAATATTTTATATAATTTACATGTATGTGTATATAAAATATTTATATAGACTATAATGTATAATTTCTTAATATATGTTATATATATACTGTATGTATATATGTAACTCTACAAGCATACAGATATGTATGTATAGCTACACATTCACTTTTATATATTATAGTATCTACAATATAGTATAGTATATATAATATAACATATGAAACATATTATAGTATATACAATAAAAATTTGTTATATTTATACATATATGTATAATATATTTTTTAAAATCTATATAATAAATATATGTATGCATGTATATATAAATACATGCACTTATATATTTATGCATGTCTATATAAAAATATCCATTGTTACATAGACAGCTATATACATATGTATGTATAGTTATATATACACTATATAAAATATGTGATGTATGTATAAATAGATATGTGAATGTATATTATATATAGCTACAGATATAGGTAGCTGTATTTAAAGGCACAAACATGAAAGCATGTATGTATACATGCACTCATTATAATATATAATACCTAATTAAAATATATATTAATTACATATTACATATTAGATAATAAATTTAAATATTTGTATCTGTTTGTATGTATTACTTTTGCATAATTTAATATGCTTATATATGTGTATAAAATCTTTTCATTTAATAGCTTATGTAAGTATTTACTCTGTGTTATATATGTAGTATATATTGTATTATATGTTTATTATATCTAGTTACAGGTAGCACGGTCTCTCACGCTCGTTCTTGCATGCTGTCTCCACATACATCCATGTGTGAATGTATGTGTCCAGATACAAATTAATTCTTCTATGTAGTATTATAAATATGTAATATATTTTAGATAGTTTACATTATACGTATTATTAAAATACGTTGGCTAGTATATGAATATGTTTAATATTTGTTTATATCATGTATATTTATAACTGGTGCAGCTCAACCAGACCGGGGCCAGCACGTGGCTCTCGGCAGTGGCCGCCGTGGCCTCTCCCCGAGCCGCGCAGCGTGGCCGGCGCGGATTTTCCTTTGCTCCTCTCCACGGGCTCGCCCCTTCCCAGGCGATCCCACCCCAGCACCCCGCGCCCCCCAGGGCCGCGCCGCTGGGGGCTCGCGGCGATCCCGGCGGGGTCGGCTCCTGCGCTCCCAGCGCGGGTCAATGGGACGGGAGCGCCCGCAGCCCCGACAACCCACGGCACGGGGAATAAGGGCCAGCCCCGGGTGCCGAGGCTGGGCAGGGGTCACGCTTACGGGGGAATGCGGGTGGGAAGCACAAGGTAAAAAAAGAAAAAAAAAAAAAAAGCTATTTACTCAATTAAATGATGCACCGTTCGGTCATCAGATTTATTTTTTTTAAGTCACTCTTTATCCCCTCTGGAATAAAGAGCTGATTATAAAAAGAGGGGAGGGAGAACAAACCCTTCAGATTAAAAAAAAGCTTAAGGTATTTTAGCGCAAAGCTCCTCTGGGGCGCGTCAGGCCCTCCGGCTTTATAAAGAAGCTTTGCTTTTGGGGAGGGTCGCCTGCCTCAGCTGGACCGGCACCGGTGCTCCAGAAGAAGCCCGATGTACTCCTCCAACAGCTCGCAGGACCCCCCAAATAACGGGACCCCGGGGCCTTTCGATGGCCCCCAGTGGCCCCACCAGGCCCCGCGGGGCACGTACCTGTCGGTGGCCGTGCTGATGGGCATCGTCGTGGTCTCCGCCTCGGTTGTGAACGGCTTGGTCATCGTGGTTTCCATCAGGTACAAGAAGCTCCGGTCCCCGCTGAACTACATCCTGGTGAACCTGGCCGTGGCCGACCTGCTGGTGACGCTCTGCGGCAGCTCCGTCAGCTTCTCCAACAACGTCAACGGCTTCTTCGTGTTCGGCAAACGGATGTGCGAGCTGGAGGGCTTCATGGTCTCCCTGACAGGTAAGGACACGAACCTTGAGACCCGTCTTGGGTTGGTGCTCTTGCGTTTAGCGTTCGGGGAACGTTTCATCAGCTCGCCGCATCTCCTAAAGTCAATGCTTTTGTGCGTGATGTAAAACTCGTGTTCTTCAGCTATTCTTTAGCGCAGGGAAGGGTCAAGTAGATGGTCGGCTGTGCCAGGTCACCACATGTTCTGTCTTGGTCTTCGTAGGGCAGGAATGTCACTTTTGGGCGCATCGGGAGTCCTCGCTCGGGATGCGCTTCGTGGGTGCTGGCTGCCGTGTCAGCACACGGATGGTTGTGGGTGCATCAGAAACATGAAACTGCACAAAACCTTTTGTCGACACTCCAGTGGAGAGACTGTGGCCATAACCACGATGCGTCACAGACACCCAGTTGCCAACTTCATTTTTAAGGGCCAGATATCCTCACAGCTATCCCTGCCATAAGAAAAACGTCTGACTTTTACTTCTTTTTACGATATTGACTTCAACAGCTCTCAATCTTCATCTGCTACGTCCCACCGTGGGCAGCAGAGCCACAGGAGAGCCTGTTCCTAAGACACGAACTCTCCTTCTCCCCCCAGGTATCGTGGGGCTGTGGTCCCTGGCCATCCTGGCCTTCGAGCGGTACGTCGTGGTCTGCAGACCCCTGGGAGACTTTCGGTTCCAGCACCGGCACGCCGTCAGCGGCTGCGCCTTCACGTGGAGCTGGTCGCTGCTCTGGACGACCCCACCGCTCATGGGCTGGAGCAGCTACGTGCCCGAAGGTAGGGGAGACGTGCTTCAGACTCCACAGCGTCGCCTTCTTACGTATCCTTTTTCAAGTCTGAGGTAGTTGGAGAGCGTCTGTGCTGGTATTTAAAATGTTAACACCTCCTGCTTGCTCAGGCAATAATCCTCTCTCGGAGGGTGTTTTGCAGGAGCGCACGGCACGACACGCTGCAGCCAACCCAGCCCAAAAACCTGCTTATGTAGAGGCTTGGCATAACGCTGCACGCCACGGCAAATCACCCTCCCGCACAGAGCAGTCGGCCGGCCAAAAACCCCAGTGACTGACCTCCAGGTCCTTGGGGATGGAAAAGCGAGAGGTGCTCGGGCAGCATGGCGAAGAGGGGCAGCGCCGGCGCCTGCTCTTTCGGAGCCTGTTACTGAGCCCCTGTCCAAACCCGTGATCGGTTTAGGCTTGTTTTGAAACTTGTTTGTTCCAGGTCTGAGAACCTCTTGCGGGCCCAACTGGTACACCGGTGGCAGCAACAACAACAGCTACATCTTGGCCTTGTTTGTCACCTGCTTCGTGATGCCCCTCAGCCTGATCCTCTTCTCCTACACCAACCTGCTGATGACCCTGCAAGCGGTAAGTACGGCGGGTGCAGGCGAGTTAATGGTTTTCTGCTCCCAAAACCGCCGGCGAGGCACAACTCCGTCGGGCTGAAGAGCCTCGTGGCAGGTTTTTGTGACAGTCGATGGAGCTGACATCTCCTGGCGCTGATGTCAGGGCACCTAAGGGATGGAAATGCTGCAATTTGTTAATAGGCATCGGTCTCTCTCCAAAACTCCCCGCAGGCTGCGGCGCAGCAGCAGGAATCGGACACGACGCAGCAGGCGGAGCGGGAGGTGACGCGCATGGTGATCGCGATGGTGGTGGCCTTTCTCATCTGCTGGCTGCCCTACACCACGTTTGCCCTCGTGGTAGCCACCAACAAAGACATCGCCATCCAGCCAGCTCTCGCATCCCTGCCTTCCTACTTCTCCAAGACCGCCACGGTTTACAATCCAATCATCTACGTCTTCATGAACAAACAGGTGAGGGAGAAAGCCACTAGCTAACGAAACCACAGCTTCACTGGGGCTTCTGGAGAACGACTTAGTGGCCTCGTAAAATGTGGAGGAACCATCTATCCTATCTGGAAGCATAGATGCAAGCTCAATCCAGCAGTTGCTGTATAAGCAGCAAGGTTTTGGGGAATAAAATGGAAAGGGAGGGAGCAGCCTCCGAGCCCGAACGAGAACTCATTTTCTGCTTCCATGATTTTATGGGGTCAGGCAACTTAATTTTAGATCACAAACTGCTTATTGAATGCACAAAGCAAACAGAATGAAACTTCTATCGTCAATAAACTGCCAGGGTCTGCAAAGAGTTAGGCTGGGAATTAATACAGCCCTCACCCAAAAATACAATGGGCTGTGGAGTGCCCACCCCGCAGCCTCTGCCTCCAAGTCTCGAGGCAGACACCAGCTCTATTCCGCAACACGTAACCTGCATTTTCCCTGCCCAGTTTCAGAGCTGCCTGCTGAAAATGGTGTGCTGCGGTCACCATCCCTGGAGGACGGGAAAAACCGCCCCGGCTGCCCCCGGCCCCCGCGCAGCCATCGCTGCAGACGGGCTGCGGAATAAGGTGACACCATCTCACCCCGTCTAACCGGGGCCAGATCCTGCCTGCACCAACATCAGATTCGGGCTCAGCCTGTCCCACCCAGCCTCGTCCAACATGGGCTGAGAGAAGCTTCTCCCCATGCCCAGGAGACGGATGGCTCTTGGAGGTCGGAGAAGTTTCCCCAGCAGCCCTCACGGTGCTCCCCAGAAAGACGTGACATTGTCTTCTTGTGGGAGAGGAGCTACCCCCTCGTAGGATAAACTGCAAACTTTTATTTCCCTCTCCTAAGAAAACACCCCTCCCTTCCAGCCCCTCACCTTCGGGAATCTGGAGTCTTTTAAGAACAAAGAAAATAAGAGTAATTTTTCCTCAATGCAAAACACCCCGGAGTCAGGCTGAACACACTCGGCTGTGACCCCCCTCCACAGCGGTCCCTCCGTAGACCAAATCCTATTTGCATCGCCCAATCTCGGTGTGAAGTTCGAGGTCACGCCGTGAAGCTGGCAAAAAATCCAGCAGGTATGTTTAAGTGCAGAGTGCGTTAATAAACATTAATAAACACTGACAAGTTCACAGGCATCTGTTTTACCAGCTGATAGAAGGTTTGACAGAAAACCCTTCGCCTCCCGCTACTACAGCTGGCGCTGCTTCTCTCGTGGCAAGTGCCACATATGCCATCATAATGGATAGCAAGCAAAAAACCATAGCTCAAAGACACAAAGTTACATATTTTATTTATATTTAAGGCAATAAGGAAAAGTCTTAAATCCACTGATTTCCCAGCAAGGGTGAACACCCAGGTTGTAACAAACAGGCCCTGTGGACCCCGAGGACAAGGCAGAGCAGAGTCACGGCTGCCCCATCGGCCGGGACCTCAACAGAAAGCAAAAGATGCCAAAGCCTGTAAGGAAAAAAATAAAAGACAAAAAAAACCTGTCCATGGGGTTCCATAGCTACACACCTGATCTTGAATCTCAAAACACAATGTTTACCTACACCAGCTGCAATTACACCTCTGGACTACGATGCAGTTTATGTGATTTAGGAGCCTATGGACAAGGCTTCTAAGTGCAAGGTTTAGACAATGCCGCAGACAGGAATCCCCCGAGACTCTGATCAAATTCCTCTCTCTTTTAAAAATGCTATCGGCAGCTTGTCTGCCTCCATAGTTAATTGTCTTTCAAAATTTGATTCTGAACACTTAAATTGCTTTCAAAATGAGACTGATCCACAGTCACAAGATTTAAAGGTTCACTCTCCCCTCCGCAGTTTTGTTTCTATCATCGCCCATCGTCCACCAGGACGATCCCAAAACATGCCTCGCTCCTCTCCTCCTCCCACCCCTTTTGCTGTTGCAGCAAAACCCCTGAAGGAGTTAGAGGGAAGCAATGCTAAAAGTTTTTCATCATCACCTCACTAAATTGCCTCACTAGCATGCAGTCCCCAACCTGACAGTCGGCAGCCAGAGAGGCAATTTGGGCTGGCACAGGTTGTGATGAGATTTGGGAGACCGAGGTTGTTTTTTTTCCTTTTCCCTCTGAGATTCTCTGCTCCAAAACAAGAACAGAACAAAAAAATCCCCAAACCAAGACCAGTACGATGACAGGTACAAGGGAGCCAAAACATGGCTGCTGAGAGAACGAACATTTGCTTTTCTTCTCGTCTTCACTCAAACGTACGGCAGGGCCCCGGGAGCGCTTACCGAGACATCCAGCACCGACAGGCAGTGCCGCGTCCCCGGGGCTGGGGGACAAGGACGCCCGTCCTCACCCCAGCCCCACGTCTCCACCTCCCTCCCACCGCTTGCCTTCCTACACGCAAAACAACTCGCATGCTAGCGGCTCAGAGGAATTAGAACAGCTCAGCATCACTGTTTTAATTTAATTAATTGGCCTTTCATTCTCTGGGAAGCTGAAAAGCAGCATTAGATGGGCCCCCTCTGGTCTCCTCTGTTGTCTCTCGCTGGTCCTTGTTTAATTGTTCCTGTTAATTACAGCTTTTGTGCCCATGCTTTGTGTTATTAGGATGATTTACATGCATACTAAACTTAAATCTGGAGAAGTACAAGCAGCTGAAAAACTGGAATCTCTAACTACCGCGTTCTAGCCTCGGTAAGGAGAGCAGACAGGCTACAGGACTACTTGAAAGGCTCCCTACCAACAGAAATAAAAATTCTCCCCATTAAGATTAAAAAAAGATAGGGAAATCGTTCACAGTCTGCTCACCATTTGGTCTGACAGATAAAATAGAAAAAGAAATCCAAGCAGCTAAGAAGATTTCACGTGTTGCAAACCAAAGTGATATGTAATTACGTGCATGTAAAAATGCACGTGTGCTTGCTCCACTCCACCATACTGCTGCAGCCTTGCAAGTTTTAATTACTTTTTATTTAATTGAGCAAGTCTATGAAACATAACAAAACATTGCCCAAAGCGACGGGAATGACCCTTGGCTACTTGTCAGTTACGAGTCACAAGCCACTCAGGACAGAATTGCACAATAAATTTGTGATTTAATTTTTGCATGCATTTGTATGGTAACGTAGGATAATGACCCTCTGTTCCTTGCAACAGGCTGCAACGTAACACAATGCGTTGCACAGCGCCAGGCCTATGTAAAGTAGGACCTTGTTCCAGCAGCTTGTATCAAGAATATAAAGTTCTTCTGCCGCAGCAAGAATACAGAACTCACACACGGGGAAAACCGGGCACCTTGCAATAGATACAAGCCCAGGTTAGAAAATACTGCCCTTTTGCCTGGACAGAACTGTGTAATGCACAAAAGTGAGCCCCGTTTGCCATGCACTGGCACTGCTGTTAACTTGAGGGCAGACTCAAACTGCAGTCTCCTTGCTGCTGGCACTTCTGCTCTAGCTCCATCACTACCACAACAGGACTGAACGGATGAAAGATTTGTATTTTTTCTTGATCTCTCCTGAAGAAAGCTCCCCCAAGTCCGCCAGTTTGCAGCACCTTCCCTGGAGTAGCTCTGTCAGCATCTAGTTGTGTACATAGTCTGACGATGGGAAACATAGTTAATAACAAGTAAAAAGAAAACAAAAACAGAACAAAAAAGAACCCCAGAAAAGAACTACCAAAACCAGAAAAAGAACCACATGGCGGCAGCACAATAACCTTGGAAACTTTTATTAAGTATTGTTAAACCAAATTAACTAACAGTTACACATAGGCAGCATTTCCCTACGTGAACAGGAACGAAAAAGCAACATGGGGTACAACCAGCTAAAATCCCAGTGTCTCTTAAAAAGGGACAAGGACAATCTTCACACCTCCTGCACCTGAACAGTATTTATCACAAGAAAAGTTGAATATGAAGCTGCTGTGCACATCAAAATCCTGATCCAAAGCTCAATCATATTCAGGGACTTTTTTTTTTTTTTTTGATGAGGCCTACCGAAAGTGTGGTTTAATTACACAACAGGTATCTTCCTAATACTAACCAGATTTTCTCATAGTCTTGTCTAATGCTGGCAGGGAATGTATTGCTGCATTTGCAATCTCTGGAGAACACTGCCTTTTTCTCATTAGCTTTTTGCACAGCAATTAATCCCCTTAATCAGTCAAATCAGTTCAACGCTAGATCACAAAAGCACTAAGAAAAGAGAAAACAAGAAATTACCTTGTTAAATTTAATGAGCAAGGAAAAACATACACAACATGGGCTGTAACCATGCTCCACACTCCAGCACGGAAAAATTTAAGTGCCTGAGCAGTAACAGCAGTCCACAGAACTACAATCATTTTGTCTGTAACACTGAAAGCTGCATAATGCAACAGAGCAAGAAATTCTTTTGCTTATGAAAGCATGCACACACAGAAAAAACCCCCCACCACGTAGCCAGCTTCATAAGGATGTTATATTCAGAAAACAGTTCAGTTCTGCAGTATTATTGATACTGCCTTTACATGCAATGATGGTGTAAAACCAGTACAAACTGTATTATAAAGTAGAGCATTAGATTTTCTTCTGTACTTGCTGCTGCAGTTAAAGGAAGTCCGAGCTTTAAAATTCTTTATGTGGCCAAAAAGGGTTGCAATTCACAGGCTGTATACTGTACAAGCAGCAGTAAGCAGGTGATATACTAGAATTTATTCACCATCCATTTTAATCATGTAGGAGAGCTCTGATCCAAAACAATTACCCTGTAGGGGAAAAAAAAAAAAAAGTTACACGGTTGTTTTTGTTCTTACATCAAACCACAAGTTGAAGGGAATGGGATTTCATATTGCTCCTTTCACCTCCTTGACATGGAAAACAAGAATGTATCTCATGCAGCCAGAGAATACACAGATTTCTACCAAAAGCCCAATTTAATTCAAAGAGAGGCTCACGTGAATGGCAAAGATGAAGACTGCTGTTGCTGTAAGCGGGATTTCTGATCTTCAGGATGTGTGTCTAAAAAACACGTGAATTCAGCTCAGAACCAAGAAGAACATACACAGCCACACAACACTTCAAAGAGAAAGCTCTAGTTTTGTCAGCACATAGAAGCATGCTGAATCAAGCACTACAGATCTCTTTGCTAGATACATTCAGTTGCACTTGTAATCAGAAACCAGTCTCAGCTCTGTTGCTATTGGGTGCATTACACAGGACCCTCTTTGTGATCAGAAATCACTCTGTTTTCAAAACCTGAAGCCCAATCCCTACCAACTCAGTTCTTCAGAGTCTGACAGAAAATAGGGTCATACATTCTAATGTTGTGCAAATAACGAGCACAATGATGTTACCTCCACATCTCTAGGTTTAAAAATTACCATCAACATTTGCAAAAGTAGCTAGTGACTTGGGACATTTCAAACTTTCGGTGCCTAACTGGAAAGCGAAACGTGTTATAGAGTGACTGCTGTAGAAGTGTTAAATGCCCACAACACTGAAGCAAACTCCTTTGGGTCATCTTGTACTACACACCGAAAAATCAAAAGTTCTCTCTGAAAACGAAAGGCTACTGCCTTTTTCTTTCCAGACAAAATGCCAGTTCTTTCATATTTTTTGCACAGCACTAAGTGCACATTAACTTAATGCAAGTATGTCAGCCCCCTCCCTGTAACAAGAAACATCTTTAATTGCAAAATGTTGAAAATGGCAACTTTTTACTTTAGCTGTAGAATACCAGTCAGCTTTGACAGTTCCTAACGGAGATTTGGACTTACAGAACAAACACTTTTATTTTGTCTTGTGTCTTCTTCCTTACTTCTAGTTTCTATTAAAGGAAAGCCAGGGGAGATGAGACCAAAACAGATGTTTAAGGGATTTGATGGCACATCACAGGTACATACCAAACCATACTGATAGTAACCAAGGTCCTTACAGTGTGAAGCATTTAGGTGCCTAAGCCAGAGAGGTTGAGCACTAAACAGGACACAGATACAGTATTATCAGCTGTCTTTCAGTGCTTTCGAGTCAGTAGAGGAAACTGCAGTCTCACAATGAGAGAGACACCCTGCAGCTCCAGCAAATGGTCCACAGTGCTGTCAGTCTCAACTGCCCCCCAAAATTAGAAAATTTTCAAGTGTCTCCGGAGAGTTTAAGTCTAGAGCAGCTGTCTCTCCTTTAAAAGCACAGGGTAGAAACAGTATCCAGATGGAGGAAATCAGGAAAAGCAAAAAACTAGCCTGTGCAAGCTTGATGAATTCAGTGCTAACAATATAATAAATACAATACTGCCCAGCACAGCAGCCAGTAGCTTTACAAAGAGGACCTTCTGAACTCCCCGCACAGCCTTCTGGTGCTCTGCCTCTGGCCCCAGCTCCACCTTCCTCTACTCCCTTCGTCCTTCCAGCATCTTCTGGATCTTGCAGGCTTGCAGCCCTTGAAGGACAGAATTTTGTGTATCATCGCAATTTTTTGTATTTTCTTTTAGACATGATGAATGCAGAGCACTAGAACAGAAGCCTCTGGAGATACTAGATGCCTTTTTATTTTTACCCTCACCTATAAATGGGCATCTGCCCCCTCCAACCCCTAAACAAACCACCTCTCCCCCCCAAAACTACAGATGTGCTTTAGCTTTACATCCATATGCACACTCCAATGATTGCTTACATAACAGCATTAAGTGAATGTAGTCTGACTACACGTGTGAATGGGCTTTGGACTGAGCCATTTATGAACATGGCAGTATATATACTGCAGGAATCGGTCTGCCTTGTCAGCAAGATCCTCCTGGCTATCACGACATTTGACTTCTGTGTTCAGTAGAAAAAATAAAATAAAATCCTAATGCCAAACACAAGAATATCTTGCGTTCCTTAGTAAGATATATGTTAGGAATGACTTATGACTACTCACTGGCATTAACTGTGGAGTTGTTCAGAGTTACTAGGCTCTTATCTTTAGTGCTAAGAGGAAAAAAGTTATCTGGGCTATGAATCTTTTCCTTAAAGTGACATATATATGACTTCTGCCATTTTCTTCATTTCCTCCTATATTGGCATGACAGTATAACCATCTTCCCAAACTCTTCTTTTCTAAAAAGCTTTCATGATTCTGTTCTCTTAACGTACATTCTTCTCGATCTCAAAAAATCCACCATTTTGTCAAATTATCTCTGATTTCTGTGAAGACTATGCACTGCCTTCCAAGCCTACTGAAGTATTTGCTTTCCACCTACAGGAAATTATATTAACAAAACACTCTTTTCCCTCTCAATTTAGTATGGAGAGTTCAGATCGATGTCTCCAGGCAAGCTCCCTGACACACTACTCTCTAAGGAGTGACAGCCCATTTTCTCAAAAGTCCTGCACAGGTCTGTACCCAGAACATAAACAAAATAAACTTATGAACAAAGTATCAATGATCAGCCAACCCAAGAGTGCGTCCCTGAGGTTGTTCTTGGACCTCCTCATCTCCAGGAATTGCACGGAGCATTCTTTCTAAAATATCATCAAGAGTAGAGTGAGCCCTGTTGAATAGAAGATTTAAAATGGATGCTGGCAAGTTTAATACTACACATTTTAAAAGAAAACAGTCATAATTATCAGGGTTCTGATAAAGCCAAAAAGTTGGCTTACTGTCAGCATCGAATCTTGTTAAAATATACTGGAACCATTATTCTAAATCTTTGTAACTCAAAGCCAAATACACCTTACCATCCGTTCTTCATACCTTTCTGTTTCCTCTGCTTGATTAAATGACTCCTCAGTCCATAAACTATGATTTCTCTCCTCATTTCTCTCAGATTCTTTGCTTGAGACTCTGTCTTCCATTTTAATTTGATCAGGAACTATTCACATAAACAGAAAGATTTTAATATCAAAGGTATGAAGGAAGATAATAAAGAAATTAAAACGTGTTTTTATTTACCACACTTGGGAAACTTCCAGTTGTCCACTTCTCAATTACTTTTTCCTCAGTCATCTGATTTTCTACATTAACCAAATTCACATTAACTACAGTCAAAAGGTGGCCAGTAGCAAGACCCAGATAAATATTTTACTGTAACACATTTTTAGATTCACAGGACTGAACATTTTGCTTCGTACTAAAATGAAAAATGCATGTGGAAATTAATCTTTAATCTTTCCCCTTACAATCCTAGCTATGGGAGAAAAATCAAAAGAAAACCTGTGGATGTTAGCTTTGTTACCCTACTTAGCAAAATCCAATGATATCCACCCCCCAAGACTTATCTCACTAAGTTCTGCTCCCTACAGCATGTGAATATATTCATCCACCTTCTGCTAAGCTATGATAAGCAGGAAGCAGTAGGCTGTCACAAAAATGGAGTCTGAAATAGCTGTACTTTATGCAAATACAACAAAACCACAGTGATTGAACAGCAAGCAATACGGGCTGCTGCATTCCTTACCACCCAAAACCAAGATACTCTTATGAATAAAGTCCCCGTAGTTTCTATCCTTTGGGAAAAGATCTAACAAAGCTGTAGGATAACACAAACAAGTGCCAGCATCGTTCTCAAGTGACTATGCTATTTAGCTTTTTTACAGACTAACTCATGTTCTGCCTTTTTTTTTTTTTTCTTTTTTTTGTCTCTTTTTTTTTTTTTTAAATGGCTCTTCACTTTCTGACTCATTGGAAACAAATTCAGAGCCTACAAAGATTTAGGTTTTCTGCTCCTCTGATATTACTTGCTGTATATCTAAAATTATTTCCACTTATTACTATTTGCAGTTTCAGAAGCACAAAGATTCACTACTGCTATCTTTGGTATCTCTGTAACAGAACAGGAAATATAATATTGATTACCCCAGTGGATGCTATTTTCTTACACTATGAGATCAGAGGCATTATTTCATTATGGTGAGTAAGAAACATAAGCAGTTAGTGTGCACTGGCCATTTTCTCAACTGGACTACCCTCCCAGAATGGAAGCTTCAGCTCTATTTTACATCAGCTGCCCACCATCTATACTTTTGTGAGTTTCATCACTTGTGTTTGAACACAGCATACATTACAGTGGCATAGTAAAAGTAGATTAATTCTGATAGTTCAGACCTGCAAGCCTTCCACACCACATTCCCGTGGACTTTAGAGAGTGAATACACAGAGAAAGACAGCAAACACTGGTGGAGGGGGTACTATTTGTGAAAACACCGCATATAATCTTACCAAAAAAGGGAGAATCCTCTGAAATTTCTGCTGAACCACAACTACCAAAAGAAGCTAAAAATTTATCATACAGCTGAACATACAGTGACAAGCATTCAGAGTAATTTTGCAGCAATGCAAAAGTAATTTGCTATTTGTAATCTCTACATTAGGACTATTATCAACTAACCATTTCTTTGCACTTCGCAGTCATACAATCCCTTCTCTTTAAAGTCTTGAGCGACGGAATCTTGCTGCTTTAAATATTCTGTTAAAAACAGCACATTTCCTTATTGATCTAGATACTCTTTCTAAATTGACTCTATACAATCTAAAGTACCATATTACTTTATCCATCCAAACCTAGATGAAAACCTTTACATAACATATAATTAGTTCATATATTAATCCTACAAATTGTCTCTAACCATCACTTATTCACTTGATGCCAGTCTCCACATATCCTTGTTTTGGTGAATGAGGAAATAAAAAGATTATAATGTGTCTGTGTGCCTCATTTCTAAAAGAGCATAGGACCAATACACATTTAATTATCCCAATGTCTGGTGTTAGTTTAGGAAGAGTTTATAGCTGAATAAACAAAGCAAATTCTTCTGTAACACACACCAGTAAAAACAATGCAGAGTTTTTACACTGTGTTCTCTCTGAAGATGTATGTGATTACAAAAAGAAACATAAATCACCGAGACTAAGCTCTGCAAAAACACCTGAGGGATGCAGCTGCCCAGCTTGCATTCGTTTTAATGGAGAACATGCATTGCTCCAGGACACCTTTGAAGAATTCAGTCTATACAAAATTCATCTCAGTGTTAAATTAACTGCACTCAATAGGCTAGCTGCTGCCATCAGCAGCAACTAACCATTACATGAAATGCAGAAACTTCAAGGACTAACTTAAATAACTGCCAGTTATTTAAGCTGTTGATGCCTAACTTCCTAATCATTGACCTGACTGCAACTAATTTGGAAGCTCTTGTGTATTTCAGTAGTGAATGATTTGAGAGAAATCCTGACTGAACACAGCTGGCAAGCCTCATACCATTTTGGGTGAAGTGCCTCTTACCAATTTCATCCAGCAGCTCTTGGGCTGGTGGAGGCAGCTCATCAATGAAGTGGTTAGGTGCCTGTGAGAGTGCTGAGAAAAAAAAAAAAAAAACCAACAGTCTAGTTAATTAGCAGTGATTAATCCTCAATAACTGTGATATAGGCTTACATTATGACAGCATCTTGCTGACAAATTTCATTTATCAACCTGCACGAGCCTAGCTCATTCACATTTTATCAAATATCCTTAAGTAACTTCATAATGGAAAAATAATTTAGAGCTAGACTTGCACATTTAGTTCTCAATCCTGTATTGCCCATTTTAGGCCAGTAATATTTACACTTCAAACATAGGTTAATTAGAGGTCAGAGGTGTTAGTCTGCAGATGCAAACACAGAATCCATAACCTAATTACCACTAGCAATACACAGTTGTGTGCAAAGCTATTTACCTCTATAAAAAGAGATGTGGGGGTGGGAAGAAAAGAGAAGTAAAACTGCAAAATTTCTTTTCAAATCTGTTTCTCTGTTTACTGATCATTCTATTTGGGCTGGGGCTGGGTTAAGAGACTTACCAGATGCTTTCCTGGTGCTTCTCAAGGATGAAGCAACTACTGGCAACCCATCCTGTGTAAAGTCATACAGAATAAAACACAAGAAGGTAAACTGAAGAACTGTTAGTCTTCAATCCTCCCCTTCAACATACCAAATCCAAAATGAGGTAAGGCCTTAATTAAAGCCTTAGCTGACCATTACATTTTAAAATAAGCTCTTCAATGAGCTCAGAATATGAAAACAGAGGTAGTACCCAGGTAAGCCAGATGTGTCAAAAATTTTGCTGAGGCTGCTGTGCACTCATCTTTCAGCTGGCCATAAGATACTGTCAGCTACATAATCTTTATCCATTTCAACACTGTATGGACAATTGGACGGGAATTCTCTGAAAGGACAGTTCCAACATCTCTTAAGTTCCCGTTCTCTGCTTTGAATCTTTATTAAAGCAAGGCACACCTATCCACCAAAAGAGCCCCCCAAAATCAAAAATTTGTAATCATAGACAAGTCCTCACTGTCCACAAAACGGAAACAGGTGCTTCCTGCACTTAATCCTAGAATAAAATTTTAGACAAGGAAGTGACACAACCAACAATCTCTGCAGAGGCAGTCAAGGCAACACTGCACTGTTAATGAGCTTAATGAATTCCAACTGTCTGCTACACAAGCAGAAAGACACAGACCTAACCTGATGACAACAAATGCAGGCTGTTCTGCTTGAACAAACTCTAATTTAATCTTTAAATGACAACCCCATCAATGAATAACAATAAGAAAGGCATAAAGTTATTTTATATATAACTGTCTGAAAAGACAGTTAAGATAATGCTGTGGCTCCAGAACACCTTCAGTTCCAAAAAGATTACTGGAAATCACTACAGTGACCTTGGAAATTGTCAACTCCAAAGAGAGATGATTTTTTGATACAACAAAGTTGTTAACATTATGCCGTGTCTATGCATAAAAAGGACAAACTTAATCCCCTAATAGAAGGGCTTTCTGAACATTTACTTGCTTCTAAACTACTAGATGGGAGGCTTCCACCTTAGTTTTCTTCCTCAAGGAATCACTCATCTACGTACTCATTTACCTTCCCCCACTAAGTTTTGAGAATTCTTCCGTTTCACATGAACACTTACATACTTGAACACACATGCACATGTATTTATTTTCATTCAAGTTTATTCCCCACTTCCACACAGTCAAAAGCCTATAGTTCACAAATCGCTTGTGAATTCAGAGTGGTTCAGATAAGCAGCCTGCTGTTGCCTCACCAGAAGGCCAACTGATCAATGCCCCCTCTCCCAACAAACACATACCTTTTCTACCCAACCATTTTGCAGATACTTAGCACTTTGGTGTTCCAAGATTACCAGATCCAAAGCTGGGAAATGGCAATTCTTTACAGCCAGGGATGGGATGGAGGGCAAGCAAGGCCACTTTGATGGTGGTCAACATTTACATACAATTAGGTGCAAGGGGAAGCCAACTCTTTGTATAATCAGTGGCATGCACTGACTGCTTTGAAATCAATCAGAACTTTTGTCATTATGTCAACAGATCCAGGATTCCAAAATACTCACAAAGACCTAGAAGTATTTCTGTGCTTCTCATCTTGCATTCATTTTAAGGAAAAGTATTTTAAAAAAATATTTTAAAGAATGGCTGACTTAAGGTAAGTTTTCTAGACTTACAGGCTCATTCAATTCAGATGAGGAAACTCCTGAAGCAACCAAGGGAATTTCAGTGTTCCTTCCCTCTCCACAGGCTGTAGTGAATGTCCTGGACACTGCAGAGGAGGTCTCTTGAGAACCACAAAAGGAAGAATCTGAAGCTACTTCATGGCAGTGTTTGTATTTCTCATAGGCTACTGGAATTTTTTCTTCTAGAATTAAAAAAAAGAAAAATATGATAGCAAAGCTGGAAAATTATTTTTTGATTTTTTGTATCTTGGTCACATTTCAACGGAAGCAGAAAAAGGTTTCTTGTACTTGAACAGTGACTTGCACAGGAAACTAAGAAATTATTGTCCATAATTGATCTCTAAACAGAAGTCCAAACTGATTACCTAGGAGGTCCACCTCAGACATTATTTATGCAAAACTGCCAACTGAGAATTTTTGACTACTGTATTACACCAAATTAATGAAAGTACAAAGCAAATGATAATTCATTGCTCTTAAAGAACACTTAAGTTCAACAAACATTGAGATCACTTTCTCAACACTCAAAACATACTAAGTGCTTATTACATTGTCCGTCTTTAAAATGCTAAAATCTACATGTATCACTCCAAATCAATTTTAAATGTCTAAAACAATTTCTGATTTATCAAGGCTACCATTAACTACCAAGTAATTACCTTTCAGAAACCTTTCAGGTAGTGGGTTTTTCAGCTGTGTCCCTGTAAATTCTCCTTTAGTTCTAGAGATTTCTTTTGACCAAACAGGCTCTAACTACAAAGTTTTAACTATCCAGACCAAAACAATGAGATTTCAAACAGGTACAGCATTTCTTGTGGTTACTTATTCCAAGCCTGACATTTCTGCATTGGTACTACGTGAATGGAGTTTCCATGATTCACATCAATGATTTTTACATTAGCAAGTCATGGCAGAAAGGTCTGACTCCTGGCATAGAAAGGTTAAGTAATTCACTGGTCCTTCCTTCTTTCCTCTCTGCAGTTACCTGAGTTGAGTGGAGTGCTGACTCTAGTTGGTGCATGACTCACTCTGGGTGTTTCACAATCTACATCCCTGTAGTAGTTCTCTTGCTCACAGGGGATACTTGACAAATCCTGAATATCTGTCGATGATCTGAAGTACGAAAAGATGTTCTGACAGTTAGAATAGCCACTTCTTACACTTGTGAATCACTAAATTCTGCTATTTTCAGGTTCTTTAAATTTTAATACTCTTCAGTCTTATCTAGTTTTCCAGAAGGAAGAGAAACATTCCCTTTGAAAACTTCCCACAGAATTCTTGGAAGGCTGAAGATCACCATTGTCAATAATCTTGCGGAGACAAAAAAGGTTAATTATTTGCTTTCCCTTCCTTTACAGGATTTCTTAATTTTAATAATTCTCCTATAAAAGCAAGCTCAGGAAACTGCCTCCAGAAAGTGGTTCACATTTGAAGTTCTTGCCCTAGGTAGAAAACTCTCTCCAAAGCCAAGGGAAGACCTCAAGGTTTAACAAAAATTAACCATCCGTTAATTAAGACTAAATGTAGGTCTTAGGAGCCTTTAAAAGAGTTACTCAGATAAACTGAAACTGCTAAAGATCTGCACAGGCAGGGATGTCCACTCAAGTTACAAAAACTCTGAAGTGGCTGCAGGACTGGGATTATATCAAGCAAACCAACATCTTCTGCAGATATACCCTGGATTACATTGTCCTTCGAAGACCATGAAGTGAGCAGATGTCTACTGTTACCAAATCAGTAATTTCTATGCAAATCTCCATTATCTGTAAAAAGAAACTCACTTTACTAGTTAAGTCACAAACCTATTCTGCAAATTTTTCCTGGGAATCTCAATCACAAGACTATTTTTGTAATAAAATTTATTTAGCTACATACTAATGATTCGCTCTTTAAAGTAATTTTATTTCTTCTGTGTAATATGGACAGAAGAAACAAGGAATCCTAACACTTCAATGTGAAGAAGCACACTCAGATTAACAGTAAGTTAATTACTTATGAATATGAAAATATTTCAAACTAAGGACAACTGTATGTGATAGCTCTTTCATACCAGTCTCCCAACTTATCACGAGAAAATATTCTTCCAACACCTCAGACAGACTGAGGCTGGGAGAGAAAACTGTCTCATCTTCCTGTTTTGTATCAACACAAAACTTTTACCATGATAAAGACCAACTTGCTGAAGTTTTGATATAAAATGGTCTGTGGCTCTTACACATCTTTTTCATTGCATTCTTCCTGCGGCTCCCACAGTACCACTTCTCGTGCTGCTTCAACACTGAAATAAGTGAAGAAAGGTCATATTCATTGATCCTCTCAGAGAATTATGAAAATAAATTTATTTAGTTTTCTCTCTCTCAAAAAGTTTAAAGGACTACCTTCTCTCTGAGGGAGACTGCAGCTCATAAAAACTTTTTGCTTAAAACCTTAGAACATGGAGCGTGCTAGGAGAAAAATGCCATTTTAAGCACATCATGGATTTGTATCTGGTAAGGAGAAAACTTCTAATTGACATATACAGTTTCAAAACAAAACCGAAAGTTAAATAAAAATCTACAAATATACATCACTACATTGTTTTATCATCCTTTGATTGGTCTGCATTGTAAGCTAATCTCTCAAACCGCAACAACCCCGTTCAAGGTCAAAGAGGCATTTTTGAACGCCTCTAATGAATCTAAGGGGCTTAGTCAGATGGTCAGAGAGCAACAGTCCTCTCTGTCCTGCTGGCAAAAGTTCAATTCCTAAGCAAAGGGGGAGCAACCAAAACCATTACCTTTTACCTTAAGGCCAAATATTTACACACTTGCTGCCTACCTTTGACACTGGTAACTCAGTTCCTCCAGTGGAGGAAGAGAGAGTACAACACCGACAGACAGTAAAAGCAGCTCTCACTCCCACACTCAGAGAAAGTGAGCAGCTGCTAGCTCTGGAGGAACACAAGGAAAGCTGAGCTACAGGGAGGATAGGGGCTTTTAAGAAGCCTGAAAGCCACTGCTGAAAGACCTTCAGGGTGAGGACTATTTCTCTTTAAGCAAAAGTACCCCTTGCAGCATGAGATGGTGATTCTAGCCAACATCTCTGCATACTATTAGAATATAAAATTTACAAAAATACTAGAAATAAACACTTCATGTTTGATAGATGAGAATGCAAGTCTCCAAGCATGGGCTAATGTTATCTGCAGGCAAGATACAGTGAGCATACTTGCATTGGGTTGTTCCCACAGGAGGGGAAAAGGCATGATCTTCATGCCACTTGAGCTCCAAAACCGAAGCACAACAAAATTAAAACAGATGACTGAAGCCTTAATTTGAATTATCTTTGCTCTGTTTAAGACCATAGTTTATCAGTGTAAAAGGAATTGTAATACATATACATGACTTATTTTTCCCATTTTATCTCCCTCATTAAGCAAAAAAAACCCCAAAACCAAAACAAAAACCAAAACTGAACACTAAAAGACAAAACCCCCTGAAACTTGTGAAAGTCCTTTTAGTATTTTCTTGGCAAGGAACTATGATATGTAGATAATCATTAAAAAACAGCACTGGCATCTTATTTGAATATTAGATATATAAGCAGAATTAATAATGAGAGCACGCTTTATAACCCAATTTATGCTTGAAGTAACGATAAAAGTAGGTCTATCTACCTGGCTACAGGCATATGGCTAAGCTGATTCACTCCTAGTGTGTTACTGCCAGAGTTCTGCGTCGCTGTGCTGCAAAATAGCATTTTTCCTCCTGAATACAAATAACAAATATTCCCCGTTATTGGGTTTTGCAAGTACAAAAGAAAGCAACACAACTCATTGAACAGGAAATAGCAACTTTATTAAATTTTTTAGTTCTTGTGACCTTTGTTGTTGTCAAAAGACAAATGTGTTTTAAAGATGCATTTTCATAAACATACCACAGCTGCCAGACAGTCAACCACTGAAGCACTGGGGAATATCGCAACATTTACAAATTTGAGCTAAGAGACTAGAGAAGCAACAATGATCCTTCCATTATTCTGCACACACACAATGTCGGCTCTTACAGTTTTTAAGCTCAAGATCCTTCCAGCAATATTAATGTGTAAATACAACTCTAATTCAGTTTCCAGCACCATAGCATGTTGCATAAATAGATTAAACTTAGCCCTAGGGTAAAAACAAAAAGGTTGCAAACCAGTTTTGTTTTGTTTTTTTAACTGAAACACAGCAAGTACATAATCATCGCACTCAACAACATTTCAGTGACTGCAATGCCCAAACCTCATCTTCCAAAATCCTGAGTGTCCTGAACACTCACTAAAGCTCCAGCCTTCTGACAGAAGTGCTGCTGACAAAAATCTAAGTGCAACAAGACTCCATCTCCCTGACTCCAAAGTACCTTCAAAAGAAAGAGCACATTTACCTGAAACCTGAATACCTGATCCTGCATCTTCAGGTAACTGTTTCTGTAAAAATCCTTCACAAGCATCTTCTAATTTGCCCTCAGCATCTGAGGTCTGAAAGTAGGGGAAAAAGGAAGCGAATTCAATTTCTCACAGGCAAGCTGTGAAGGGTAGAACAACTCTCACACGATGATGTTCACAATAATCGGAATGGAGAGACAAACTTTTCAAGAGCTTATCACCAAACAGCATGGATTGGATTTAATAGTCCATACAATAGTTTCAAATCTTAAAGAAATGGAAGACAACTGTTTTAAGACTATCGAGTACTACAATGGATAGAGCTGTGAAGGAAAGGCTGAGATTAACAACTGCCTAAAACTTTTCTCAGCCACAGATTATGTAGTTTCCTAGTAAACAAATTAAGAAAACATGCCCCTGGTGTTTTGGGAGTCTGGGTGTTTGTGGGGTTTTAGGTTGGGGGCTTTTTTGTGGGGAGGTTTTGGAGTGGTTTTTGGTTTGTTTTGGTTTTCCCCTCCGGGCAGGGGTGTGTGCTTTAATGGAACAGGGTTAGAATTTTTTACTTGTAAATAGATCTTTATTTGTAGATATTATTTCAAAATAAAAGAATAAAAACTA